>NW_016107347.1:9033453-9080020 GCF_001604975.1 Cebus imitator | reverse complement strand
AAAAAAAAAAAAAAAAAAAAAAAGAATGAGGAAGCAGAAGCTGCCAATTCCTTAAGGCCTGGGGTTAGAAATCCCAAAATGTCACTACTGTATTCTATTGGTCAAAGCAACACACAAGGCCAAGATTCAAGAGAAGGAAATAGATTCAGCCTGGTGATATGAAAAACTGTATACGAATATAGGGATAAGAAGAACTGTTGGTAGATGTAATTGAAAACAATCCACCACAGATAGTTAAATCTTAGTACCATGCCTCTGCCACATCTATAATCTTATCTGTATCTGTGCCCATGTGTTCATCCTCCTTCATGTGACTACTGATGGATGACCCCACAGCTAAAAAGTTCAACACCTTTTATTTTTATATTACAGCCCATTCAACTTTCACCTACTCAGGATCATTGGTTCTTAATTTTTCTTCTTTTCCTTGCATTATGAAATTTCCTCTCCACTATGTAAACCCCATTTGGCAAACAGATTTTAATTTCTTTCCACTTAGAAAACAATCAAACAAAAATTTATCTCCTGAATCCATATCTCACTCCAGACACTTTTCATTTGTTACCATTGATAGCGAAACTCAAAATTATTTATGTATACTATCTTCAATTCCTTTAATCTGTCCTCTTTTGATCCCCCTCTAATCAAATTCTTGCTCAAATCCTTCCATTAAAACAGCCTTTCACTCTGTCATCATATCTTCCACTCCTCAATGCAAAACAGAGTTCTCTGTTCTCATCTTGCTCGATCTATCAGGAGAATTTGGCTCAACTGATCTCTTCTCCACCTTGAAACACGTTTCTGCCCCTCTTGGTTTCCCTGGCGATGTACTCCTGGTTTCCCTCTTTTCACTGGCTGCTCCTTTTCAGTCTCCTTTGTTGATTTTTCCCCATTTCTTCAATCTCTACTCACGTCTTACAACTTTAAATATCATCTATATTCTGAAAAATTGAATACTGATGTTGTCAACCCAGACTTCTTTCCCAAACTCTAGACTAAATCAAATGCCACCCACTCCCCCCAACTCCACCCAGCCTGAAATCTCTACTTAGATATCTAATAAGAATCTCAAGCAAACATGTCCAAAAGCGAACTGCTCATCTTGCCCCCAAATGATCCTCCCACAGATTTCCCATCTCAGTAGATGACCTCTTTCCAGTTGCTCTGGCCAAAAATTTGTAGTAATGTTAGGCTCTCTTTTTCTCAAAATCCTCATTGAGTTTCTCCTATTTTTTGTTTTCAAATCTACTTAATTATATATGCCCACTTAAATGTATTTTATATTATTATGAGATGTGACATTTAAACATATTTTCTTATAAATTGCTAATTATTTCTCTCAACAACACCCGTGGGTAAAGCTAAATTGTGATGTTTCTTTTGTTCTGCCATAATACTATTTAGTATTAGATTCTGTCTTTCTCTCTTACTGTGTCATGCTTTTAAAGTTATTTTCTTTAAAGAAAATTATTATATTTATGTTTTAACAAAGGATATAGTAGTACTCATCCCATTTTCATTAACAACTTTGTCATTCTTCCCAATTTATTTTTGTATATGCATGCCAACTCAGTCACATACTGCATCCTGGTCAGACCAATGACAAGAAGTTGTGTCTCTTTTATACTTTTATGTCTAGCCTCTTTTCTATGTACTATTTCTACTTAGATTTGCTATTAGGATTTTGGGATTTCTGGCATGATGTTTGAGAAGTGATATATACAGGTGATATATTCCTTTCTGAGATGCTTAGGACTGAAGTGTCAGATTTTTTATTTTTTCAGATTTTGGAATATCTGTATTAAGTTGAGCATCCAAAACCTAAAAATCCAGAATCCAAAATTCTCCAAAGAGTATTTATTTTGAGACAATGTTGGTGCTCAAAAAGTTTAGGATTTTGGAGCATTTCATATTTTGTACATTCAATCTCTATCACCTTCCCTATAATTGGCCACCAATTCTATACACTTTCCTTGTGTTGAACCTTGTTTTAATCACACTTTCCAATTCTATTTGATTGTTTGCTTTTGGTGTCTGTCACTCTTGAGGTGAGGCTTCCCCTATTTATTTTTCATTTTTCAATTTCGCTTTTTGTTTTCTTCCAGGGGTTGAAATTTTTTTATTTTTTAATTTTACGTTAGGTTCTGGGGTACATGTGCAGGTCATGCAGCGTTGTTGTATAGGTACATACACAACCAGGTGGTTTGCTGCCTTTATTCCCCCTTTGACTATATGCAGCATTTTGCCCCATGCTATCCCTCCCATCCCCCACTGTCCCTCCCCTAGCCCCACCAATAGACCCCAGTGTGTGATGCTACTCTCCCTGAGTCCATGTGTTCTCATTGTTCAATACCCGCCTATGAGTGAGAACATGCGGTGTTTAGTTTTCTGTTCTTGTGTCAGTTTGCTGAGATGGTTTCCAGATTCATCCAAGTCCCTACAAAGGACACAAACTCATCATTTTTTATTGCTGCATAGTATTCCATGGTGTATATGTGCCACATTTCTTTGTCCAGTCTATCACTGATGGGCATTTGGGTTGGTTCCAGGGCTTTTCTATTGTACACAGGACTGCAATGAACATACATGTGTGTGCATGTGTCTTTATAGTAGAACAAGTTATAGTCCTTTGGGTATATGCCCAGTAATGGGATTGCAAGGTCAAATGGAATTTCTATTTCTAGATTCTTGAGAAATCCCCACACTGTCTTCCACAATGGTTGAACTAATTTACACTCCCACCAACTATGTAAGAGTGTTCCTATTTCTCCACATCCTCTCCAGCATCTCGTCTCCAGATTTTTTAATGATCACCATTCTAACTGGCATGAGATGGTATCTCAACATGATTTTGATATGCATTCCTCTAATCACCAGTGATGATGAGCATTTTTTCACGTTTGTGGGCGGCATATATGTCTTCTTTTGAAATGTGTCTGTTCATGTCCTTCGCCCACTTTTGAATGGGGTTGTTTTTTTTCTTGTAAATCTGTTTTAGTTTTTTGTAGATTCTGGATATTAGCCCTTTGTCAGACGGGAAGACTGCAAAAATTTTTTCCCATTTTGTTGGTTGCCGGTTTGCTCTAATGATGATTTCTTTTGCTGTAAGCTTCCTGTGTCTTTTTTGTTTACACTGGGAGATTAGGCCTGCCTCTTCCTCTGACCTGGAGGCGCTGCTGCGTGGTCAAGAACAGTGTCCTGTTGCTGCATAGGCTTCCTGTGTTTTTTGTTAAAACATGAAGCCTAGTCCCACCTCTTTAATGGTGGGTTGTGTCTTTCCTCCACAGGGCTGGATCATTCAGGATTCAGCTCAGACTGAGGCACTGGCTGCATAACCCACTAGAGTTAGTGCTTCAGCCCTTTGGGGTTTGTGGGGTTGGGTGGGGACCCGCCCAGCTGCACAGTCTATCTTCCCACTTTCAGCTTCCTCTCTCTCCAGGCAGGGGGAGGGAGCAAGAGCTTCATCTGCAAGCTTTCCCAGCCAGCTTATGGGTTTATGGGTTTGCTTAGATCTGTGCGCCAACCCGGGACACCATACTAGATTATTATTCAACTCTGTGCTTGTAATTCCCAGTGTTTGACTGGTAAACATTCCGCCGTTTTCTATATTGCTGAGGCTTTGGGGGAAGTGCTGTATCTGGATGGGAATGCCAGATGGGGAGCCTCTGACTCACTGGTCAGATGCACTTTCTGGGTGAAGCAGCACCCCTCCTCGCCTCAGTCTGCCCTGCCTGGGTTTTGCTCACCATCTGACCAGGTGCATTGAAATGCACCTGGTACCTCCGTTGGAGCTAGGAGATCTCTCAAATTCTGCATCTCTCTCATTGGGTGTTGTGCTCCGAGGTTTTGTCTATTTGGCCATATTGACTCACTCAGGCTTCCCCCTATTTTAATAATATCTGTACTCTTCCTACTCCATACTCAACAACTGAACAATGATGTCAGTCTCTGAACATATTTTTTTTAATAAATTTAGGGTTTTCAAATTAACTTTATAGTTTTTTCTTTATTTTTTACTTAAAATGTTTCATTGGGATTTTGTCAGTGTTCTCTTTTAATTTGGTGAAAATTGCTGACATCTTTTAAAATAACATTTTATTTCTTGTCATCCACATTTTCTTATACTCCATTAAATTGTTATTTTCTTTAAGTTGGTATCCATGTTTCTTATTAGAGGCAAACATGGGTATTTATAAATTAACTGCTATTGTGAATTAGAGTTCATTTTCATTGCATTTACAGGTGATATTTGGGATATGTTTTGTGCCTTGGAAACTTTTCTGGGAAAATTTATTTGGCATTTTGATGTCTTTCATAATTCTTCATTATGAAATAATTTTTAAACTAGTTTTCATAATGTAATATATATAATAATTTTGTCTTTTGCTGTGTTTATATACTTTATGTTGGCTATTTAAGAAGTTTTGTATAACAAAGACTTGTAGTACAAAGAGTTTTATAAACAAGAATGATATAGATGCTTCTTAAGATTTAAAATGTATTTTTAATACCATGTTCTAAAATTGTACATGTTGTATGTAGGTTTATGATATGGTTTGGTTGTGTCTCTACCCAAATCTCATCTTGAATTGTAGTTCCCATAATCCCCACATATTGTGGGAGGGACCCAATGGGAGGTAATTGAATCATGGAAGTCATTACCTTCATGCTGTTTTTATGATAGTGAGTGAGTTCTCACAAGATCTGATGGTGTTTTAAGGGGCTTTTTCCCCTTTGGCTCTGCACTTCTCCTTCCTACCATGATGTGAAGAAGGACATGTTTACTTCCCCTTCTGTCAGACCGTAAGATTCCTGAGGCTTCCCCAGCCCTGCAGAACTGTGAGTCAATTAAACCTCTTTTTTAATAAATTATGCAGTCTTGGGTAATTTTTCACAGCAGTATGAGAACAGACTAATACAATTTGTCAGACTATCTAAAGTATAGGACATACACACACTAAACACGTTATTTCATCACTTTCCCTAAACATCACAATGCAATCCTTGAAATAGAAATTAATACATCCCTTGAATTAGAAAATGTAAAAAGTAATTAATGGGAACAGGACTTGGTATAATGACTATTTTTCTCCATTAGTGTAGTATTTTCTTCTGTCACTGTGTCAAGGCATACACTTGGAAATTGGCCAATGTATACCTTTAATATGGAGCACTTGGCTCCGTCCTTAGAATGAGAGAAGCTTCAAGAAGAAGGTTGGTTTGAGAAAGTCTGAAAGAGGTGGAACTAGCATGAATATGTTCCTCTGAAACTGAGAAATGGATAACCTTATTACACTCAAAATAAAAGTAATAAAGGTCGATGGCAAAAATAATAGCCAGACTCACAGTTTTAGACTTTATCTTTTAACTCAAGACTACTGGAGAAACATTAGTGCTAATGAAGATAAACTTATAAGCAGAACACTCAGAATAGAAATGTGAAGAATTGGAGAGCAAGTCCACCAGGAAAACACTGGTTTTCCTCATTAAACTCTTAATATAATTCTATGAACATGGTATGCTAAGTATGAGAATGGGTTGAAATAAGACTCAGTAAAGATGTTAGCATAGGAAATATCCCTGGCTGGGGCACACACACATACATGCATACAAATGCATCTTGGTGATTCTACTTGTGCTAGGCCAGAAAAGCATTCCCTTAACATGCAATGTGTGCTGATGGAGCCAGATACCAAAAAACTTATAGAGTGGGAGGTTATAGCCCTGAGATGTAAGATTTGCCAAGGAAAATCCAAATACAGATCAAATTTTTTTCCTTAAGTAACACTTTTAATAGTCTATTTCTTATAAGAATTTTTATATTATATGTTTATATTATTTTTGTCTTCTAAGATTTTAAGATGTTAAAAACAGCTATTAACCTGAAAGTAAGGTAGGTTATAAAACACATTGCTTCCTCATCACCACCTATATTAAAATCATCAATTGACAGCACTGGCATTCATAGTAAGTCAAGTTAAACATATGCACAATCTACCCCTTTTCCTCAATTCTGCCAATGTCACTAAGTTGACTTTCTTTCTCCAAAGCCTACATCACGTCACAAACTGAGAATGAGACATTGGAAAGGCTTCCTCCAAGTACTCAATGCAAAAATGTTTATTTTACATCTTTAAGTACAACTCTGATTTTGGGAAGACAAATGGATAATTTTGGGGAGGGTCCTGTGTAAAGAAAAATATATTTAAAACATGCT
Organism: Cebus imitator; assembly: GCF_001604975.1. Classification (NCBI taxonomy): domain Eukaryota; kingdom Metazoa; phylum Chordata; class Mammalia; order Primates; family Cebidae; genus Cebus; species Cebus imitator. Next base: position 9,073,803 of record NW_016107347.1, on the reverse strand, counting down.
TCATTTTAAGATTTTTAAGGAAAGCTATCCAAAAATTATAGTACAATGATAAGCTGACACATTTTTTGTCTAAATAAATCCATGTGCCGAAGCACTGATTCTAGGATATCTTCCAAGGCTACAGACTTTTGGTGTTGCTCTTGTTGCATGCATGTGCATCTGCTGAGCTAGCGTGCTGTACTGCTTTGACTCAAGTGTCCTCCATATCCAGGCATTAAGTCACTATACTGGACACGCACCACTGGAATGCTGTGACCCACATACCATGTATGTGGTTTACATTTTCAGTAACTGGGAGGCAATTTAATTGTCTGACTCAATTACAGTAAGTGAGAGCCAGACTGCCAACTCTTCATTCACCTCACTGAAAATGAACCCCTCAAAGTCAAGCCAAATTCTCGAAGGAGAAGCTGGGTCAGCAAAGCTGTGCTGAGGCACGTGTGTTCCAGTCTGTGTTTGAGAAAGTTGTTGGTTTTCCTTGATCCTTTATTTCCAATTTTGGCTCTCTGAAGCTGGTCAAACTCTAGGATCAACAATACAATTGAGTTTGACTCATAGCATAATGGGGATTCTATTTTGGGCAACTGCTACTTAGATTAAAGCCAAAAGAAATATTACCCAGTAGGAGGAACCATAATGAAACTGGGTTTTGATTAAGATGGAAAGTGTACATTTTCCAAGCAGAACTGATATGCTGGAATTCCACTGTGGTCTTAATCTCTGGTACAGAGGAGTAGCCTGGACTCTTGGGACTACTTCATGTTTTTTACAGTTAACTGCCTAAAGATTAGTTTACCAAGTGACTCCATCTTTGACGTGCCAAAATTGGCTTCTGACAAGAAGGTGGGGTTATGCCTTATCACAGAGCTGCCATAAATCAAGAAACAGCCCAAGTGTCCATGAGAAACAACTCTTCCAACCCTGTGTCTAATGAGCTAAGGGAATCTATTCACATCTCTTTGGGACTGCCAAGCAGTGAGCGTTAGATTTTGTCTTTGGAACCCTCTTTGGAACCTATGTAAAAGATCATTAGCAGGGGTGGTGGCCAAGGCTGCCATTCACTGTGATAATTCCTAGAGAAATGCAGAAAAAAATTCTAGTAAGAAAAGGAAAGCCATAGTGAGAGATCTTTTTTATCTATCAACTCTGAAAGCAAGTAATTCTTCAGTGTTTATAGTAACTATGAGAAAGTATACAAATTAAAAGTCAGGTAAATCACTGATCTATCTTAAAAGTTGTGATGATTATAATAGAAAATTGTTCTTTTTTTTTACACACAAACTGAATGTATTCAGTTAAAGGAAGACTCAGAGTGGGGCAGAAGAGAAGGCCAGGAGAGAAAGCTCTGATCTGAGACCAGTGCTATTTTGTTTTCATTTTTACTTGTATTTTGTTTGGTAAAATACAAATACCATAAAATTTACCATCTTAACCTTTTTTAAAGTGTACAGTTGAGTGGTGTTAAGTACCTTCACATTGTTATAAAACCACTCTCCAGAACTCTTTATTTTGGAAAACGAAGCTTTTGTCCATTAAACAACAACTCCCTGCTGTTTTGTTTTCAAATATTTTAGATATTATCACACTTGTGGGTACAAAACAGGTAATTCATATTTTTTAACCCACTAAGATACCAACAGGTACTGTAGAAGGCTTTTTTCTTACTACTTGCTGTATTTATTTGAGGGAGTTAAAACACTTCCAAAATGTAAGTCCAACTAGTTCTTGTTTCTATTTTATCAGTGTCTTTAGGATCATATGGCTATGTTTGAAAGATTGATGGATCAGGGATTATTATTTCTGTCTCATGACAGTATGTCTTTTTAAAATACAATATAAAGATGATGTAATGACATGAGACAAACTCTTTAACTGGATACGACATTATACATCACCATTAAGTGATTAAAGGAAATTTATTTTATGAGGACAATGTTAATCAGTAGGGGCTGGCTCTTTCAAAGTCTTCACTTGCTTTCCACAAGTACATTTTAAAAATAATCTCATAATTTTTAATAATTAAATAGTATTAAGAATTTTTTTTAATCTTATACCCTGAAAGATATTCTTTTTAAAAACGGTCCATACAGTTGTTGGGAGTGGCAAGTATTAGGGAAGTGTGGTGGAGGACAGTGGCCCTGGCATCAGATCTAACTGGTTTTGTGCCCAGACTCTGCCACTTCTTAACGTCTGGTTATCTTTCCTTTTCTATCAGTTTCTTTATCAATAAAACAACAAAAATAATGAAATAATGCATGTAAAGTCCAGCACAGTGCACAACATATAGGAAACAGTTAATATAAGTTATAATTATTATTTTCCTGAAAATAAGAAAAATAGGTACATATATATACACAATGTCCTTTATTCCATCTACCAATGTCCAGGATTGAAGTATTTCTTTACAATATGATGCAAAGGCCTGCATTATATTTGTTCTTAGATACAGTAGAAAATACTTGGCAGGTAAAATAAGGAACCATCTATAGGATGTAATTTACTAGTTCCCAGAAGACCCCATTCTCCTCACTGCTGAGGGTTAATCTTCTAAATACAAATACTATCATCTTCATCTTATTCTATTTTATTAATTATTTCCCTTCCATTTCCTTCCTTCCCATCCTCTTCTCCAGAAAGAAGACTGACTGAGATGCATTGGTAGGCTTCTCAAGATCACTACTGATGGCAAGAGGCTGACATGAGTTGTCCATAGTCCAGGTACACTGAGTAGGACTGCAAAATCAGCACTAACACCTGCCAGTCATTCTTCATCTTAATGTTAAGATGAAAATGTTTTTGGAGGAATATACTTTAAATTCTGGGTGGTAACAGTATCTGTTAAAATGGCTATTTGCATCTTTTTAATATTCTGGCAATAAATATGCACTTTAATAACCAAAAATAATAAACATTTAAAGAAAAGAAAGAAATTGACAACATAATTAAGAGTGCCAACCCAGGGCAGGAATTATTTGTTCCCTTTCTGCTGTTTCTGCTCTTCCCTTTCCACAATTTTTAAGAATCTTGACTATATGGTGAAGTGATGATTTGGACACCTGGGTTAAACATTCTATTGTTCTTGTCATTCATCATGACATTTCTGACAACTTTCCTTGGGCACAAAAAAGTCTATGAAGTATATCGGCACATGACATATATGATTGTTCAAATACATATATACATTTCCTTCCTGGAGTTGTACAACTTGTAAATTAAATTGAAAATGTGCAAATTATTTTTTTATTTGTCTGCCTTTTGGCCTCAGAGGTTTTCTCACACATTTATTTTTTCCTTCTATTCATATGATATTTGAGAATGTTGCATGCTTAGGTTTGTATCTTACCTTCTATAGAGGCCTTTGGTGTGTCATATAAATTTCGCTTGTTCATATGGAGTATATTTCAGTGGAATGACATATTGATTTACATAGTTAAAAAGAGTAAACACAGTGGCACTAAAGGTATTTTCTGAAAATAACATGTTGAAAATGAAATTGATAAATATATGTTAAAATTTACTTAGAAGGGTAATTTCTATGGTACATGGACAAATTGGTCTTGCTTCAAATTTTTCTAAATTTCCATATATCTATTTTAAGAAACTATGACAGAAAATTTACAACTCCCTTAATGAGAAATAAAAGGTAATTTCATATACCAGTTCCATAAGCCTCTGTTATGTCAAAATCTCTAACATTTTATTTTTTTGGTCCAGTCAGATATGTTAGGAAACACATCAGTTCACAACACAGGAACAATCCTTGAGTCTATTTTCTTGGACTGCTTTGAATTGCTTTTTCCTTTGTGAGCCAAGGACATCAGTTTCAATAAGCCTAGTATATCGGTAAACATGTGGACCACCTCATCACACAGATTTATAGAAAGCAGTATAATTTTCAGACTCGGAAAAGTGCTTTTGAAGTTAGCACTTCCCTGACTTGTGGCAGAGCCACTATAAGATTTCTGGGTAAAGAATTTTTTATCATCCCCTCTCTGGAGATACTGGAATCAAAGAGCATCTCCCAGGGTTCCTGGCCAGTTCCTACAGAGCTTCAGCTTCCTAGGCTACTTCTTCCCCAGAAATTCCTTACACGAAACCTGCTCTGCCTGACCAGGTCAAATTTATTGCCACAAAACTTGGTGAAGTCCCTCTTCTCATGTGTCAAGTTTATCTCAAAATCATTTTTTAGAAAATAATGAATAAATAGGCTTACTCTTAAATATGAATAGCAACTTTCATACTCAGTTCCTAAAAATTTGGAAAAGAAATTAAACAGAATGGAGGCGATTTGCAATAGGAAAACTTTGGTGAGTAGCTCTTGAAATAAGTAGGAAAGAGTCTGCTCTCTTTACAGAGACTTTCCAAGTCCACACATATTGAATATATTATGGGCCATTTTCTCCTCCTTTAACATATAAGATGATACTTTTTTTCTTTGATTTTCTGAATTTTTAATATACTGATTGTTCATACTTTGGCTGCACTAATGGATAAAAAATATGCCTCATCATGATGATTTTTCAGAGATCTCTTTAATCTTACCTGTATGTGGCATGTGTGATTGTATTGATCATCTCTGATGTGAACAGACAGTACACCACATACTTTCAAAATCTATTTGAAGAATTTCCAGAAGTGAGCAATGAGTTCTTATGAAAATGCAAAATTAATTAAAATAATGACATTTGTTGGGTATTTAGACTTCCATATATATGTATGTTACAGTATTTATCATGCTAAAATGTTGTGATGATTTTATTATATTAATTTATACAGTATAGCAATATATATTCTCTCTTCTATGCTAGTTTTTTAATGATTTTATACCATGTTAGATTATAAGAAATGAATTGAGCTTATCTATAATGCAATGACTGGGTTTTATTCTTCCTTGGCTTTGGAGTGCTTTGAATGATTGCTGACACATAGTAGATAGCCAATGCACACTAGTTCGGTGAGTGAAAAACAGCTAGATGGTTAAATGGATAGTAGGCAGTCATAAGCGTATATTCAATACTATAATATTGACTATAAAACAAATGTAGGAGGATTTACTAGATTTTTCCTAGAGAGCTCATTAGAATTAAGCATGTTATAAACAGAATGATGAAGTAATACTACACAACAGGGTTTCTCATCAGTGGCAATGTGAACAATTTAAGCAGGATAATTCTTCATTGTGTGTGACATACATGAATTATAGGATACATAGCAGCATCTCTGGCCACTACCCAGTAGGTACCAACAGCAATCCTACTCACTCCAGCTCTGACAACCAGAAATGTTTCCAGACATTGCCAACTACCTATGAGGCAGGGAAGGACAAAATCCCTTCAATGAAGAACCTCTGTATATAGTGTCTGATTTCAGGATAGTATTACACATTTGCATTACATTTTTCCTTTTCCGAAATTTAACTACATAATTGGGCAGGGAAATAAAGGGAATAGTAATGACATTTTTCCTGTCCAGATTGGGCAAAATAGAAAGCAATCTTTGTCTTCCAGAAAAACTGTTTCAAGAAATGTTATTTATTCATGTAAGCTGCATATTTTCAGGCTGTAAAGTAAAAACAAATTTCTGGATGCCAAAATCCTAGTGCTTAAAATACATGGGCTCTCCATGTGGTTTCCTCCTACAACGTATAAATTCCCACCTCTGTTGGAAGAATCCTACACTGGCTTCTTGCCTGTTTTATATCTGGCTTCTATTTTAGAACTGATCTGGCAATTTTCCTAGTTAAATATATCCATCATCCAAATTCTGCAGAATTTGTCTCTATTTTGTTTCTTTCTACAGATTGTACAAAATCTGAGTCCTGAACTCCTTAGTTTGTACACAAAATTTAAGTAAACCTAATAATCATTTTACTGACATGTTTCTAAAATAGTTGCATTAAAAAAAATTCCTCACTGAAGAGTCAGATAAGGTAAATTCTATGTAATAAATGAAGAATAAGGAAATGGAAGCATAGAGAATTAGGAAACCGTGAGCATATTACTGGCAGAACTAGAAGTAAATCTGATGTCTTGAGTCCCAATTCCACACTCTAAACTCAAACTTCCACATGTGTAAGAATGGCCTTGGGAGCTTGTTTAAAGTGCACATTTTATGCAGCATATGCAGATCTTCTGTTTCTGTTGGGGTCTGTCCAAGAATTTCCTTTCTTTATTGATAGATTGATTGTATCTTGGGTGCCCAAGGTTGAGATCATTATACTGGTTCGGTCATAGTCCACCTTTTGCAGGACTATTCTGATTATTTTGTTTTTCCCTTTCTTGCCAATTTCCACTCTTCCCTCCCTTCCCTACCATGCACATCCACCTTAGTATGTTTAACGCATGTCCTTAGATATCTGTGCAACTCTTTAAAATCTATGTTGTTTTGACTACCTGTGTTTTTAACTTTCAAAAATGGTATTTGAAAATTCCACAGATCTTTTTATGGCTTTAATTTTTTTATCAGCACTACATTATTAATATTTATTCACATTGTATGTACATCCAGTTCTTTGGAAGGTATAATTTTTATATAGTATATACTCAACACATTGCCTTGCTCATTTCCTTGAAATGGACACCTGAATTATTTCCATGTCCCAGTTACCACACTGAAAATAATGTTGAACGCCATCAGATTCCTTGATTGGCTTGTGAGAAAGTTTCTCTTCTGAAAACCTGTTTCCCTGGGTCATAACATTTAACAAAATTTTACTCATTACATTCAGAACATGGGCAGGAAAGGATACATTCATATACATTACTACGATGACACATTTCAGCTCTCATTCCCAACCCCACACATTCTCACCAATATCTGGCACTATCTTACCTCAATCTTTGCCAATACCACTAGTATTAAGTGTATCTTTTGCCAATATTTTTAGTATAAACTATATCATGTGATAATTCTAATACTGAACATCTGTCCATATTTTTCTTGGATATTTGTATTCTCTATTCTGGTGACTGCCTATTGTTTTCTCAGTTTTATGTTGTTTTGTTTATTTATTTTCATGTTTATTTCTTGTATCTTGTAAATCAAATTCTCGGTCAGCTTTAGATATTATGAATGATTTCTGACAGATTGTCAGCAGGCTGTTAATATTTTTGTGAAAAAAATCAATTTTAAGAATATTGGCTGAGCACGGTGGCTCACGCCTGTAACCCTAGCGCTTTGGGAGGGTGAGGCGCGCAGGTCACCTGAGGTCAGGAGTTCAATACCAGCCTGACCAACATGGTGAAACCCCGCTCCTACTAAAAATGCAAAAATTAGCCAGGCATGGTGGCAGGTGCCTGTAATCTCAGCTCCTCGGGAGGCTGAGGCAGGAGAATCACTTGAACCCCAGAGGTGGAGGTTGCAGTGAGGTGATATCACGCCATTGCACTCCAGCCTGAGGGACAAGAGGGAAACTTTGTCTCAAAAAAAACAAAGGCAGTAATCATACTTGTTATCTTAGGCTCTTATGAGGATTGGAGATAAGATACATAAAGTACCTAGTACAATGTTGGCCATCTAATAACACTCAATGAAAGCTGTGAAACATGAAATACAGAATTTATGGAAAGGAAACTCAATGTCAAGCCAATAAAGAAAAAGACATGGACTGCAACAATTGAAGAGAATAAGCTGCAGCCCACTTTGCAAACAATTTTGAGGGAAAAAAAGAATATTACATCTATTGATTCATTTATACCTCTAATCTATCTGGTATTTAGCTTTGTGTATAGTGTAATGTAAAGATTCAACTATATTTTTTCTCTTTAAGGTTTGCTGATTTGTGGTGCCCTCTGTTTGATAAAGTTTGTATATATCCACAAATCTATTTCTGAGTTATGGTCTGTTCCATTGATCTGTTGATATAATCCTCTACTATTACCACAGTGACTTATTTTCTTGCCCTTTCTTTCTCTTCTTTATTTCTGTTTCCCTTTCTCCCTTTCTTGTTTTTTCTATTACCCCTTTTCTCCCTTCCTTTTAAAATTTTTATCACTGTTCTTTTTAAAAATTCAATCACTATAGTTTTGTAGCACATTGATTGTAACAATGCTTGTAAGTCAGTGTTCTCTCGAGAAACAGAACCAGTAAGATAGGCAGACAGATAGATAAATATATAGATCTTAGAGAAAAAAAAATCAGAGATTCATTTTAATCATTTCCCCACCATTTAAAAAAACAAAGTGCAGCTTGCTGCCAGTACTTATTCTACATAAACACACTTTTTGAGGATGAAGCAAATCTGACTGATTTTCAATATAAAAATAAAATATAAAAACTGCTTTTGGAGTTTTCTAAACAGCACCAACATCAGAATCATCTATTTCAGAAATGTCAGGTTCATCAAATGAATCCTCGGTTAACAACTGTTCGAGAATGATGTTAACATCATGTATAGGAATTCTACATGTTTTAGGATTTGACGTTTTCAGAGGTTGAGAATTACTATATTTTGTAAATGGAAATACCACTAATAAAAACAGAATGCTAAAAATAGAATGATGTCTTTTGTTTCCAAAGTTGATATACTAGAGCAATGCAAAAATAATAAAAGCAAGATATTTCATGGCAAAGTTATCTTGGGGTAAACACTGCAGCAACAAGCACCGAGTTCTCAGGGCGAATGGGCAAAGGATTAAGGAATTGCCTCATTTGAGTGTGAAGAATGCAAACTCTGAAATCAATAGGACAGGCCAGCAGACTAGAAGCTCAGGCAGGATTTCTACATTACAATCTTGAGGTGGAATTCTCTATTCTTTGGAAAACTTTATTGTTTGCTCTTAAAGCCTTCAAGTTACTAAGTGAGACTCACCTATATTATCAAGGGTAATCTCATTTACTTCAAGTCAACCAATGGCAGCTATTAATTATATCTACAGGATACCCTCAAAGCAGTATCTACACTAGTGTCTTATCAAACAACTGGCATCATAGCCTAGACAAGTTAGTACATAAAATTAACCATCACAGTGTTGGAAAAACTGTATGCAGAAGAATTAGACTGGACCCTTACATTTTACCACATAGAAAAATTAACTCAAAATATATTAAAGACTTAAAGATAAGACCTCAGACTATAAAAGTTCTAGAAGAAACCCTAAGAAATACTCTTCTAGTCATTGGCCTTGGCAAATAATTTACGATGAGGATCCTAAAAGCAAATGCAACAAAATTAAAAATAGGGAAATGGAACTTAAACTAAAGAGCTTCTACACAGCAAAATAAACTATCAACAGAGTAAACCACCAACCTACAGAATGGGAGAAAATACTTGCAAACTATGCATCTGACAAAGCATTCATATTTAGATTCTATAAAGATTCTAATATTTAGAGGCTGTAAAGAAGTCAAACAAATCAACAAGAAAAATAACCTCAACAAAAGTGGGCAAAAGACAGACATTTCTCAAAAGAAGATATACAAATAGCCAACAAACATTTAAAAAAAATATTCAACATTGCTAATCATCAGAGAGATGAAAATAAATGAGATGCAAAACAATGAAATACTATGTCACATCAGTCATAATGGCTATTATTAAAAACTCAAAAAAAAAAAAAAAACAGATGCTGGTGAGGCTGTCGTGAAAAGGAAACCCTTATACACTGTTCGTGGAAATACAAATTAGTTCAGCCTATGTGGAAAGCAGGAGATTTCTCAAAGAACTAAAAATAGAACTACCTTTTAATCCAGCAACCCCATTATTGAGAATATACCCAAAGGAACATAAATTGTCCTACCAAAAAGACATATGCAGCGCTATTCACAACAGAAACAACAGGGAATACCAAGTGCTTGTCACTGGTGGATTGTATAAAGAAAATGAAGTATATTCCCATGGAATACTACACAGCCATAGAAAAGAACAGAATCATGTTCTTTGCCATAACATAGATGTAGCTGGAACCAGTTATGCTTAATGAATTAATGAAGAAACAGAAAACCAAAAGTTGCATGTTCTCACTTATAAGTGAGAACTAAATCTTGTGTTCACATAGACATAAAAATGAGAACAATAAGGAGGAATTCCATAAGGGGGAAGGGAAGGAAGAGGACAAGGACTGAAAAATTTCCTGTTGCATTCTATGTTTACTTTCTAGGTTATAGGATCAATAGAAGCCCAAATTCAACATCACACAATATAGCTTTGTAACAAATCTGTACATACACCCTTTGAATGTAAAACATAAATGGAAATTTTAAAAATAAAAAATAAAAACCATGATCTAACTTAAAAAAAAATGACCATAATTATCATGGGCATTTATCTGCATTTGCACCTATTTTTCCCCAAATTTCTTAAGCTTTTGGAGCTGAAGAAATTCCTTAAAAATTTATGATGAAATAAGAATTGGAATTGCAATGATTCACTAGTTAAATTGACAAGAAATAACATCTTGATAATATTAAGTCATTCAACCATAATCATGTTTTCTCTAGTTATTCAGACTTTTTCTTGTTATTATTCTTTGAAATAATTTTTAAAAATAAATTTAAAGCCTCCTCTAGTTAGTTGTTTTACAATAATATTTTTAAAAATAGATTAAAATCTTAATAGATAAACCTTCAGGTACTTTCTGTGTTACTCCTGCTAAGTACAGCTGAAAACTATGCACATTATACATAAAACAAACATAAGAAGACTCTGAAAGGTAGAAAGAAGACAGACAGCCTGGGAACTTCAGAACTTGAGGAAATTCACAGCAGTGAGTTACTTGGATTGCCTTTCTAGCCCATATATCCTGAACTGAATGTTAGAGAAACCAACAACTGTGAAACACCAACAGGCACAAACAAAAACGAAGCACAAAGAAAAGCCTCTTCTCCTTAGCTCAAAAATCAGAAGACAGGAAGCCTATAAATACAGAAAACTTTTAGATGATAACCTCTTTATTTCAACTAAACACTAAAGAAAATAATATATGGTACCTCCACCATCAGCCAGCACAAGGCAGGTGGGGAGCCCAGACTTCTATCTGTGCCAGGTGCCCCAACTTCCCACCTGGGGTAGTGTCAAAAGGTTGAGTAAGGAGTCTAGGAGGTCAGCATTCCCTTCCCTCCACTGCAACAGTAATGTCAGTGGAGACCTGTGGAGAATCAGGATTTTACCACTGCCCAGAGGTAACCAGGTCATCTCTCTCAAAGAATCACTGGAGGCCATGTGGGAAAAAGTAATGGGGCATCCCTGCCCCTCCCAGGCAGGTAGGCATCCCTAGTGACCTAGTGGGAAGTTAAAACTCCCATCCCTGTTAAACTAATAAAAATTCTGTCCCCTCCCATGGTACCAAATGAAAATGAGTAAATAAACTTCCACCCTCTTCTGGCAGTAAAATGTCAGTGCCCCCTTCCACAGAGTGCATGGTTCCAGAGGAGGTCAGACATATTTAAATAAGACTTGAAGTCTCATAACATAAAACCCAAAATGTTCAAATTCAAATATTACTTGTCATGCTTACAATCTGATTGAGAAAAGGTAATTTCAATTTGAAAGAGGAAAGGCAACCACAGAATTGAATATTATTCAACCTTAAAAAGAAGAAAATTCTGCAATATGTGAGAACATGGGTTTACCTTAAAGTCATTAAGTGAAATAAATCAGATACAAAAGAACAACTCCTACATGATTCAACTTACTTAAAGTACCTAAAGTAGGCAAATACATAGAATTAAATAATGGACTGGTGATTTCCAGAGTCTAGCAGAAAGGCAGACGTGATGAGCTACTAATCAATGGGCACAAAATTTCAGTTAAAAAAGACAAGCAAATTCTAGTAATCTGCTGTACGACCTTGTGCCTATAGTTAACAGCACTCTATTGCATGTTTTAAAATTTGTTAAGAAGATGCATATCATGTGAAGTGTTCTTGCCACAATTTAAAAATAAAGACAATCAGCCCGTAAACCTAGCATTGTGGAAAGTTGAGGCCGGGGGATTGCTTGAGCCTAGGAGTTTAAGGACACAGTGAGCCATGATCATGCCACTATACGACATCCGTGGTAACAGAGTGAGACCTTGTCTCAAAAATTTAAAAAAGGCAATCAATAGATACAAATGCCAAGATGAAACAGATGTTAAATTATCTGAAAAGAATATTAAAACAGCCATGACAAAAATGCTTCAATGAGAAGTTATGAACATGTTTAACACAAATGCAAAAAAAAATTGCAAAGAAAAGAAGACATAAAGAATAACTAGGAAGTTGGGAACCCTGCACAAGTCTACTGCTAACTGGGACTCATTGCTGGCCCCCAATGACTCTTGCAGAGGGGATGAATTGAACACAAGGAGCAACCCACTCTCGCCATGGGCCTCTGGAATCCCAGCAGGTGGAGACCTCTCTACCACCTCGAATACCTAAGTTTTCAGGGAAAGCTGCTTAAGAAATGGTAGAAGCAGAACTCCAGCCAATTCTCCAGCCAGGGAGGATCCCAGAGAGTTTGGTGTGGGAGCATCTGTCGTGGTGTATGGCCAGAGACACCCATCACCCTGGGCTTAACTTGCTCTCATAGAAGACTTTAGCCATAAGGGAGCTGTCAGACCAGAACTCTGCAGGGTGGCCTTGCCCATGGGATCGAGCCAGGCCGACCTGGGCACAACTTAGTCTGCTGGCCTCTCCTGGGGTTTTTCAGAAGGCGAGTAAGGAGTCTAGATTTTCATCCTCATCCAGCTTAGACACATCTGCTTGCAATGTAGCCCCAGATATTTCCCGGGGGGCTGCATCATAGCTCCTGTGTTGACAAACCACACCTGATAATCTCACAGTAGTCAGAATGGCTATTATTAATAAGTCCAAAAATAACAGATATTGGTGAGGTTGCAGAGGAAAGGGAACATTTACACACTGTTGGTGGGAGTGTAAATTAGTTCAATCATTTTGGAAAGCACTGTGGTGATTCCTCAAAAAGGTAAAACAAAACTACCATTCATCCCAGCAATCCCATTACTGAGTATAGACCCAAAGAATATAAATCTTTCTACCTTAAAGACACGTGTACATGTATGTTCATTGCAGCACTGTTCACAATAGCAAAGACATAGAATCAATGTAAATACTCATAGAATCAATGTAAATACCCATCAGTGGTAGACTGGATAAGGAAAATGGGGCACATATACACCATGGAATACTATGCAGCTACAAAAAGAACAATATTCTATTCTTTGCAGGAACATGGATGAAACTAAAGGCCTTTATTCTTAACAAACTAATGCAAGAACAAAAAACTAAATTATTTCATTTTCTTATAAGTGGGATCTGAATTATGAGAATACATGGACACAAAGGGGGAGCATAGACACTGGGACCTACCAGAGTGTTGAAGATGAGAGAAGGGAGAGGAGCAGAAAAAATAACTACTGGGTTCCAGGTTTAGTACCTGGAATCTGTATATCAAACTCCAGTGATATGAGTTTACCATAATATGATAAACTTGCACATGTACCCCTGAACCTAAAATTAAAGTTTTTAGAAAACAATAACTAAACAGAAATCTTAGAAATAAAAAATATAATAACCAAAATAAAATCTTAATAGATGAATCTAACTGCACAATGGTGGAGACAGAGGAAAGGACTGGTGAACCTGAAGATAAAATAATAGAAATTACTCAATCTGAACAACAGAAGAAAGTGGACTCTTAAAAAAAATAATAAACAAAGCCTTAGGGATGTGGAAGGCTGTAACAACAGTTCTAAATTCATGTTAATGGAATTCTGGAGGAAAAGGAGAAATAGAGGAGCTGAAATAGTATTTTTTAAAATAATGGTTGAAATGGTGGAATAGATGTAAATCTACCTAATTCGAGAAGCTGAGTAAACACCAAACAGGATACACCGAAGAAATCCATACCAAAATACATCATAGTGAAATTTCTAAAAACTAAAAACAAATATAAACCTTGAAGGCAGTAGGAAAAAAAAAATCTTACCTATGGAGGAAAAACAATTTGAATGACAGGAGATTTCTCATCAAAAATCACAGAGGTGAAAAGGAAGTGACACGATATTTTTCAAGTACTGGAAGAAAAGAACCATCAACATCAACATAGGATCCTATATACACTGAAATATCCTTCATTAATGAAGAGGAAATCAAGACATTTTCAGAAGAAGAAAGACTACTGTAATTTGTCCCCAGCAGACCTACTCTAATGAAATGGCTAAAGAAAATTTGCTAAACAAAAAACAAATGATAAAAGAAAGAATCTTGGAACATCAGAAAGCAAGGAAGAAAAACAGAAAAAGGAAAACTATAGGTAAGTATAATAGACATTTATTTTATTCTTGAGTTTTCTAAATTATATTTGACAGTTGAAGTAATAATTATATCACTATCTGATGTTCTAAATGTATGTAGGGAAGATATTTAAAACAATTATAAATGAGGGATGTTAAAGGAGTATAAGGTAGGTAAGGCTGCTACACTTCAACTTGAAAAGCGTTACAACAATTGACTGTTAGACATCCTGTATGAACAATGTAGTGATGATATGACACATATGATTCCATTTAGACTACAATCTTGAAATTACAAAATGATAGAGACAGAGATAAAGTGTTGTTTACCAGTGGTTAGGGATAGTTGGAGAAAGGGATGGGTGTGACTCTAAAGGGCTGAGAGGGATGCCAATGTTAGAATAATTTTGTACATTAATAGTGATAGTGTTTACACAAATCTGCAAGCAATAAAATGGCATAGACCTATACACACATGTGGTACCAATGCTAATTTCTTGGTTTTTATACTTTACTATTGCTGTATTAGATGTAACCAGTAGAGGAAACTGAATGAACTGAGGCACAGAACCTTCCTATACTGTCTTTACAACCCTCTGTGAATTTACAATGTTTCATATGACAAAATTTAAATAAAACCTGCATCATCTGTGAGCATAGTAATAAATTAGCTAACTTTTGAAAATAGGCTCAGAGTGAAGAGATTTAATACATTCTTTTCTTTTCTGGGATTTAGGAGGTCTTAAATTTCAGAAAGGTGGAATCATTCCAGGAGACAGTATCTCCGTGAAGAACTAGATTAGGCTGTGAGCTCAGTCATTCTATCTTGCATTCAAAGAAATAATGTAACTGCTTTTTGAAAAACATAATGCTAGGTGGGAAAGTCAAAGTCAAGTAAAACAAAGTCCTCACTTCCCAGAGACCTGAAGCTTATTAGGAGAATACAGGCATGTAAGCAAATCAAGGTTCTAAAAGCACTATTGATTATGTGGCTCTTTGTACAGAATATATTGAGAGTTCAAGGGAGATGTAGCACTATCAAGGCTGCCTAAAGAGAGAATTCTTCTTGAAGGAGAGAATTTTCCATCTGAGTTGAAGGATAAATAGTTCACCAGATAGAAAAGGATGAAAAACAGGGCAAAAGGCTCATATATGATTTCTCTTTGTAAATTTAGCACCTAAAACTGATGGTTACTATTCAAGAGGTACTCCATAAATATGTGAAACTCTGGGAAGTCAGTACTGTATGGAAGGGAGATGAATTCAAATCATGAAAGGCAAGAAAAAGAATAAATTCCCATATTTCCCGAGGTGTGCTTTACCAGGGGTGCCAAAATTTATTTCTCTTCTATAATATGAGTCTAACCAGAGACGAGCTGAACAATAGAATTTTTTAAAATAAAACAAATTTTCAATGCTATTTTCTTTAAAAATTTAAACCAAAGTTTAATGAATAATTTTAGTAAATTATTGGAATTTGTAAGTTCTAAAGTTTTATATCACTTTTTGTGTTTGTTTCTAAAAATGTTAGCCATTATAAAATAGAACTGAAGAAAGATTTCAATTTGCCAATTTGAAACTTTGTAATCAACAGAAGATATAAAAATAAATCTCAGATTCTTTAGGCAATATCTGTGGAAATATATAAAAGCTCTTGTTATTGAGTTGCTATTTAAATGACAATTATAAACTGTTCACTACTATGTGTGAATTTAAGACTTGGAGGCTAGTCCATACTCACATAATTTATTAAAACTGGGGCAGAAAGTCAGAAGTGGAAAACTAGTTAAATGTAATCTTTAGCTCTCCACAGGCTAGATGAGTTAAATGGTTATATAAACCTCTTGTTTCTCAATAGGTAACGATGCCTCAGAAGACAGCATTCTGTTTTCACTTTCACAATAACCGATGATATTTTAGCAAACAAAAAAATCTTAATTCTTATTGGCATTTAAAGTCACAATGGAAAAATATATGCAATTGGTGTTGGCAGAGTTGTGCATCCTATAACACATCATTTGCTGTTATATTTGCCATGATCCTTGAAACTTCAAGTCAGGTGTTATATAGGCAAGCCAATGTTTAGAGCTAAATTTATATGATTTTTCCTCATGGTAGACAATGAGGTGTTTAAATTGGAAGTTATTCAGTTGTTATAATTCATTTAGATGTACAATCAGATAATTTACATTGCAAACCATAAAAGAGGCCACTTCTGAATTTTTGCCATTATAGAAATACATATGTGAATAAATTAAAAATACAATGGTAACACATTCAGTATTCAATTAAGATAGCATATAATACATGTAAAATACATGTATGTGTACATGTGCATGACACATGTGATGTGTGTGTGCAAATGTAAATATATATAATATTATAACCAGATGTCTTTCTTGCATGTGCTAATGAATGTTTTCTAAATGCCAGGCACTCTACTTAGTATTTTATTTTTCTCATTTATCCTCAAGAATCCTAAGAGATATGTAATATTTCTTCAGTTACAAATTTATAATTTATAAATGTATGAGACCACTGAAGCCTAGAAAGGTTAAGTGAATTGTGCAAATTCACCCAGGTGGTAAAAGGTCAAGCCACAGAGCTAAGATAAAATGACCAGTCTGACTTTAGAAGTCATATATGGAGACAGTAGATCCCCAACACATTACTACTGAAGCAAATGGTTACTAAACATGGCAAAATGCATAGGAATATGTGTCTCTTAAGCTCATTTAATTTTTTAAAAACACAGTCAACATTTCTCAAAGGGAGCATTTAATTCACTATCGGGAATTTTTCAAAAGTCATTCCACAGTAATTTTCTAACATAGGAAAAAAAATTATGACATTTTCAAGGAATAGAAATTAAGCAGTCCATATGGACATGTTTCTCCTGGAAACAACATATTTTGGCTCAGTGCTGGACCATGCATCAGAGACTGGGCAGGCTCTAGCTTAGGTCCCAGAGCCACTTAATGATTGTTTTAGCAGGAGGCACCAACACTTGAACAGAGTTAAACCAGGCACTTGTGCAAATGAGTTCTGGCTCCACCTCTGTGAACAGCTGATAGAAGACAGACTTCAAGTGTTCTAGTCTGGGAGAACTTCAGGGCATGTAATGGTGTTTTTAGTCACATGCTCACATTAAACTGCTTTATAGAACGATAGAACTAGGAGGTATCAGAGAGAATGTCTCATTTAACTCCCACATTTGGCAGCCAGGACTGGAGAATAAAGTGATCGATCCAAAGCCATGCAGATAATCAAAGGCAGAGTTAAGGGGAATTGAGATCTCCTGGCTCAAATGCAGTGATTTCAGTAGCTCCTAAAAACGGCTGAGAAGTGGTCTTTTCATTTTAAGTATGAAACCTAACTTCAGTGGCTGGAGTTTAAAGGGGAGGATTTTTGGTTCGTGTTACTAAAACAGCCACAACAATAGCAACAACAACTAGCTTTTCTCTTCTTCTTTCACCAGTATTTTTGCTCTATTGACTCTACTCTCAAGGTTTCCCAATGCAGCAGCTGACTCTAGAGGCTCTAGCTTCAGCATCTTCTGAAGTTCAAGTGAAAAAGAAAAGAGAATCTCCCGGCCAGTCGTGGTGTCTCACGCCTGTAATCCCAGCACTTTGGGAAGCTGAGGCAGGTGAATCACCTGAGGTCAGGAGTTCAAGACCAGACTGGCCAACATGGCGAAATCCCGTCTTTATGAATAACACAAAAAACTAGCCAGGCATGATGTTGGGTGCCTGTAATCCCAACTACTTGGGAGGCTGAGGCAGGAGAATTGCTTGAATCCAGGAGGCGGAGGTGGCAGTGAGCTGACATTGTGCCATTGCCCTCCAGCCTGGGCAACAGAGTAAGACTCTGTCTCAAAAAAAAAAAAAGAGTGAGAATCTTGCTTTCTTCAAACAATCTTGAGTCTGACTTTTTCTGACCAGAATTAAGCTTGTACTTGTCCCCGAAAAATCATCAGAGCTACAGTAATGAATTTACCAATTGAGGCAGAATTTAGGTCACATGCTTCTGCAAAGCCTCTTCAAAACCACATGACTGAGAGTGGGGTAGAGGTATTGGGGATATTTTCAACAGGAGAAAGGTAAATGAATGGAGAGTGCCAAAACAACTTATATCAATTATACAAATGTAAATACCACCAAAATAACGTATGGAAATCAATACTTTCACCTATCTTAATGGAGTATAAGATTTATTCTGTTGAATATTTGCTATATTTCACTTACTTTCCACAATCAGCACTCTGTAATATTTAAAGAAGTAAATCAGTCTCCATATACTGAATGAAGACATATCAAAATTTGTGTCACAACATATTCCTTAGATTGGTTACATTTTTTGTCTGTATGTTTGTTTATGAGACAGTTATTCACTCTCACCCACACTAAAGTGTGGTGGGGTTAACATGGCTCACTACAACCTCAGCATCCTGGGTCCAAGCTATCTTCCCATCTCGGCCTCCTGTGTAGCTAAGACCACAGGTGGCCACCTCTATGCCCAACTACCTTTTAATTTTTTGTAGAGATGGGGTCTCATTTTGTTGCCCAGCCTGGTCTCGAACTCCTGGGCTCAGGCTATTCCCCCAGCACTTTGGCTTGGCTTCCCAAAGTGTTGGGATTATAGGCATGAGCCAGTGCACTCAGCCTTACATATTTTTAATAAATCAATTTAAACAAAGAAGGAATAGAAACATATTTTTAAACACAATGATTAACAAACCAAACTGTATGGCAAATTATGGGAAGGGACAGCAGAGTGGAAAAATGTTATCCCACCTGCAGGAGGTGGAAAGGTAATAATATGAAATAAATATTTTTACCTGTCTTAATACAGTAATAGATTTATTCTGCTGGATATTTTCTGTATTTTAACTACCTTCCACATTCAGCACTCTGCACTCTGTTACCCAACTATTCCTTTTAATTTTCCCATAATACAACTTTTTAATATTTTATGTAATATATGTATTTGTTATTTATTTGTTTTACTAACTGTGTTTCCTACTAGAATGTAAGATTCCAAAAATTGGATTTCTTTGTCCTTGTTGCTGATATAACCCAGTGTCTAAAAGAGTGCCCAGCAAACAGCAGAAATGCAATAGATATTTATTTAATGCTATAGAATCTTGTTTGGTAGCCATTAGCCACATATGATTATTTATATTTTAAGTTAGATTATTAAAGTTGATTTTAAAATTCAGTACGTTATTCACACTAACCACATTTTAAATGCTCAGCACTCACATGTGACTAGAGGTTACCATGTCGGGATGGTGCAGCTATAGATCATTTCTATCATTTTATAAAGTTCTATCAGACATTGCTAGTTTAATAAATGAATAAATATTCAAAGTGATGACGAAGATAAGTAGGTGTCATGATAATAATTGTCAGATTAATGAAATTAACATTTAAAACTATAAAGCTACACTAAGTCTTGAAAGACTATATAGAAAACAGAATATTAAGTTCCAACAAAAAGTTTTTGATAAAACATGTCTGAATTTGAATCTATATTAATTAGATAAAAGCAGAAAGACTCAACTGTTTGGAGACAGATCTGAAAGTGGAAGTTAGCAAATCGTAGGCCATTAAATGTAATAGTCATTAATTTTTAGATTACACCAAAAAAAAAAAAAAAAACCTTTCTCAGCTTATTATTCTCAGCAAAATTACTTCATAAAAATAAGAAAAAAAAAACAGGTATCCAATTTTTAATGAAAATAAGTGACATTTTTAAACTAGAACTATACTATATGAACATGGACAGCCAACAGAGGAATGAAATCTGGCATAATATCAGCTTTGTAGTGTCTCACTTTTATTTTTAAATGGATAGCCAAGGAATCACTGGGCCTTTGTGAAAAGTCTTTGACATGGAAGAGTGAAGCCAAAATAACTTCATGGAGAAAGGAATGTTAGAAACAAGAGAAAACATTAAGCCCAGAAAAAAAAAATCCTCAGAGAAATATTA
Organism: Cebus imitator; assembly: GCF_001604975.1. Lineage (NCBI taxonomy): Eukaryota > Metazoa > Chordata > Mammalia > Primates > Cebidae > Cebus > Cebus imitator. The sequence continues at coordinate 9,053,579 of NW_016107347.1, read as the reverse complement.
TCTTGCATCTATGCAACAAAAATGTGGTGTCATTAACAGTGGTAAGGAAGAGAGAAGAAAGAGATTCAAATAAAGAAAAGAGAAACATTAAAGAAAAGAGTAAGCAAGCAAACTCTGAAATAAAAAATAAAATGACAACTGTTTTTAATTCAAAATGAAATAATTTTTTAAATGGTGGGGTAGCAGGGACAGAAAAAAATGGTAAAGTCTCAGGCTCTATCCAGGAGGTAAAAAGTCTAACGAATAGGTGTTCTGTAAAATGTAGAGGGAAGATGGCAGAGAATAAATCATCAAGGGAATAATTAAAGTAAATTTCCTAGATGCAAACAATTTATTAATATTAAAATGAACACAAAAGGAAGTGTAAACACTGTATACTCATGGCACAATAATAATCAATAAATAATATTTGTATAGTCACAATAATTTATTTTAACATGTGATATAACTATGTTGGCCAGATAAGAGAAGAAATGAGTATAAGATAATTTTTTTTAAATCTCATCTACCAACCAAAAAAATTCATAGAAAATTGGTAATTAAAGAATGATAACTTGATGAATATTATTTGAAAATCTGGTAAATTTTTAAAACATCTAAAATAATTGAAAACAGCATTTCTGTTTTCTTTTTAAAAAAGAAAAACATTCCATGCTCATGGATAGGAATAATCAAGATTGTTAAAATGGCCACACTGCCAAAAACAATTTATAGATTCAATGTTATTCCTATTAAAGTACCACTGACATTCTTCACAGGACTAGGGAAAACTATTTTAAAATTTATGTGGAACAAAAAAGGAGCCCAAAAAGCCAAGACAATCCTCGACAAAAAAGAACAAAGCAGGAGGTATCACATTACCCAACTTTAAACTATACTACAGGGTTACAGTAACCAAACAGCACTGTATTGGTACCAAAAACAGACACGTAAACCAAAGCAACAGAATAGAGAACCCAGAAATAAGACCACACACCTGCAATGATCTGATCTTCAACAAATCTGACAAAAACAAGCCATGGGCAAAAGATTCCCTAGTCAATAAATAGTGCTGAGATTAAAACTGGACCCTTTTCTTACATCATATACAAAAATTAACTCAGAAGCGATTAAAGACTTAAATGTAAAACCCAAAACTATAAAAACCATGGAAGAAAGCCTAGACAATATCATTCAGGACATGGGCATGGGCAAAGATTTGATGACAAAGATGCCAAAAGCAATTGCAACAAAAGCCAAAATTGACAAATGGGATCTAATTAAACTAAACTTCTGCACAGCAAAAGAAACTAAGAGAGTAAACAGACAACCTATAGAATGGAAAAAAATATTTTCAAACTATGGATCTGACAAAGGTCTAATATTCAGCATTTATAAGGAACTTAAGCAAATTTACAAGAAAAAAATTCAAAAAGTGGATAAAAGGCATGAACAGACACTTTTCAAAAGAAGACATGCATATGGCCAACAATCATACAAATAAAAGATCAATACCATGATCATTAGAGAAATGCAAATCGAATACACAATGGAATACCATCTCATGTCAGTCAGAATGGATATTATAATATTAAAAAGTCAAAATATAACAGTTACTGGCAAAGTTGTGGAGAAAAAGGAATACTTAATGCACTGTTGGTGGGAGTGAAAATTAGTTCAGCCATTGTGGAAGACAGTGTGGCAATTCCTCAAAGACCTAAAGATAGAAGTACCATTTGACCCAGCATCCCATTGCTGGATAGATACCTAAAGGAACATAAATCATTATATTATAGAGACACATACACATACATGTTCCTTGCAGCACTATTCACAATCTCAAAGACATGAAATCAGTATAAATGCCCATCAACAATAGACCGGTTAAAGAAAATGTGGTACATATACACCGTGGAATATTATAAAGCCATAAAAAAAAACAATGAGATCATGTCTTTTGCAGGGACATGGTTGGAGCTGGAGGCCATTATCTTTAGCAAACTGACAGAAACAGAAAAACAAACACTACATGTTCTCACTTATAAGTGGGAGCTAAATGATGAGAATACATGGACACAGAGAGAGGAACAACACACACTGGGGCCTATTGAAGAGTGGAGGATAGGAGGAGAGAGAAGATCAGAATAAATAACTAATGTGTACTAGGCTTAATACCTGAGTGATGAAATGGTCCATAAAATAAACCCCCATGACACAAGTTTACCTATATAACAAACTTGCACTTGTACCCCTGAACTTAAAAGTTAAAACAAATTAAATCTCTAAAGTTTTTATAGTATTACTTGCCTTTTATAACTATCTGTATGTAGTGTGTAGACAAAAATAAAACACTAAGCTGTTAAAAACTAAACATATTAGTCTATAATTACTTAAGAACTAAATGTTCTGGTTTTTTTCTTCTTAGGTCATTTTTTGGAAAATATGATTATTATATACATAAGCCTCTGTTTTACATAACAAAAGGAAACCTCAGCTTTGCACTCTTATTATTATCAGCATTATACATCCAAGTGATGCTTTTTTACCATTTAAACATTTATTTCTAGCAAGTTTCAATAATTATAGGCCACAGAATGAAGAAAGATATGTTCTTCTGTCAGTTTGTATATACAGCTAGATTATATATTGTATTAGAATTTCTTCTATTATCCTTTTCTAATGTTTATGAATACTTTCCCAATGTCTAAATAGTTTTAAAAACTGCCTCTAGTTTTCTACACCTATAAAAAATAAAAAGCAAAACAAGAATGACATTTGTATTATAATATTATTTATGCTTATCGATATGGAGAATTTTTTTATTCTGTGTGAAGCTTTAGAACATAATTTTATTTTACACTATGTGAGTATGTACGCCTAGTCTTGAACAAGAATCTTAATGCTATACTTTCATTTTTTGTGGATACGTGGTAGATATATATATATACACTACATGGGATAGAGTCATACAATGTAAAATAAGCACATCATTGAAAGGGGGTATCCATCCTCTCAAGCATTTATCCTTTGAGTTACAAACAATCCAATTACATTCTTTATTTTAAATTATACAATTAAGTTATTATTGACTCTAGTCACACTATTGTGGTATCAATAGTGGGCCTTACTTATTCTTTCTATTTTTTTTTTGTACCCATTAAAATATTCCCACCTCCCTGCCAGCCTCTGACTACTCTTCCCAGCCTCTGGTAAACATCTTTCTACTCTCTATGTCCATGAGTTCAATTGTTTTGAATTTTAGATCCCACAAATAACTGAGAACATGTAATATTTGTCTTTCAGTGCCTGGCTTATTTAACCACGTCACTGCAAATGACTGGATCTCCTACTTTTGAGGCTGAATAGCACTCCATGGTGTATCTGTACCACATTTTCTTTATTCATTCATCTGTTGATAGACACTTATGTTGCTTCCAAATCTTAGCTGTCATAAAGAGTGCTACAACAACATAGGAGTACAGATCGCTCTTTGATACACTGATTTCATTTCTTTTTGATATATACCCAGCAGTGGGATTGCTGGATCATATGGTAGCTCAATTTTTAGTTTATGAGGAACTTCCACACTATTTTCCATAGTGGTTGTACTAATTTAATTCCAACCAACAGTTTACAAGTGTTCCCTTTCTCCACATCCTCACCAGCATTTTTTATTACCTGTCTTTTGGATATAAGCAATTTTAACTGGGGTAAGATGATGTCAGTGTAGTTTTGGTTTTCATTTATCTGAATAATGGTACATTTTCAACAGACGCTTTCAGAGTGTTTGATAGTCCAACGGACTAGCCACCATTCAAACATGTACGCCTATATGTATTCATTCAATAAATGCTCACCAAGAACTCGCTAGAGCTGCACCACTCATTGCAGTTTTCTCAAAGATCTCACTAGAATTTAAGCTTCATAACAGCAGAGTTTTTGTCTACTGTATTTAATGTCATCTCTCTATGATAGAAAATGGTGCCATGTAGATGATGCTCAGTACATGTTTATCTCTTGATTTACGCACAGAAGAAATACTACTTAGTGTTTGAGAGTTGGATAATACTAGATTAAAGCTCTGGATCTGAGACTTGCTATATGTGTGATCTTGTCAAATACCTTAAACCCTCTGTATATATACTCCCTTATCTATGAAACAGAAATAAGATGCATATAGTTCTTGTAAAAATTAAATATGGAAAAAGTATAAAATGTACAACTTAGTATACATTTTAGAACAATGTTATAAAATGTATAACACTAGCTAGAACAAAATTATCAGTGAATGGTATCTGTAATTATTAATTTAGTTAGCCTCATAGAAAAAACATAAAATTTATTTATAACCATAACAAAACTGAAGTTTACTACAGCAAAGATTTGTGCCAATAAATTTTAAAAAATGCAATTACCTAGAGTTTTCTCATTGGGAAATTATCAGAAAAACACATTTCTGGAAGGAAAGTCTTCCTCATTTTGATTTTTTCTTTGTCTATAGAACAGTTGACTAAATTAGTACTGATGATAATTTTAATGTTAAATTTTATAACTGTTAGACCTATGATGCTCCCAAATCCCTCATACCTCTTTAAACTTCAACAGTACAAGTTAGGAAATGTGTTACTGGAGGTAAAAACCAGCCTCAGACCAAGTGTTGAAAAGTGCCTCCCTCACAGTGTCTTCCCAGCCTATAGGAAGTCCCATGATGAGAACCTGGCCTAAATCCGGCTATTTGTTCAGGTAGTGTCTTCTCATCTCTGTAAGATGTTAACTGAAAGGTTAAATTAGAGTGTTAGTGACACAGTTTAGACATGATCCTTTCAAGATGGTGTTTGAGTAATTCACATGCAGTGAGTACTAAGAAAAAGAAATAGAAACATTGGGTGAAACCTGTCATTTACCCATATGACAAAAGATTTGAGAGTTCTCATGCTTTCCCTAACTGTAGTAGAGATGTTTGGTTAGAAGACGCAAAAATCAATACTATTGAGAAAAGCTAGTTATAACTAGAGAAATTCTTCACAATATTTCATGTGACCACTATTCTTTTCTTTAACTCACACACAACCACTAAAGAAAATAAAAAATGTTCTAAAGAAATCTATGAGAAAATTATCACTATTGATTATAAGTGTTTTCTTATTGATATATATCCTTCATGTCTTATATATAAATGTTCAGAGATATATCCATATTTATATATGGATATATATATCCATATATACATATGAAACCATTAGATGACATATATACCAGAAACCATTAGATGACAAAGGCAACATAATAAAAGCAATAACAATAACGATGATATTTTATGATTTGGCCAGAGGGGCTTTTATATACATATACATATACATATATACATACACAAATACACATACACACACATACACACATATAAACATGTGTATATATGCATGTACACACATACAGGTACATGCATATATACACACATGTATGTGTATGTGTGTACATACATACATATGTATATACACATGTGCATATATACACATACATATGTATATATGTATATATGTGTATATGTGTGTATATATATACAACAAAAGATGATGAGATTTAGTCAATCAGAAGATTATTTAAATTGAGATCAGAAGTGGAAAAGCCACAGAAAGACTAAATACAATGGAAATCATTAATATATAACAAAATGCAAGGGTTATTATGTTTTTATCAACTTAAAAATAAATAACAAAATTTAGGTTTAGAACACGGTGTCAAAGTGGAAATGCACTAATTTCCTCATAGTGAAAACTGAGAGCCAACTACTGCTATGCAAAAGTATAGTTACAAAAAATATGACTCTAATGTTTTAATTTTTTTTATAATTTTTAGAAACTTGGATGGGCTTTTAGAGATTAATATCTCTTATACAGAAACATGTATTTGAAGTTCTACAGGTACTTCCATTCCCTATGAAATATAAACTCAAATGTAACAATTTATATATTTAAAACAGTATATATAAATGTATATTTATATATTTAAAATAGTATACATTTTACAAATGTTTTTATCTTTCAGTTTATATATATGTATATAGGCATAGATGCCTGGAATTATGTCCATCTAGTATTAATGTCTTTCTGGGTGATATAATTTTAGTTTTTTTCTGTACTGGCTAAAGTTCTTGTAATAAGCATGCATCATTTTTATAAAGTAATAACATCATCTTTCTAAAAATATATTTCTAAAGAAACAAGAGAAGAGAATAAATAAGGGATGTCAGTGACAGCATGAGACCAAATACCCCCAGGTCTGAAGGTGTCATTCCAGTTTCCTTGATATATGACTATATCCATTAACATACAGAGCCACCCAATAAAAGTCACTCCCATTTCTGAGAAAATACATTTCAGAGTTTTCTCTGGGACCCAGAGAAATGTGTTGTTTAAAGGCACCAATATCAGTTCTGTACTACTGATCACATGTATTATTTGTCTTTCCTTTGTGCATAGTTTAGCATTATTTATATTTTATTTGATATTTTTCACCCAGAGAAAATTAATTTGTTATTTCAGCAAACATGTATGTATCACTTACAAATATGAGGTGGTAAAAGGTGAATGTGACCATCATAAGCTGACAATTTTCTCTGGGAGACAAACACAGTGCAGGTCATGAGGGTCATTAATGATTTGCTAGGCAACTGAGAAACTGCAAGTTTGATAAATCAGTATTTTCTCAACTTGTACTAGCATGCCCTTAGTCCCACAGATTGTTCCTTCAAATAAATTAAGTTCAATGCCAGATGGATATGATGTGATTTATAAAAAATAAAATTTATTCAGAACGTTTCTATTTAGAAATGTGTTGGCAGTATAAGTTATACATTATGCATTATTTATATTCCTTCTTAGTAACTAACAAAAATAACTTTTAAAAATAATAAATTTCTGTGGTTTCCCATATGGTCTCTTAGAGTCCTTGTTACTATTTGTGTTCAGTGCAGTTTTTTTTTAAATGGATTTTCCATTGAAAGCTTAAACTGATGTCTAATGGAATTAATGCATAAAATAAGGGTCAGACAGCATGAATTATTCATTGGGTGCTCACACTTGCATTTATGGTTAAGTTATCATAATATATCATAGTTGCCATAGAGAATGTTAACCTAAAACCAACATTTCTAACTCTTTTTAAAGTTCCTTTATATTTCATATGTATTATAACATTCCTAGCATCAGGGACAAAAGATTATTAAAGAATAAAATTATAACTTTAAATAAAATATTATATTTAATGAACACGGAATTGTACATTTATACTTTCATAAGATATTTTACAATATTTTTAAAGCTTTCAACTTCTTTAAATACTGCTTGAATATATATTTTAGTACATTTTAGTCTAGAATACTGAATTCTATATCCCTTAAGATTATACATGAACACAAAGTGAGAAAAAAGTATCAAATTTGATCTGCAATATAAACATTACTAAGGTTATTTAGGTATTTCTTTTTTTAACTTAATTCTTTAAGTTAAATTACTATAACTTAGAATAGTGACATACTTAGTTCATTTCTAAGGCATGTGTCTACAATGGAGTTTACAGGCTATGAGTACCTGTGCACTTAGAAAAAAATATAAAACTCCTCCCGATGACCTGCCCAGGTTTGTGTGATTTGCTCTCTGATCACAGTTGATCACAGCTCCTCTAGCTTTCCCCCTACTTGCTACTCTCTAGCCACACTGGCCTCTCTGAACACTGTAAGCTCATTCCTGACTCTCTCCTGGCTCTTCCCTTTGCCAACCAAGTTCTCCTCAAATCACACCATGTCCCAGCTGAACATTAAGAGCTTAGTTCAAATGTTTTGGGGAAAACATTTTTTTGTTATATTTTCTTCATAACCCATTGCTGTTTGAAGTTAGCTTGTTGATGTATTTCTGAGTCCAGAAATGATAATTATATGTTGATTACTGCCTCATCTCTGGGTTGTAACCACCAAGAGACTAGTTGCTTTTCGTCTGTTGGTCTCTGTGTTCCCTATCACAAGCCAAGGAGTATACCCAAGATGAAATAAGCTATCATCAAATATTTGTAGAGGGAACGAATCAGGATCATCTAGGGCAGGGGTCTGCAAACTTTTTCTGTAAAGGGCCAGATAATAAATAGTTCGGCTTTGTGTCTTTTTAATTTTTTTCTTTTTTCTCTTTCTTGGATTAAAAATGTAAAAATCACTCTTAGGCTTTACAAAGGTGAGCCATTGCCCATGGGTCATAGGCCTAGTTTCCTGGCCCCCAATTGCTTGTTCATTGTGGATTGCTGCTTCAGGACCCTGAATTGGAGTCTGTCTAGAAATGAGGCTCAGAAATCTTCATATTCTGAAGGATCTCAATCCATTTTGAGCCATTGACACATTTGAGAACTAGGGGATTAAAATATAGAAAATAAGTTTAGGAAGCCCACCTAGGAAAGCAAATAATAACAATAAATTTACAAGTAGTATTTTTTCAACAAAAGTTTACATAATGGTTTAGTTTTTATAAGATTTCTTATTAAATAATTTTATAAGAATTATTAATTAAAGTCTCCATATCTAATGAGCAGCAGTACTTTATCCACTTTCTTATGACACCAGGAAGTGGAGTTTGTTTATGCTATTCCATTATAGAAGTGAGTTCTACAATTTAAACTTGAATTTCAATGAAAAATTCAACACTTTCTTCTCCATCTATTTTCAGACATTGCAGCAGGCACCAGTGCTCACTACAAAGCCAAATCCTTTCTTCAGTAAAGGCTGCCATGTGATTGGGTCACTAAAGGGAAGAAGGCTTTTAACAAGAATTTCTTCAAAAGGCTCTTAAATTCTATTTCTGTTCATTGGTGTGCAGTGTTTCAGTGAAATGGAAAGTGCAGCTGTGATTCTTATTTTCAACATAAGAATCCTTTATTCATCACAGGCCTTGAAAACATTTTTCCTTCTATCGATTGTAGTGGCAAATGTGATTTATCATTTGCTAAATACTAGGGCAAAATAATTAAAAGGAACAACTTTGATCTATTTTTATGTTTTGAATACAGGTTTTACCATTTATATTAAGCCTAAATCATGTTTTCTCATTTTATCTGACTTCAAATATGTCCAGTTCAAAGCTTTGTTAATAATTTGTTTTATTTTATACATTAGTAGTGTTTATATTCTTATTATTTATCTATAATGCTTTTTTTAAACTTTAGCTATGTCCGAGGGCTGCACTGAGCACTCCTATGCATGGTCTGTTTTAACTCTCTTTTTGCTAATTGCTGTCCTCATTTTGCAGAGGAAGAAGTCAAAGCAGAAAAATGATTAGGAAATCAACCCAGGCCACACCCATGGTAAGAAGTAGAGCTGAAAGTGTTATTATTTCAGGCAAGTCTGGAAAATGCCAGTAGAGAAGAAGAAGAAGAAAAAAAGAATAAAGCAAAGAATATGAACAAGAACAAAAGAAGAAAGAAATAAGGAGGTAAGGGAGGAGTAGGGAACAAAAAGTGATCATGGGTTCTTTCCATTTGATCAGTTTTCTCAAGATAATGACCAAAAAAAAAAAAAAAAAAATGAAGAACAGCACTTCTCTCCATGTCTCTTACCTTCTTCCTTTCAGCGTTTTCTTTAACTTCTCTGTGCAAAGTATTATGTTGCTGCATAAAATAAGGTGTTCGTATTTTATTATGTTTCCTAAACTTGGAGTATTTTGAAAACAAAAGACTTTGCTAGCACAAAAAGAAACTCATACTTAACCAAATCACATTTACTAAACTTCTATCACTTCAAGCTAATTTTTACCCCAATAAATTATCAATTAAAGGTCAGATAAAACATAACCAATCTGAACCAAAAGTTTCTATTTGATTCAACATTCTCTCTTCAAAGGGAAGTCTTCTCAGAAAACAAGCAACTTCATAATAGATTCCAAAACATGGAGTCAGAGTGCTAAGAGCCCAGAATATCATAAAGAAAGGAGACTAAAATATGGATAGTCACGTACATACACGTGTCTGCAAGACATGCACATGCACACACACACACCCAGCTTTCTATCCAGAAATGTTTGAAGTGCTTATTGTGCTGTTGCCATGTAAACATATAGAAACTGATTTCTATGGTTATTTCAGTTGTTTTCAAAGCTATTTTTATATCCAATGCCAATTGTTTAAAAAGATATTTATTATAAGATCTAACTCTAACTGCTCTTACGAAATTGAAGTTCTACACCTCTAAGATCTGTTTTTCCAATTAGAATTTTTACATAATAAAGAGATGATGACAGATGCCTAATAAATCATGACTTAAAACTCTCAAGATAAAGTATTTTGGCATCTAAGCCTTTCATTTCTAAAATGAGTTTCCCTCAAGGATAGGGACCTTACTGATTCGTCACTGCATCTTCAGTACCATGAAGCACATGTATTACTAAATGAATGTGCTAAATAAACAAATGAGTATTTCTGATCCACACCAATCAAACTCTCCCCCATCAAGAATTTTCCTAGTTTTTCTACTTCTTTCTAGGAAAAGGAGTTGTGAATTCAATTGCTTAGAATATGAAACATTAGTTAAACCACATTCAGTGATGCTATCAGTTTGCTATATCTTACTGGTAACAAACTTTCCCACTTCTTCCCTATCAATGCATCAGGATCTCTTCTTTTTTTTTTTTCACCTGGACAAGACTTCTTTTGCTATGAGAAGTCTATCCCTTTCTCTTTATGACTCAGCTCTAAGAATGTGTGGCTGGTTGGGCAGACTTGAGATCTTCCCCATATTCACAGTCATATTACTCTCTCTTTCCATAGGCATGTGTGAGCACGTGGGTTCCAAAATTCAGATTCAAAATATTCAATAGGAAGCCCCAGTTTGGCATGATACCTAAGCCACACTAAAATATCCAAGCTTTTCTACAGCTTTGCTTTGTCATACAAAACGCTTTCCCAGGTACTGATCAAATTGTTGTTCTTTTTCGCTCATGACTTTCATTATTTGTGCACCACCTTCCCGTAGTTAAGAACTACAAAAGTGAAGGAAAATTAATGATTGCTTCGGAGTACTCAAGCTTTACCTTTAAACCTTAGCAAACACTTCCTTGTATACCCTTTCACACCCAATGTAGTACTTAAATATTTGTGGAGTACACACCTTATTTTTACAATGAAGATTCCCTATTTTTATGGATTTATTTAATACTCCATAGATGTAGGAAAGCAGAAAGTGTTGGTTTCAGACTACAGCTAAGGCAGAAGCTGTGTAAGGACCTAACTTAAATTTTAATCTAAGTAATAAAGGTAAAATGACATTAAGGGGTTAAGGGACAGTGAATGTTGAGAGAATCAATATATGGGACATTCAGGAAAGCTGCTGAATTGTTGGCAGAGGGGTTCTGGAAGGAGTGAGCTTAAAAGAGCAAAGGTATTGGTCAGTGATTGGTATGCATAGTAAAAATTGCAAAAGTGTTGCAGTCATTGATAATGACAAAGTCTAGAGAACTGTCACGGAGAAAGAAGCTAAGGAAGTGTGGAGGCTGGGAGAATTGGAAGAGAGGAAAAGTGCTAGAAAAATCATCTACTTATATAATAAAGACAAGAGTAGTATCAGAACTAAAACCATCAGGCAATGAGAGACAATTACCTGAGGGTGAAATGGCAGTGGCAGGGTATTAATCCAATCATGTGGAACTCAAACATAGAAGGTTTCAGGGAATAATCTTTTTTTTTTTTTTTTTTTGAGACGGAGTCTTGCTCTGTTGCTCAGGCTGGAATGCAGTGGTGTGATCTCAGCTCACCACAATCCCCGCCTCCCAGGTTCAAGCAAATCTCCTGGCCCACCCTTCCAAGTAGTTGATACTACAGGTGTGTGCCACCACGCCCGACTAATTTTTTGTATTTTTAGCAGAGACGGCATATCACCGGCTTAGCCATGATGATCTCAATCTCCTGACCTTGTCACCCACCTGCTTCAGCCTCCCAAAGTGCTTTATAGGTGTGAGCCACTACATTCTGTCCAGGGCCGAGTGGGCAAAAAAGATGCCCAGCCAATATTTAAGCATGATAGTATAAGCACTATAAGGGAAAAACAAAATAAAACAAACAGACAAATAAAAACAACCCACTACTTATAGAGCTGTAGGGGTGGCAGGGTATTCTAGAGAGAGCCAGGTTTCCACAACGGCAAGAAGGTGAAGGATAAGTTCAGAGAACAGGTTAAGCAAATTCTTGCTTAAGATGAACTAAGAAATAAAGAGAAGACGGGGTTTGGGGAGTTGGAGAAAGGAGAGAAAAAGACACAGAATAAAACATGGACAAAGGTGCCAGGGCTTATCATGAAGCCTGACAATTTAAAAAGGGGTGCAGAATAAGTCTTGGCCTAGTATACTCAAAATAGATAGCAGTGGCCAGGCGGTTAGTGTTGTGAGGTAAGGAGGAATAGATTTCTGTAGCAACCCCCTCACCCCATGCTAAATGTTTCAGTCTCAGTTTACAGTTCATCCTAAACTCTTGATGGGAGAGAAATGACCTGACTGAGTGGGTATGCCTACCTATGATCTCTGTCATAGAGGTGAAACTTCTCTAGAAGCCAGAGTCAGACTTCCTTCTCCAATGCAGTATTCAAAGCTACTGAATCACTCTTCATTCTTTAATAGCTATGTAACTCCAGGGAGGTTAATTTATCTGAACCACTGTTTCCTGGACTTAAAATATTAATAGAAACTGTAATAATTAAATGAAGTAACATAAATTTCCTTTGTTAGAGCATGGCTCTTAGTAAACTTTCAATATATTTTAACTGTCAGTCTTTGTTTCCTCAAATCTTAAGTTAGTCACTCAGGAGTGACCAAAACTCATTGTTTTGTTCTTCTAGTTAAAATTAATTTCTCTCCACAGGCAGACAAGTGACCTCATCAAGCAGCTCTCTGACACTACAGCCAGGTAAATCCACAACGATGGGAAAATACCAATGTAAAAAAGATGAAACCATCAAAGACCAGAACACCTCTTCTCCTTCAAGGGATCACAACTCCTCAACAACACAGGTTCACAGCTTGACCGAGAAGTGCGACGAACTGACAGAAATAGACTTCAGAAGGCGAGTAATAACAAACTTTTCTGAAATAAAGGAACACATTCTAACTCAATGCAAAGAAACCAGAAAACCTTGAAAAAAGGTTAGACGAAATGCTAACCAGAATAACCAGCTTAGAGAAGAACATAAACGACGTGATGGAGTTGAAAAGCACAGCACGAGAACTACGTGAAGCAAACATAAGTTTTAATAGCCAAATTGATCAAACAGAAGAAAGGATATCAGAGAATGAAGATCAACTCAATGAAATACAAAGAGAAGATAAGACAAGAAAAAAAAGAGTGAAAAGAAATGAACAAAGCCTCCAAGAAATATGGGATTATGTGAAAAGACCTAATCTACGTTTGATAGGTGTACCTGAATATGATGGGGAGAATGAATCCAAGCTGGAAAATATGCTCCAGGATATTATCCAGGAGAACTTCCCAAGCCTAGCAAGGCAGTCCAAATTTCAAATTCAAGAAACACAGAGAACTCCACAAATATATTTCTCAAGAAAAGCAACCCCAAGGCACATAATTGTCAGATTCACCAGGGTTGAAATGAAGGACAAAATGCTAACGGCAGCCAGAGAAAGAGGTCAGGTCACCTAGAGAGGGAAGCCAATCAGACCCACAGCAGATCTCTCGGCAGAAACCCTACACACCAGAAGAGAGTTGGGACCAATGTTCAACATCCTTATAGAAAAGAACTTTCAACCCAGAATTTCCTATTCAGCCAAACTAAGTTTCATAAGCGAAGGAGAAATAAAATCCTCTACAGATAAGCAATTATTGAGAGATTTTGTCACCACCAGACCTGCCCTACAAGAGCTCCCGAAAGAAACACTAAGCACAGAAAGGAACAAGTATCAGTCACGGCAAAAGCAAACCAGTTGGCCAAGACCAAATATGCAATGAAGAAAATGAGTCAACTAATGAGAAAGAAAACCAGCTAGTAACAAAATGGCAGGATCAATTTCACACATAACAATATTAACATTGAATGTAAATGGTCTGAATGCCCCAATCAAAAGACACAGACTGGAAAACTGAGTAAAAAGTCAGAACCCATCAGTGTGCTGTATTCAGGAAACCCATCTCACATACAAAGACACACACAGACTCAAAATAAAGGGATGGAAGAAGATTTGCCGAGCAAATGGAGAACAAAATATAAGCAGGGGTTGCAATCCTAATCTCTTATAAAATGGACTTCAAACCAACAAAGATCAAGAGAGATAAAGAAGGATATTACATAATGGTAAAAGGATCTATACAACAGGAAGAGCTAACTATCCTAAATATATATGCCCCAAACACAAAAGCACCCAGATACATAAAGCAAGTTCTTAACGACCTAAAATGAGATTTGGACTCCCATACAATAATAGTGGGAGACTTCAACACTCCACTATCAATATTAGACAGATCAAGTAGGCAGAAAATTAACAAGGATATTCAGGACTTGAATGCAGAGCTGGACCAAGCAGACCTAATAGACATATACAGAAATCTCCACCCCAAATTCACAGAATATACATTTTTCTCAGCACCACATTGCACTTACTCTAAAATTGACCACATCATTGGAAGCAAATAACTCCTCAGCAAATGCAAAAGAAAAGAAATCATAACAAACAATCTATCAGACCACAGCACAATCAGACTAGAACTCACGATCAAGAAACTCACTCAAACCCACACAACCACTTGGAAACTGAACAACTTGCTTCTGAGTATCAACTGGATAAACAATGAAATGAAGGCAGAAATAAAAATGTTTTTCGAAACCAACCAGAATGAAGGCACAACTTACCAGAATCTCTGAGACACCTTTAAAGCAGTGTCGAGAGGGAAATTTATAGCAATAAATGCCCACCAGAGAAGAGAGGAAAGATCTAAAATTGACACCCTGTTGTCAAAATTGAAAGAGCTAGAGGAATGAGATCAAAAAAACTCAAAACCTAGCAGAAGACAAGAAATAACTAAGATCAGAGCAGAACTGAAGGAGACAGAGACACAAAAAACCCTTCAAAAAAATCAATAAATGCAGGAGCTGGTTTTTTGAAAAGATCAACAAAATAGACCACTAGCCAGATTAATAAAAAAGAAAAGAGAGAAGAATCAAATAGATACAATAAAAAACAATAAAGGGGATATCACCACAGATCCCATAGAAATACAAACTACCATCAAAGACTGCTACAAACAGCTCTACTCACATAAACCAGTAAACTGGTAAGAAATAGATAAATTCCTAGACACTTGTACTCTACCAAGACTAAACCAGGAGGAAGTTGAAATCCTGAAATAACAAGGTCTGAAGCAGAGGCAGCAATCAATAGCCTTCCAATCAAAAAGAGTCCAGGTCCAGATGGGTTCACAACCTAATTCTACCAGACGTATAAAGAGGAGCTGCTTCCATTCCCTCTAAAACTACATTAAACAATACAAAAGGAGGGAATCCTCCCTAACTCATTTTATGAGACCAACATCGTCTTGATACCAAAACAAGGCAGAGACTCAAATAAAAAAGAAAACTTCAGGCCAATATCCATGATGAACATTGATGCAAAAATCTTCAATAAAATACTAGCAAAGAGATTGCAACAGCATATCAAGAGGCTTATCCATCACGACCAAGTAGGCTTCATCCCGGGGATGCAAGGCTGGTTCAACACATGCAAATCCATAAACATAATCCATCACATAAACAGAACCAAAGACAAAATCCACATGATTATCTCAACTGATACAGAGAAGGCCTTCGACAAAATTCAACAGCCATTCATGCTAAAAACTCTCAATAAACTAGGTATTGACAGAAGGTATCATAAAAGGATAAAAGCTATATATGACAAACCTACAGCCAATATCATACTGAACGGGCAAAAGCTGGAAGAGCTCCCTTTAAAATTAGGCACTAGACAAGGATGCCCTCTCTCACCACTCCTATTCAACATAGTATTAGAAGTTCTAGCCAGAGCAATCAGGCAATAAAAAGAAATAAACAGTATTCAATTAGGAAAGGAGGCAGTCAAACTGTCTCTATTTGCAGATGACATGACTGTACATCTAGAAGACCCCATCGTCTCAGCCCAAAAGTTTATGAAATTGATAAGCAAATTCAGAAAAGTCTCAGGATACAAAATCAATGTGCAGAAATCACAAGCATTCCTATATACCAATAACAGACAAACAGAGAGCCAAATCAAGAGCAAATTCCCATTCACAACTGCTACAAAGAGAATAAAATACCTAGGAATACAACTAACAAAGGAAGTGAAGGACCTCTTCAAGGAGAACTACCAACCACTGCTCAATGAAATAAGAGAGGACACAAACAGATGGAGAAACATTCCATGCCATACTGCCAAAGTAATCTATAGATTCAATGCTATGCCCATCAAGCTACCAATGACCTTCTTCACAGAACTGGAAAAAAAACACTTTAAACTTCATATGGAATCACAAAAGACCCCACATAGCCAAGACAATCCTAAGCAAAAAGAACAAATCCAGAGGCATCACACTGCTGGACTTCAAACTATACTACAAGGCTACAGTAATCAAAACAGCATGGTACCAGTACCAAAACAGAGACATAGGCCAATGGAACAGAAAAGAGACCCCAGAAGAAACACCACACATCTACAACCATCCAATCTTTGACAAACCCAGCAAAAACAAAAATGGGGAAAGGACTCCATGTTTAATAAATGGTGTTGGAAAAACTGGCTAGCAATGTGCAGAAAGCAGAAACTGGATCCCAACCTGTCACCTTACACCAAAATGAACTCCAGATGGATCAAAGATTTAAGCATAAAACCTAACACCATAAAAACACTAGAAGAAAACATAGGCAAAACCAAACAGGACATAGGCATAGGCAAGGACTTCATGACTAAAACACCAAAAGCAATGGCAATAAAAGCCAACATAGACAAATGGAAACTAATTAAACTCCAGAGCTACTGTACAGCAAAAGAAACCATCATTAGAGTGAATTGGCACCCAATAGAATGGGAAAAAATTTTTGCAATATACCCATCTGACAAAGGGCTAATGTCCAGAATCTACGAAGAACTAAAACAGATATACAAGAAAAAAACAACCTCATTCAAAAGTGGGCAATGGATATGAATAGACACTTTTCAAAAGAAGATATATATGAGGACAAAAACATATGAAAAAATGCTCATCATCACTGATCATTAGAGAAATGCAGATCAAAACTGTACTGAGGTATCATCTCACGCCAGTTAGAATGGCAATCATTAAAAAATCTGGAGACAACAGATGCTAGAGAGGATGTGGAGAAATAGGAACACTCTTACACAGTTGGTGGGAGTGTAAATTAGTTCAACCACTGAGGAAGACACTGTGGTGATTTCTCAAGGATCTAGAAACAGAAATTCCATTTGACCCAGTAATCCCATTACTGGATATATACCCAAAGAACTATAAATCGTTCTACTACAAAGACGTGCACACGTATGTTCATTGCAGCCCTGTGTACAATAGCAAAGACCTGGAACCAACCCAAATCTCACCAATGATAGACTGGACAAAGAAAATATGGTACATGTACACCATGGAATACTACACAGCCATAAAAAGTGATGAGTTCATGTCCTCTGTAGGGACTTGGATGAATATGGAAACCATCATTCTCAGCAGACTGACACAAGAGCAGAAAGCAAACACCATATGGTCTCACTCATAGGTGGGTGTTGAACAACGAGAACATGAGGACTCAGGGAGAGGAGCACTGGGGGCAGTTGAGGAGGAAGGGGAGAGACAGTGGGGGATGGGGAGGGAGGGGAGGGTGTGGAGGGATAACATGGGGAGAAATGCCAGATTAGTATGCACGTAAAATAAATAAATTCAATAATAATAATAATATGAGTATTCCAAAAGATTCCATTTCAGCACAAAATACTTTCTGGAATATAAACTATAAATATGAATTTGTGAATTAAAATTTAGTAGGAGAATTGAAGAACTTGAGATAAGCCTAAGTGGCCTGGGGAAGTTAGTTGAAGAAATAACTAAAACAAAAAACGTATTCTCAAATCTTTGTTTTGATTTTTTCATTTTTTAAACTTTGTAATGTAAGGTGGCATTATAGTTGGATTTTAATATTCGTAATATAGAATGTTTAAAATGTTGAGTGTCTACTAAGCTTTAATTAAAAAGATAATATTTTTTAAAAAATTAATTTCTCTCCCATACAGAAATTTACCCACTGATTTCAAGAAGGTAGTTAACTTTTATCAAACATTCCTTGAATATAAATCATTTGTATTAGCACCACTACAGCATCTAGGATGGAGAAACGGACTTTTTACATGAAGAAGAGGTGTTAATTTGAAACTATTTGGTAATTATTATCATGTCTGTGATATTATTGAATATATTATATGTTTAAACACTCTACTTCTCTAACAAATGATACTGTATAGACTTCCTGACCTGTGGCATTCACAGTGAAACTAAGCACTATAGTTTAAAAGCTGTGATTGAAACAAAGCAATAAAAACTACAATTTGTTCTTTTTTTATTGAGATATAAATTGGTAGAAAATGGAAAATATATAATGCAGACTACATTGAGATCATACTTTTTCCTATGAACAGCCTAGGAAAATCAGAATCATGAATATTCAGACCTTTGAAGATACTTGATTTTTCCAGTAGCATTTCATGTTACTGTCTAATACCTATGACTGAAGGATAAAGAAATGCTGATGCTATGAAAGAATGTTACTTTTCAAGCAAAATAATATAACAAACTTTAAGAGATTTCTTAAGTATATATTTTAATAAAATATTTAATAATGCTGAAATTTGAATTCAATATACTTTTACATATAAAATTATTATTATAGCCATTTAAACATAAAAATCTTCTTAGCTTGTGTATTACACAAACCAGCTAGTTTGCGATATATGGCCCATGGATTTGGCCTTTGAGGTGTGGGGCATAGTATGCTGAGCCTTATTCTGGATGATGGAAGAGTAGCTAGGTTTGCCAAGCACTGAAAAATTCAAGTGCTGCTAAATGTAATCAGCACATAGGGGCCAAATAAAGCTACATATCAATTCAGTTGTCTGGGTTTTCTTCTTTTTTTTTGGTAAGTGCATACAAAATGAAAGATAAAAAAGATATAAGGAAACTACACATTGGAAAAACCACTTTCAGGAGACATGGCAGACAAATGGCCAACATTTTATATATGCATAATTTAAGTAAAAAGAACACAAACTTAAATAAAAAATGATATAATCCAAGGAAAGACAAGTACAAACAGGTTAAAGTATAAACAAACAGTTCATAAAACTAAAATATAAATAAATAATAAGAATCCTAAAAGAGGTGAAGGCGTAGGAGAATACTTAGTTGAATATTTAGTTGGTCAGGTACCTTCAGCCTCTCTGGACATTGCAGATGGTCAGGGTTGTTTTCATGCGTTTCTTAAAAGAATCTCATTTCTCAGGATGAGGGTACTCTCTCCTGTGGTTTTCTTAATTCAGCTGGATGCATGTCTACTCCCAGTATTCTCCTGTTACTCCTATATCCACTAGGAATAAAGCATTTGCTTCTAGCTTCCTGCTATTGAGGTCTCTCCATTCTTTTAAGTGTCTTTTGATCAGAATCCAAAAGAGCCCAAGGTAAGCACCATCACCTACATAGCCTGTCTACATCTGGTCAGCAGAAAATGGTGATGTCTGAAGGCCTGATGGTTCTAGGCTTTGGTCATTCAGTGCAACCACCTTCACTCTGCAGCCTTACGGTTTATGTGCATTTTCAGAGAAGCACTACATGGCTATATCTCTCTAATGGAGAGCATATTTCAACTTTCCAAAGTTTTCCCTGGGAAATTCCCCTCACCAGGTTTAAGACAAAGGTGGTAACTCTATTTCTCCAGTTTTTGAGCCTTTTATATTTCTCAAACTAGCTGAGTTGTCCAGATTTAGCTTCATTTAATTGGTTTTAAAAGCATTTCCTCTGTAAATTCTATACACAGGAGGATCTGTCTTAAACTCTTTTTCTTTTTTTTTTTTTTTTTTTTTTTTTTTTTT
>NW_016107347.1:9014885-9031245 GCF_001604975.1 Cebus imitator | reverse complement strand
AAAAAAAAAAACTGGATATCCATATTCAAAAGAGTAACACTGGACCCTTATCTTACACCATACACAAAAGTCAGCTGAAAATGAAGTGAAGGTCTAAACCCATAAAACTGCTGGAAAAAAATAAACGGGGAAAAAAACTGTTCAATATTGGCTTTGGCAAGAATTTTTTTGGATAGGCAACAAAAGCAAAAAATAAACAACTGGAACTACATCAAGCTAAAAAGGTTTTTTAAGTTTTTACTTCTCTTTTCTGTTTTGTTTTTTTGAGATAGAGCCTTATTCTGTTGCCCAGGCTGAAGTGCAGTGGTACAACCATAGCTCACTGCAGCCTTGAACTCCTGGGCTGATGCAAACCTGCCTCAGTCTCCCAAGTAGCTAGGACTACAGGTATATGCCACCATGCTCAGTTATTTTTTTAATTTATTTTTTAGAGAAGGGGTCTTGCTATGTTGCACAGGCTGGTCTAAAATTCCTGACCTAAAGAGATCCTCCCACTTTAACCTCCCAAAGCACTGGTATTACAAGTGTGAGCCACCATGCTGGGCCCAAACTGAAAAGTTTCTGCACAGCAAAGAGAGTTCTTCATGTATTCTGGATAGATGTCTTTTATCAGACTTTTTTTCTTGCAGACATTTTCTTCCAGTCTATAGCTTCTCTTTTTGTTTTGTTAACATTCAAAGAGCCTAAATTTAAATTTTGATTAAATCAAATTCAGTTTTTCAAATTTTTATTTTATACTTGGTGCTTCTGTGTTCTAATAAATCTTCGCCTAACTAAGGTTAAAAAAAAAAAGGATTCAAATACAAATGATATAATTATTTTTTAAATTGTTCAATTAATGTTGATGTTTTGTAAATGAAGAAATGTGTTCTAGGAACAAAGTATATTTCAATATTATGCAATTAAGAAAAAAAGGAATTAATCTAAAAGATTCAAAGCAAATCAAGAAAGAATAATATACTAAATGTGTTTCAGTAATTTAGAGTGTTTATCAAATCATATCATTTGGGGTTATTCAAATAGCTTTTTAAAAACTATTAATCTTGGCATTGATGATTATTTTCAAAATTGCAACGTATCATCTCTCTGAACCCATATCCACCAGTGAAACAAAAAAGAAAAGGATAATATTGTCATTTTAGAACTTATTTTACATGATCTCATTTAAAACTAAATGAAGAAACCTAGCTTTAAATAGACAATTCTGTTTATTTTCCAGACTTTATACATCTCCCAAATAGAATGTTGTAGCAGCATAATTTGTGCCTTATACTTTGTTCTGTTAATAAATTGAATTATTTTAATTTTTAAAATTATAATTTTACATGTAATTAAAGGTTTGACATCATAAATACTTAACAGACAAATACCAGAAATTATACAAAATGAATTCAGGAAATATGTCTTTAATTATTAAACTATGAAAATATGCCTTTGTCCTATTCCTCTGATTAAATATGTAGAACTTATTTCCAAACATTACAGGAAAATCATGTTTGGTTTTTCACTTCTAAACAGTAAAATGATAGCCAATTCTACTGAAAAAAGTGTCATCAAAATGTAATGCATTTCCAGGCCATGGCCACCATAAAAATATGTTTCCATTTGTACTGTTTTAACGTTTAAGCCTTCACCACCTTATAATTAAAAATTTTATTTTATGCATGAATTCTTTTGGCTTCTAAAATAAGTATCTTTATGTGATAAGTGAAATGTTTTTGGAACATAAATGTTTTTGTCATGCCCTTTTACTTCCTAAAAAACCTTCATTTAAGTAATATTTTAACTTTTGAGTCTTTATACTAATGTATTATTTTCATTTGAATTGCCATATTTTAAACACTTTGTTATAGGTTTTTTTTATTCTAGCATTCTTGCATTACAATTACAGAAAATAAAATACAGAGAAGTAAAGAAGACTGAGAAATACTCCTCTGCTCACTCACCATTAAAATAATATTTTAAAATTTTGTGTTATAATTTCATTTGGAATTATAATTTCTCTTCAAAAACATTTTATAATTTTCTTGTACAGTGTTCTGACAGGTTTTGAATCGTGGTTAATAAATATGAAAATACTATTTTACCATTACTTCCTAACTGAAATGTAAAAAATATACGTGTGTCGTGCAGCAATTTTTAACAGAAAGGCTGTTTACATAATACAGTTGTTGAAACCAAGTCTGCCCATCATACTCATGGTACATGTCTTTAACAAAAACCTGAGATCTAGGCTGCCTCCTAACATGATTCCAATTGGCAGTCAACTTTTGTGGTGTGGTAAGGGCTTTACTTGAGAGCAAGGATGTCCATTTTGTATAGCCCAATATTTAATTTAACATATAGATCTGAGTATTGGCTTTGTGACCATCACTGTCTACCATGAGGAACTAATAGAAAGGCTGCTGTGACATTTCCAACCAAAGTGTGGCCTACTATTTTTAATGTTTACTGCAATATGCTTACATTCAGTTTGGCTGTTAAATTGAAAACTGTATAATTTTGTTAATTTATTTATATAGACAAGCATTTTAAATAACTCAATTCTCATTGTATTTTGATTATGAGCATATCATGTTCAATAAAGAGATTTTTGATTCCAAACTGGTTAATACTGTTGGCTGTGAAGTTTTGGACAAACTAATATCCCTCAATCTGTAATCTATTAAACAAGAGCTATACCTACCTTAAAAATTTATAAGAACTGAGATAAAATATAAAACCGTTCTATTAAACTCTTCGTATCAGAGTAATTGCACTTTAAATGCAAGCTATTACTGTTGCTATTGTTCAAACAATAACCTTTTGATATTCTTTACTGAAGGTCATTAAGGAGTACATATATATACATTTTTCTTCAATATTTAAACAAATGTTTCTAGATTATCTGAGAAATTTAAATCCATATGAATCTTTGTAGCAGTTATTTAAAATTTTAAAAACAGGAGAATATATCAGAAGTATCTTAAGTAAAAAGTCTTATGCACTCTCCTTTCTGCTTCACACATACTACAGGAACGTTGGCACACTCCTTTTTAAAAATAGAGTATACATGCACTGCGTTAATAACATTATGCCTATAGCAATATTCTCAGAAATAATATTGACACAAGGATATTTTGGCTCAAAGACTAGATTTTAAAGCAAATATAACATCTGGGCAAGTAAACAAATTATACAGGTCATGAAAAGCAAATAAAGCTCTTAAGAATTATTTTCTGCAGCTTTCTGATAAGTATTTTATTTTCAGTTCTTAACATTCCAAATCCACAGTTCTTTATCCACTATTCCAAAATCCAAGTAGTTTTAAAAACAGACAAATTTTCTTCCCAATATGCTGACAATTTTTGAAATTATCTAAATTCTATTAGCAGCAAAATTAACAAGAACAAACTTGAGGCTCTAAACAATCTCAATTTGCCTCATGCAAAATAAATATTTATACAATTTAGGTATAAATAACAATAAGGTTAATTTAAAAATTCTGCCCCATAAATTAGTAGAGGTATTAGGTAAAATATGGTATCTGCTAATAATTTTCTAAAATCTAGAAATTTTTTTTAATTTAGTTTCATTTTTAATTGTGTATATTTGTGGGATTCAATATAATGTTTTATAGTGTAATGATCAAATCAGATTAACATAGCCATCATTTCAAATATTTGTCATTTTTTTGTGGTGAGAAATCCTCTCTTTTTGAAAAGAGGATTATTGTTAATATAATTGTTAATATAATTTTTGTTAATATAATTTTTTACATGTTTTGTAAAATATTTGAAAGGTACATTACATTATTATTAACCATAGTTTTTCTGTCTCCAAGGGCCAGATGTTGGATAAAGGGGATGTCAGATAATAATATTTATATTATATTATCAATGTCATTATACAACAAAGTTTTATAACCTATAAATAGCACGTTTTACTTAAAAATTTATTATACTATGAGAATGTCTTATTATGGAATAAAGAAAATGCTGTTTGTGATTTATAAAATTGTTAAAACAGCATGTTTTAAATACTATTAAAACATTAAAAAAGGATGTTTCAAAATCAGAAAAAAGCTTTATCAAAAATAACCTTTCTCTATTTGTAATAACTAAAATTGGTACTTTCCATGACTGTAACAGCAAACTGATTAACTTCTATATGTGTTTTAGTTTTTTGTTCTAGATCCTTTCACATAGAAAATATAAAACTTAGTAACTTTTTAAATAGCATCCCTTCAGTTGTTGCCTCACCTGTAAAATGCCGATATATATAAAATGAGTTTCACAGCCTAAGATATAAAGTTGCTACTATTAGCAACATCATCTTATCGTAAATTAATTAACATAATTTTACACATTCCAGGTCAGATATTTATCAGTGATAATAAACTTTAATGCCACAACACCAATAAATCAAATATAGAATTTTTTGACCTCACAGTGGCATTTAAAATTTGATTGCATAAAAAATTAGATATATACACATTGTTTGATTTTTATATTTTATTCTCATTTTGTCAATGTAATATTGGCTTATTGTATAAAAATTAAATAATACTAAGAATTTTGCAAACAACTTAAGCAGTCTTTCACCCCTAAATGGTCTCACTTTCTATCTTCTTGCTTTCCAGGAACAAAAACTTTTAACTCTTACAGATTTTTCCTCTGTAGTTGTTTCTGATTACAGAAAAAATTATATATTAAAATATAGACATTAATATGTACATATAAATATGTAAAAATATAGATATGTATTTATACATATTTTTGCTTTTAATTTTTGTCAGCATGTCTCTTCATAATATTTAATATAAAAATGAAATAGATCGTTCCTGAGCAAGTGTTATATCATAATAACTTACATTAATTTTCCTAGAATTAGTCATTGCTCTATTACTCTCTTACACAGTGTTTTATTTTTCCATGAGATTGCTCACTATATATGTGACCAAAGTCACCACTTTATGCTACGAGATGCCTTTTTCCCAGAGTCCATGTCTTCCCCTTTCTTGGTTCTCCTTTCATTTTGCTAGCTTTGGATATAGGAAATAGCATTTGAGGTCCTCATATTTGAAAATGGCTTTATTCTATTTTATTTGACAAGTAAATTTGCCAGACATAGAATTCTAGATTTCAAGACATTTTCCCTTAGAATTTTGAGGGCATTACTTGTATCTGCCAGTACTTTGTAACTTGACACGGAGTCAGGGAACCACCAGCATCAACATCACCTGTAATCTTGTCAAAAAAGAAGACCTCTGGTTCAACGTCAGACCTACTGAATTGGAATCTGCATTTTTAACCACATTTGTAGGGTGTAAGCACATTAACAATGGAGAAGTGCCGATCTAACCTAGTGTTGCTCTTCCTGTATGAGGAGGCTTTTTCCTCTCTGGAGACTTCTGTAATTTTGTCTTTGTCCTTGATGGTTAGAAATACCATGCTAAACCCCGTGTGATGGTTCATAACTGTACTCCTAGCACTTTGGGAGGCCAAACTGGTCAGATCTCTTGAGGTCAGGAATTCAAGAGCAGCCTGACCAACATGATGAAACCCCATCTCTACTATAAATACAGAAATTAGCTGGGCATGGTGGCACAGGTCTGTGATCTCAGCTACTCAGGAGGCTGAGGCAGAAGAATCACTTGAACCCAGGAAGTGGAGGTTGCAGTGAGCTGAGATCATGCCACTGCACTCCAGCCTGGGTGACAAATTGAGACTCTGTCAAAAAAAAAAAAAAAAGGAGAAGAAGAAGAGGAGGAGAAGGAGAAGGAGGAAGGAGGAAGAGAAGAAAGGAAAAGAAAACGAAAAGATGAAAAGAAAGAAAAAGAAGAAACGAAAAGAAAAGAAATGTCGTACTAATATGCTTGCTGTGGGTCTTTCATTCATTGGGTTGGAGATGCAGTGGGTCTTTTAAATTTGTGACTTATGTTCTTTATTTTTGGGAAATGCCTTTGTTTGTTTTTTAGTTTAGTCAAGTGAAGCAGTGGGACTCATATTATTTCTTAATAATTTCTTCTTCACCATTTTGACTCCTAACTGAAGTTTCTGTTAAATGTATTTTGAACCTCTTGGACTTATCTGCCAAGTCCATATTTTTTATCTCCATTTTCTCTCTTCTTGTCTTTCTTTTTTCTTTCTAGGAAACTTGTTCTACTGTCGTCTTCCAACTCCATTATTAAACTTTGTGTGTCCGCTATTATAACTTCAGTGAGATTTTCTCATCTTCCAATAGTTCCTTTTAGTTTTCGTTGTCCAGAAACTAGTGATAGGGCACACCTACTTGCAAGAAATACTGTGTTTTTTCAGCCTAGGAGGTAGTGTGACCTGCTAAAAATCGGTATTCTGTTGCTAAGGAGGGGGAGAAAGTATAATGTGGATGGCAACTAGATGCCTCTATAATAAGTTCCAAACCATTAATTTAGATAAAATAATAATGCAATTACAATTCCATTATCTGGTTTGGTTTATATCTGTAAGCCTTCCTGTCATGAAGTAGAGTAAGTGATGAGAAGTCAGCACTGGAGAAGATTTATGTTAAATGAGATAATCATGGAAAACAAATACATTTGAGAAAAGTACCATTTTGACTTTTACATTCAGCCCAATGCTTCCATTTAGAATTAACCCCAAAACTCCTAAAATATGTAAGATATGTTAATATAATCAAATTATGCTTATAACAAATTATAGTCAGAGGTCTGATTCTTACTTTAACATTGTAATAAAGTGTCCCAGTTACTTTTATTCCCTGACCAAAGTCTGACTTTTTTTTTTAATTACTGAACGCGTAATGCCATAGCTTGGAGTTTAGAAGGACATACCTTCTAAAAGGGCTGAGTGAGGAAGGATAAGCTGTCTGATAAGTTTTGTCAGCCAAACCAACCTCCCACATCCATGTTATGATAGATACCACAGTCTCTTTCTCCTCACTTTTTATGAATTTATTCAATTACATTTCTACCTAAATAAATTCAGCTCTTGATTTAAACAATTTAAACTTGTATTAACATTTAAAAATTTGCCAGATGACAGTGAAACAATCCCATAACCAAAAAAATTAAACTTCTAATTGAAGAGACTGTATTAGTGGAAGATGCAAATCTTCCACATCACTTGAAATATTTTTCCTGAGTGTAAAGCCCTCATTGGATTAGCTAGAGAATGTTTATTAAATATTTATTGAGTTACTTTAACTATATTTAATTGATACTGACATTTCTGGCTATTAAAATATTTAACTTATAAATCTAACATCCAAAACTATTAAAACCCAGAAGAAAATGTAGACAATACCATTCAGAACAACAGCAGGGGAAAAGATTTCATGACAAAAACATCAAAAGCAATTGCAACAAAAGCAAATATTGGTAAATGGGACCTAACTAAACTAAAGAGCTTCTGCACAGCAAAAGAAACTATCATCAGAGTGAACAGATAACCTACGGAATGAGACAAAACTTTTGCAAACTATTCATCTGACTCTACAAGAAACTTAAATTTACAAGAAAAAAAAATCCCATTAAAAAAACAGGCAAAGGACATGGACACTTCTCAAAAGAAGACATTTATGCAGCCAACAAACATATTTTAAAAAGATCAACAAAAATGATCATTAGAGAAATGCAAATAAAAACCATAATGAGATACCATCTTATGCTAATCAGAATGGTGATTATTAAAAAGTCAGAAAACAACAGATGCTGGTGAGGCTATGGAGAAATAGGAACACTTAGACTGTTGGTGGGAATGTAAATTAGTTCATTCGTTGTGGAAGACAGTGTAGCAATTCCTCAAAGATCTAGAAGCAGAAATACTATTTGAGCCAGCAATTCCATTACTGAGTATATACCCAAAGGAATACAAATAATTCTGTTATAAAGCTACATGAATACACATTTTATTGCAGCACTATTCACAATAGTAAAGACATGGAATCAACCCAAATGCCCATCAATGAAATACTAGATAAAGAAAATGTGATACATATGTAATGAAATACTATGCAGCTATAAAAAGAAACAAGATCGTGTCCTTTTCAGGGACATAGATGGAGTTGAAAGCTATTATCCTCTGTGAACTAGCACAGGAACATCAAATCAAACAATTTATGTTCTCACTCATAAGTGGGAGCTGAACAATGAGAACACGTGGACACAGGGAGGGGAAAAACACACACAGAGGCCTGCGGCAGGAGGGCAGGGGGAGGGAGAGCAGCAGGATAAATAGCTAATGCATGTGGGGCTTAATGTCTAGGTGATTAGTTGATAGGTGCAGCAAACCAACACTGCACAAGTTTACCTGTGTAGCAAACGTATATGTCTGGCACATGTATCCAGGAAATTAAAATAAAATTAAATATAAAAAATATTTAAATTAAAAAGAATGCTGGTAGACAGAAAACGTGAAATAACTTGAAATTTAAAGAAATCTAAAAAATTGATTAGTGTAAGTTCTCAATATGCTTATTTTATATCTGTCATTGTTATATTTAAAATGTGTATGTTCTTTCTCTCAAAATACAGAAAAGCTCCAAAAGGTTAGAAATTATATTCATAAAGTTTAACTTTACTTGTGTTCTCTTTAAAATCTCTTACAATGTTTTTCTGAATGACATGTCTATGATGATCTATTTTATCATATTTTTGTTACAAATCAAATGATGTAAATATGAAAGACTCACTAATATAAGGCCATTTAGTCCTTTCCAGGTTTTTTCAACATTTTTTAAAAATTAAAATAACTAACAGGAAAAGCAAAATTTAACTGGGTTCATCCATATTACTGGAAACTATTGCTTTTGGCACTACAATTAAAACCAACATTCATGACTGCCAGAAATAATGAAGTTTTGGATTTATGATGAGGAACTGAGAGTTATACCCTATTTTATTTTTAAAGGTGAAAGATTTACAGTCAATAGGGCTTGAACTGATGTGTCTCATTCATTCCAGAAATGTGAGAGTGAAGGAATGTGAGTGCAAGGCCAAAAATGCTATTGTGTCCAGGTGGAAGTGAAACAATAAAAAAGAAACTACTAATTGGACTATTTATTTTAAAATGCTTTCTGTAAATGCATAAAACCTTCAACTCTTCATTAACAAAAATCATAAAACTTAAGGAAGAGTTACACATTTATATCATCATATTCTTAATCTTTAATTTTTCTGAAGATACTAAATCTCACAAAAACGTGTTCCTTCTTAATCTTTACAAAATTGTCATTTCCCCAGTGAAGCCAATTTACATTAAAAATAAAGTTCAGAAAATGCTGATGCCTGCTCTCTCTCCTCTTTTACCTGCCGCTTGTTCTCCCAGCAATGTTCTCCCTATATGTTTATGGGTGGACAACTTCTATTTTAACATTCTCCATTCCATTAACTCTGCCTCTTCCTATGTGGGGGAGGGGGACTAAATAGCTCTAATAGTTATTTACTTTCTTTTGTCTCAGAGGTTTCCAAGCTTGTGCTTTTAGCTTCCTTTTCACTGGGACAAATGGATGCAAGTTATTTTCCCCTTTCCTGAAAAATAATCAGGAACTATTTTCTTCATCTATCTCAGGTGTTTCCTGAGTTTCCTGAGATATTAATTATGGTTTCTATACATTCAGAATCAATGGACTCACATATATGGTACTGTGTTCACTGAAACACAAACTTTTTCTAGAAAAAAAAAATTATTTATCTTCTAGTTCTATCCAAATGATAGTAGAACAAAATTCCTTTTTAGCTAGGTAGAGGGATTTTTTTCCTTGGGAAATAATAATCAAGTCACACAGGTTAGCTTATAGGTAGATAGAGATATAGGCATAGACATAAGCATACAGTAAAACACTGAATTCTGGCACATTATTTCTACATAAGCACATAGAAATAATGTGCCAGAATTCAGTGTTTTACTGCTGATTGGTTTCAAAACAACTGTATCGCTATATCTCTAAATTAGTTGCATTTCTTACACTAATTTAGAGATATAGAGTATTTTTGAAACCAGTAGGCAGTAAAACACTGAGTTTTGGCACATTATGTCTACAACAAAAAGTTTCTGAAAGATTTAAAAGAAGAAAATATTACTATCAAATTGAACATACATTTATATCATTAATAAAATTTTCCCTTTTATTTTAAACGTATTTACATTAACACTAAACTTTAAATGAGTATGTAAAATTAAAATGTATATGCATATACATACATATGACATTGGTATATTAAAATTAGCATGTTTTCATGTTAAATTTAAATATGCTAATTTCATACTAATTTAAATTTAATATGCTGATTTTTAACATACCAATGTCATATGTGCATATATAACATGTTTTTGAACAGTCTTGAAATTAGCATATGTCAATATACTAATGTGTTTTTGGTATCTTTTGTTTTTGACTTTCTTCCTTGTTGATTACATGCATCCTTCCCAGAGAAAGCTAAGCTCCAGAGAAAGAGCATTGCAAAATGCAGAGAAAACAGAATTACTCCTGTACAACCTCAGAGATAAACAAGAAGACCTGCCTGTTTAACAATTCATGTCCTATCTCAGAATTGAATGCATTTTTATTCTTGCATTATATGAGTTATCTCCACATCCTGAAAATCAATTGCTTATTTTCACTTCAAAACATTAAATATTGTACAATGGATTTTGACATTAATGCTAAAGTGTTTTTTCAATTTTTTATTGCAGTAAAATTCATAGAACATAAATTTTACCATTTTAACTATATTTAAGAGTACACTTCAGTAGAGTTAAATATAATGTTGTGAAACCATCAACATCTCCACAACTCATATTGCAAAACTGAAACTCTATACCCTTCAAACAATAACTCCTCATTCCTGCTCTTTCTCCCCTGACAACTACCATTCTTTCCTCTGCGCCTTTAACTACTCTAAGTACATTGTGTAAGTGGATTCATACAATATTTGCTTTTTATGACTGTTATTTCACTTAGAATTATATTCTCAAGGTTCATCCATGATGTAGCATATATCACAATTTTCCTTTTTGTGACTAATATTCTATTATATAAATATACCACATTTTGCATATCTATTGATCCATCAATGGACACTTGTGTTGTTTCCACATTTTAGCTATTGGGAATAATGCTGCTACAAACATATTATACAAACGTGGATATCCAAATATTTGAGATCCCACTTTTAATTCTTTTGAGTATATAACCAGAAGTGGAATTGCTGCATGATATGTGAATTCTAGCTTTAATTTTTTTGAGAAACCACAAAACTGGTTTCCATAGCAGTCGGACCATTTTATATTTCCCATCAACAATGCCTAAGTGTTCCAGTTTTTCAACATCCTCATCAACACCTGTTATTTTCTGGATTGTTGATAATTGCCATTATAATGTGTGTGAAGTGATATTTCATTGTACGTTTGATTTGTATTTCCCTAGTAATTAATGATATTGAGAATTTCTATATGTCCTTATTGGCCATTCTCACAGGAGAAATGCTTATTAAGGCCTTTGTCTATATTTAAATCATATTGTTTAACCTCTTTTTAGTTTTATAAGTTTTCTGTATATTCTATATATTAACCTCATAGATACATGGTATTTAAATTCTCTTTTCTATTTTTTTCTCTGTTGATGCACAAATATTTTTAATTTTCATTAAGTCCAATTTGTCCATTTTTCTTTTTTTGCTTGTGCTTTGATGTCATATCTAAGAAATTATTGCCAACTCTGAAGTAGTAAAGATTTTGTCCTAAGTTATCCTCTACAGTTTTTATTGCTTTATGTCTTTTTTTTTAATTGTACTTTAGGTTCTGGAGTACATGTACAGATCATGCAGGGTTGTTACATAGGTACATACATGGCAATGTGGTTTGCTGCCTCCATCCCACCATCACCTACATCTGGCATTTATCCCCATCTTATCCCTTCCTGATCTCCCCATCCCGTCACTGTCCATCCCTTGGCCCCTTGCAACAGACGCCAGTGTGTGATTCTCCCCTCCCTGTGTCCTCATTGTTCATCACTGGCCTATAGGTGAGAACATGAGGTGTTTTTCTGTTTTTGTGTCAGTTTGCTGAGGATTATGATTTCCAGATTCATCCATGTCCCTACAAAGGACACAAACTCATCATTTTTTATGGCTGCATAGTAATCCACAGTGTATATATGCCACATTTTCCTTGTCCAGTCTATCACTAATGGGCATTTGGGTTGGTTCTAGGTCTTTGAGGAATAGCCACACTGTCTTCCACAATGGTTGAACTAGTTTGCACTCCCACCAACAGTATAAAAGTGTTCCTGTTTCTCCACATCCTCTCCATCATCTGTTGTCTCCAGATTTTTTAATGATCGCCATTCTAACTGGCGCAAGGTAGTGTCTCAATGTGGTTTTGATTTGCATTTCTCTAATAATCAGTAATGAACAGCACTTTTTCACATGTTTGTTGGCCTCATATATGTCTTCTTTAGAAAAGTGTCTGTTCATGTCCTTCACCCACTTTTAGATGGGTTTGTTTTCTTCTTGTAAATTTGTTTTAGTTCTTTGTAGATTCTGAATATTAGCTCTTTGTCCGATGGGTAGATTGCAAAATTCTTTTCCCATTCTGCAGGTTGCTGGTTCACTCTAATAATTGTATCTCTTGTTGCACAGAAGCTCTGGAGTTTAATTAGGTCCCATTTGCCTACTTTGGCTTTTGTTGCCAATGCTTTTCATCTTTTAGTCATGAAGTCCTTGCCTATGCCTATGTCCTGAATGGTTTTGCTTAGGTTTTCTTCTAAGGTTTTTATGGTGTTAGGTCTTATGTTTAAGTCTTTAATCCATCTGGAGTTAATTTTAGTGTCAGGTGTCAGGAAGGGGTCCAGTTTCTGCTTTCTGCACACTGCTAGCCAGTTTTCCCAACACCATTTATTAAACAGGGAATACTTTCCCCATTGCTTGTTTTTGTCAGGTTTGTCAAAGATCAGATGGTTGTAGGTGTGTGGCGTTGCCTCCAGGGCCTCTGTTCTGTTCCATTGGTCTATATCTCTGTTTTGGTACCAGTACCATGCTGTTTTGATTACTGTAGGCTTGTAGTATTGTTTGGAATCAGGTAGTGTGATGCCTCTGGCTTTGTTCTTTTTGCTTAGGATTGTCTTGGCTATGCAGGCTCCCTTTTGGTTCCATATGAAGTTTAAGGTGTTTTTTTCCAGTTCTGTGAAGAAGGTCATTGGTAGCTTGATAGGGATAACATTGAATCTATAAATTACTTTGGGAAATATGGCCATTTTCATGATATTGATTCTACCTAACCATGAGCATGGAATGTTTCTCCATCTGTTTGTGTCGTCTCTTATTTCCTTGAGCAGTGGTTTGTAGTTCTCCTTGAAGAGGTCCTTAATATCCCTTGTAGGTTGTATCCCTAGGTATTTTATTCTCTTTGTAGCAACTGTGAATGGGGGTTTGTTCATGATTTGGCTCTGTTAGTCTGTTTTTAGTGTATAGAAATGCTTGTGATTTCTGCACACTGATTTTGTATCCTGAGACTGCTGAAGTTGCTTATCAGTTTAAGGAGATTTTGGGCTGAGATGATAGGGTCTTCTAAATATACAATCATG
Source organism: Cebus imitator (assembly GCF_001604975.1). Lineage (NCBI taxonomy): Eukaryota > Metazoa > Chordata > Mammalia > Primates > Cebidae > Cebus > Cebus imitator. Next base: position 9,017,679 of record NW_016107347.1, on the reverse strand, counting down.
TCATTTGCAAATAGAGACAATTTGACTTCCTCTTTTTCTAATTGAATAACCTTTATTTTTTTTTTCTTTACTAATTTCTCGGCTAGAAATTCCAATACTATATTGAATAGGAGTGGTGAGAGAGGGCACACTTGTGTAGTGCCAGATTTCAGAGGGAATGCTTCTAGTTTTTGCCCATTCAGTATGATATTGGCTGTAGGTTTGTCGGAAATAGCTTTTATTGTTTTGAGATATGTTCCTTTAATACCTAGTTTATTGAGAATTTTTAGCATAAAGGCTGTTGAATTTTGTCAAAGGCCTTCTCTGCATCTATTGAGATAATCATGTAGTTTTTGTCTTTGGTTTTGTTTACAAGGTGAATTACATTTATAGACTTGTGTATGTTGAACCAGCCTTGCATCCCTGGAATGAAGCCTGCTTGATCGTGATGGATAACCTTTTTGATATGCTGTCGCAAATGGTTTGCCAGTATTTTATTGAAGATTTTTGCATCAATGTTAATCATGAATATCGGCCTGAAGTTTTCTTTTTTTGTTGAGTCTCTGCTGCATTTTGGTATCAGGAAGATGTTGGTCTCAAAAATGATTTTGGAAGGATTCCCTCTTTTTGTATTGTTTGGAATATTTTCAGAAGGAATGGTACCAGCTCCCCTTTGTATGTCTGGTAGAATTCAGCTGTGAACCTGTCTGGACCTGGACTTTTTTTTTGGTTGGTAGGCTATTAATTGCGGCCTCAACTTCAGCCCTTGTTATTCGTGTATTAAAGGTTTCAACTTCTTCTTGGTTTAGGCCTGGGAAGGTGCAAGTGTCCCGGAATTTATCCATTTCTTCCAGGTTTACTGGTTTATGTGTATACAGTTGTTTGTAGTAATCTCGGACTGTAGTTTGTATTTCTGTGGAATCAGTGGTGAAATCCCCTTTATTGTTTTTTATTGCATCTATTTGATTCTTCTCTCTTTTGTTTATTTATCTGGCTAACGGTCTATTGTGTTGATCCTTTCAAAAAAAACAGCTCCTGGATTTATTGATTTTTGAAGGGTATTTTGTGTCTCTATCTGCTTCAGTTCTGCTCCGATCTTAGTTATTTCTTGTCTTCTGCTAGCTTCTGAGTTTTTTTGATCTTGCTCCTCTAGTTCTTTCAATTTTAATGATAAGGTGTTGATTTTAGATCTTTCTTCACTTCTCATTTATTGCTATAAATTTTCATCTAGACACTGCTTTAAATGTGTCCCAGAGATTCTGGTATGTTGTGTCTTCATTCTCACTGGTTTCAAAGTACTTATTTTTGCCTTCATTTCATTGTTTATCCAGTAGACATTCTGGAGCCAGTTGTTCAGTTTCCATGAAGCTGTGTGGTTTTGAGTTAGTTTCTTAATCTGAGTTCTAATTTGATTGCCCTGTGGTCTGAGAGACTGTTTGTTGTGATTTCTGTTCTTTTGCATTGCTGAGGAGTGATTTACTTCCAACGATGCGGTGAATTTTAGAGTAGGTGTGATGTGGTGCTGAGAAGAATGTATATTCTGTGGATCTGGAGTGGAGATTTCTGTAGATGTCTATTATGTCCACTTGATCCAGATCTGAGTTCAAGTCCTGGATATCCTTGTTAATTTTCTGTCTCGTTGATCTGTCTAATATTGACAGTGGAGTGTTAAAGTTTCCCACTATTATTGTGTGGGAGTCAAAGTCTCTTTGTAGATCATTAAGAACTTGCTTTATGTACCTGGGTGCTCCTGTATTGGGTCCATATATATTTAGGATCATTAGCTCTTCTTGATGCATTGATCCTTTTACCATTATGTAATGCCCTTCTTTGTCTCTTTTGATCTTTGCTGGTTTAAAGTCTATTTTATCAGAGACTAGAATTGCAACTCCCACCTTTTTTTTTTTTATTTGTTTGATAAATCTTCCTCAATCCCTTTATTTTGAGCCTGTATGTGTCCTTGCATGTGAGACGGGTTTCCTGAATATAGCACTCCAATGGGTCTTAACTTTTTATCCAATTTGCCAGTCTGTGTCTTTTGATTGGGGCATTTAGCCCATTTACACTTAAGGTTAATATTGTTATTTGTGAATTTGATCCTGCCATTTTGATGCTAGCAGGATGTTTTGCCTGTTGACGCATTTTTCATTGTGTCGACGGACTTTACCATTTGGTACATTTTTGGAGTGGCTGGTACTGGTTGTTCCTTTCCAGGAAGTTTAATGATTCTTTTAGGAGGTCTTGTAAGGCAGGCCTGGTGTTGTCAGAATCTTTCAGCAATTGCTTGACCATAAAGGATTTTCTTTCTCCTCACTTATGAAGCTTAGTTTGGCTAGATATGAAATTCTAGGTTCAAATTTCTTTTCTTTAAGGATGTTGAATATTGGTCCCCACTTTCTTCTGGCTTGTAGGGTTTCTGCCAAGAGATCTGATGTGAGTCTGATGGGCTTCCCTTTGTGGGTATCCAGACCTTTTTCTCTGGCTGCCCTTAGCATTTTTTCCTTCATTTCAACCCTGGTGAATCTTACAATTATGTGCCTTTAAGTTGCTCTTCTTGAGGAGTATCTTTGTGGTGTTCTCTGTATTTCTTGGACTTGAATGTTGGCCTGGCTTGCTAGGTTGGGGAAGTTCTCCAGGATAATATCCTGAAGAGTGTTTTCCACCTTGCATTCATTCTTTCTGTCATATTCAGGTACACCTATCAAACGTAGATTAGGTCTTTTCACATAATCCCATTTTTCTTGGAGACTTTATTTCTTTTCACTCTGTTCTCTATTCTTCCTTCTCATTTTACTTCATTGAGTTGATACTCAAT
>NW_016107347.1:9011874-9014310 GCF_001604975.1 Cebus imitator | reverse complement strand
ATGTACTGATAATAAAGTTATTTCTTTCTGTTTCTTAGTTTTCCTTGTAACAGTAAGGCCCCTCTGCTGCAGGACTGTTGGAGGTCCACTCCAGACCCTGCTTGCCTGGGGATCACCCACGGGGGCTGCAGAACAGTAAGGGTTGCTGCCAGTTTCTTCTGTTATCTTTGTCCCAGAAGGGTACCTGCCAGATGTTGTCCTGAGCTCCTTTATGAGGTGCCTCCTTGAGTATACAGGGCCAGGGAGCTGCTTGAAGAGACAGTCTGTCCCTTACAGGAGCTCAAGTGCTGTGCTGGGAGCTCCGTTGTTCCATGCAGAGATGCTGGGCAGGTACTTTTCAGTCTGCTGCAGCAAAACATAACCACCTCTTTTCCCAATTACTCTATCCTAGGAAAGTCGGCCTTATTTATAAGTTCCCATCGTTCTGCTGCCTTTTTTCACAGATGCCCTGCCCAGCACCAAGTAGTCTAGTCAAAGTCTGCCAGCAGAGGCATGGGTGGGTTGCCGCAGGCTCTGCCCAGCTGCTGTGTGAACTGCCTCGGTAGTGGTGGACGGCCTTGGTAGTGGCAGTCGCCCTTCCCACCACTGAGCTGAACTGTCCTGGGTCCAGCTGCACTTGCTGGGAAACTCTTAATCCTGAGCATTTTAGATTGCTTGTGTTGTGGCGGTGGTACCCACTGAGTCAGACTGCCTAGCTCCATGTCTCTGCTCCCTCCCTTTCAGTTGAATGGATGGCTTTGTCTCCCAGGCATTCCAGGCACCAGTTGAAACGGCCGCCCAGATTTGCATGAGTTTCTGTGTGCCAAGCCAGCACTGGCTGAAACTGCCATGCTGAAAACTCATGGTGATTTTTGGCCCTGGAATCTCCTGGTCTGTAGGCAGTGAAAACTTCTTTGGAAATGCAATGGGCACTCACCCTCTGTGTTGTTCTTGCCGGGAACTGCACTCTGGAGCTGTTCATATTCTGCCATTTTTGATCCCTCCCCCATTTTGGGTCTTAAATTTAGGACTTATTTTATTTTGAGTTAATTTTTGTATATGGTATTTGGTAAGGGTACGGTTTCATTCTTTTCCATGTGGATATTCAGTTTTTTCATATTACTTGTTGAAAAGACTGACTTTTCCCCTTTTACCCTTGGCAACCTTGTCAAAATCATTTGACTGTATATGCCAGGATTTACTTCTGGGCTTATTATATTCCACTGGTCTATATGTTTGTCATTATGCCAGTACCATAGTGTGTGGATTATGGTAGCTTTGTAGAAAGTTTTGCAATCAGAAAGTGTGAGTCTTCTAACTTTGCTATTCTTTTAGAAGATTATTTTGCCTATTTGAGGTCCTTTAGGTTTCTAAGTAAATTTTAAGATTAGTTTTTCTATTTCTACAACAAAACACCATTGGGATTTTGATTAGGATGGCACTGAATTTAGAGATCACTTTGGGTAGTATTGATATCTTAACATTATTAAGTATTCAATGTATTTACATTTATTTATTTCAGAAATGTTTTACAATTTTTTTGGTCCAAGACTTACATATCACTTAGCTAAGTTATTAATAATTCCTATTTTATTCTTTTTTTATATTATAAATGAAAATTTTCCTAATTTCCTTGTCAGATTATTCAGCATTAGTGTATAGAAATGCAACTAATTTTTGTGTTGATTTTGCATCCTGATAGTCCACTGAATATATATATTGGAAAAATTATGGAATCTTTGAGTTTTTACATATAAAATTAAGTCGTCTGTAAACAGATAATTTTACTTTCTTTCTTTCCAGTGTGAATAACTTTTACTTCTTTTACTTGACTAATTTATCTGGCTAGGAATTCTAGTACTATGTTGAATAGAAGTTGCAAAAGTGAGTATTCTTTCTTTGTTCCTATTCTGAGAAGAAAATATTATAGTCTTTAACCACTGAATATGATGTTCACTGTGGGTTTTTCACATGGCTCTTATTTTGTTGTAGTTGTTTCCTTCTAGTCCCATTTCCTTGATTGTTTTCATCATGAAAGGATGGCAAATTTTGTCAAATGGTGCCTTGGTTGCAATGATCATGTGGGTTTTTTCTTTTGTTAATGTGGTATATTATCTTAACCCAATCAAGTGTAAAGCAATCCTTTCTTCTGGTAACAAATTCTTCTTGGTCATGGTGTGCAATTTCTAAATGTGCTCCTGAAATTGTTAACATTTTATTAAAGAATTTGCATTGGAGCGAGGGATCCAAGATGGCCGTTTAGGAACAGCTCAGGATTGCAGCTCCCAGTGAAAGTGCAGAGGGTGAGTGGACACCGTGTTTTTATTGCCCACAGACTAGGAAATTCCCAGGCAGAGGTGCTCCACGGTCGCCAGCGCGGCTGTTTCAGCCAGCGTGGCTGTGCCGGCCAGCGCCACTGCTTTGCCCCGCGCGGCTGCTTTGTCGGCGCCCCGGAGC
>NW_016107347.1:8993361-9005699 GCF_001604975.1 Cebus imitator | reverse complement strand
AATGGGGAAAAAAAAAAAGAATTTGCATTGATATTCATGAGGAATGTTGTTCTGTAGTTTGTCTTTCTGGTAGTGTCTCTGTCAAGGTTTGGTATTAGGCAAACACTAGACTTCTAAAATAAGTTAGAAAATAATTTCCACTCTTTAATTTTGAGAGGGATTGGTGTTAGTTTTTTAAAAAAAATGATAGAATTTACATGTGAAATAATCAGGTCCAGGTCATTTCCTTGTCAGGATATTTTTTTAATTATTGATTTAATTCCCTTATTAATTAAATGTCTGATCAGATTTTCTATTTATGTGCTACTCAGTCTTCATAGGTTTGGTGTTTCTATGAATTTGTTCATTTCATCTAGGTTATCCAATCTTTTTGGTATACACTTTTTCACAACACTCATTTATAATCCTTTTTATTTCTGTAGAATCAGTAGTAATACTCCCATTTTCACTGCTGATATCAGTAATTTATGTATTCTCTCTTTTTTTCTTAGTCTATCCAGCTAAAGGTTTATCAATTATATTGCTCTTGAAAGAAATGACTTTTGGTATCATTAATTTTCTCTATTTTTTAGTCTTTATTTCATTGATCTCTGCTGTAATCTTTCTTTCCTTTGAGAGCTTTGTGTTTAGTTAATTCCTTTTCTAGTTCTTTAAGTTGTAAAGTTAGGTTGTTGATTAGAGATTTTTCATGTTTTTATTTAAAGCATTTATAGCTATAAATTTCCTCTTCATGGCTGCTTTGCTGCATTCCATAATTTTGGCATATTGTGTTTTTATTTTTATTTATCTATAGGTATATTCTAATTTTCTTTGTAATATCTACTTTGACTCATTTGTTAAGAGTGTATTATTTAATTTCCACAGTTTTGTAAATTTTCCAGATTTATGCATCTTATTGATTACTAACTTCATCCCATTAATGTCAGTGAACTTAGTTTTTATGAGAGTTACATTTTTAAATTTATTTAAACTCAACTTGCAGCTCAATATATGGTCTATCCTGGAAAATACCCCATGTAACCTTAGGAAGAATAAATATGCTATTGTTTGGGGATAGAGTCTTCTGTGTATATCCATTACATATGATTGGTTTATTGTTTTTTCTTCTACTTCTTATTATTTATCTTCTGTCTGGCTATTCTATCCATTATTGAGAGTGCTATACTGAAGTCTTCAAATATTATTGTAGAACTGTCTATTTTGTTATTTGTCAGTTTTTGCTTCTGAAATTTTGATGGTCTGTTTAGTGCATATGTAAATTTTTTTTTCTTTTTTATGAATTGTACTTTAACTTTGAGGGTACATGTGCAGATCATGCAGGATTGTTGCATAGTTACATACATGGCAATGTGGTTTGCTGCCTCCATCCCCCCCCATCACCTAAATCTGGCATTTCTCTCCATATTATCCCTCCACAACCTTCCCACCACCCGCTGTCCCTCCCCAAACCTCCCCAACAGATCCTAGTGTGTGATGTTCCCCTCCCTGTGTCCATGGGTTCTAATTGTTCAACACCCACCTATGAGTGAGAACATGATGTGTTTGATTTTCTGCTCTTGTGTCAGTTTGCTGAGAATGATGGTTTTCAGAGTCAACCATGTCCCTACAAAGGACACAAAACTCATCATTTTTTATAGCTGCATAGTATTCCATGGTGTATATGTGCCTTTTTTTTTTTTGTCCAGTCTATCCTTGATGGGCATTTGGGTTGGTTCCAAGTCTTTGCTATTGTAAACAGTGTCACAATGAACATACTTGTGCATGTGTCTTTACAATAGAATGATTTATAATCCTTCGGACATATACCTAGTAATGGGATTGCTGGGTCAAATGGAATTTCTATTTCTAGGTCCTTGAGGAATCGCCACACTGTCTTCCACAATGGTTGAACTAGTTTACACTCCCACTAACAGTATAAAAGTGTTCCTATTTCTCTACATCCTCTCCACGATCTGTTGTCTCCAGATTTTTTATGATCACCATTCTCACTGGTGTCAGATGGTATCTCAATGTGGTTTTGATTTGCATTTCTCTAATGACCAGTGATGATGAGCTTTTTTTCATATGTTTGTTGACTGCATAAATATCTTCTTTTGAAAAGTGTCTGTTCATATCCTTTGCCCACTTTTGAATGGGTTTATTTTTTTTTTCCTGTAAATCTGTTTTAGTTCTCTGTAGATTCTGGATATTAGCCCTTTGTCAGATGGGTAGATTGCAAAAAAATTTTTCCCATTCTGTTGGTGGCCAGTTCACACTAATGATTGTTTCTTTTGCTGTGCAGAAGCTCTGGAATTTAATTAGGTCCCATTTGTCTATTTTGGCCTTTGTTGCCAATGCTTTTGGTCTTTTAGTCATGAAGTCCTTGCCTATGCCTATGTCCTGAATGGTTTTGCCTCGGTTTTCTTCTAGGACTTTTATAGTGTTAGGACTTACATTTAAGTCTTGAATCCATCTGGAGTTAATTTTAGTGTAAGGTGTCAGGAAGGGGTCCAGTTTCTGCTTTCTGCACATTGCTAGCCAGTTTTCCCAACACCACTTATTAAACAGGGAATCCTTATACTTTATCTTTATGCCCTGTCAGAATATTTATCAATATATACTGCTTTTCTTGGTCTTCTATAACCTTTTCTGATTTAAAGTCTACTATGTCCGATATTAGTATACCCATCCCTGGGCTCTTTTGGTTACTGTTTGTATGGAGTAACTTTTTCATTCTTTTAATTTATTTATTTTTGGATCCAAAGTGAGTCTCCTGTAGATAGCATAGAGCTGAATTATGTTTTTTAAATCCATTTTGCCAATCTGTTTTATGACACAAGAGTTTAATCTATTTACATTTAAAGTAATTACCAATAAGAAAGTACTACTGTCACTTCACAATTTGTCTTCTGTATGCTATTTGTCTTTTTAGTCCCTCATTTCCTGCATTACTGTCTTCTTTTGTGTTTCATTGATTTTTTTTTTTTCTTTTTTCAGAGACAAGGCTTGCTCTGTCACTCAGGTTGGAGTGCAGGGGTGTGATCACAGGTCACTACAGCCTCAACCTCCTGAGCTCAAGCAATCTTCCCACCTTAGTCTCTAGAGTAGCTGAAACCACAGGTATGTTATACCATGCCCGGCTAACTGTTTAGTTTTTTATAAGCATGGGGCTCTCACTACATTACCCAGGCTGGTCTTGAACTCCTGAGCTCAAGCAATCCTCCCTCTTCAGCCTCCCAAATTGCTAGGATAATGGCTGGTTGATTTTTTTGTGGTTAAATATTAACATTTCATTCTCTCTTTCTTTTCAGTGTCTTCTATAGGTATTTTCCTTGCAGTTACTATTGGGATTAGACTTACTATCCTAAAGTTATACTACTCTAATTTTAATCTACATCAGTTTAACTTCAATGACATAAAAATAATTTGTTTCTTTACACCTTTGTCCCCTCCTCCTCATTTTGGTTATTGATGTCAGAAAATTACATCTTTATATATTGTTTCCCAAAACACAATCTAATGATTCTTTTAAATGCATTATATATTAAATAATGTAGAAAACAAAATTTGAAATTACAAACCACAGTTACAATACTTTTAGATTAATAATTGTAATGTATTAATCTCAAATTATTTAGAAATCACAAAGCAGAGTTACAAAACATTGTTATAACATTATAATGTTATTAAATAGAAATGTTATTTAATATAAACTTGTTATTTATAACTTATTGTATGTTATTTATTATAAACATATAAATGTTATTTAATATAAATATAAAATATAAATGTTATTTAATATATATAACATTTATATTTAAATTTAACATTTATATTTAAATATTATTTAATATAAAACATTAAATAGGGAAAGGCTTCCCTATTTAATAAATGGTGTTGGGAAAACTGGCTAGCCATATGCAGAAAGCTGCAACTAAATCCCTTCCTTACACCTCATACAAAAATTAACTCCAGATGGATTAAAGATTTAAACATAAGGCCTAACATCATAAATAAAACCCTAGAAGAAAACCTAGGCAATACCATTCAGGACATAGGCATGGGCAAGGACTTCATGACTGAAACCCCAAAATAATGCCAGCAAAAGCCAAAATAGACAAATGGGATCTAATTAAACTGAAGAACTTATGCACAGCAAAAGAAACTATCATTAGAGTGAACTGGCAACCAACAGAATGGGGGGAAAAATTGCAATCTACCCATCTGACAAAGAGCTAATATCCAGAATCTACAAAGAACTTAAACAAATTTACAGAAAAAAAAAAACAAAAAAAACACAACCCCATCAAGAAGTGGGTGAAGGATATGAACAGACACTTTACAAAAGAAGACATTTATGCAGCCAACAAACATGAGAAAAAGTTCATCATCACTGGTCATTAGAGAAACGCAAATCAGAACCACACTGAGATACTATCTCATGCCTGTTAGAATGGCAAACATCAGAAAATCAGGAGACAACAAATGCTGGAGAGGAACTGGAGAAATAAGAATGCTTTTACAATGTTGGTGGGAGTGTAAATTAGTACAACCATTGTGGAAGATAGTGTGGCAATTCCTCAAGGATCTAGAAATAGAAATTCCATTTGACCCAGCAATCCTATTACTGGGTATATACCCAAAGGATTATAAATCATTCTATTATAAAGACACATGCACACATATGTTTTCTGTGGCACTCTTCACAATAGCAAAGACTTGGAACCAACCCAAATGCCCATAAAGGATAGACTGGATAAGAAAAATGTGGCACATATACACCACGGAATACTATGCATCCATAAAAAATGATGAGTTCATGTCCTTTGCAGGGACATGGATGAACCTGGAAACCATCATTCTCAGCAAACTGACCCAAGAACAGAAAACCAAACACTGCATGTTCTCACTCATAAGTAGTTGTTGAACAATTAGAACCCATGGACACAGGGAGGGGAACATCACACACCAGGGCCTGTCGGGGGTTTGGGGGATAGGGGAGAAATAGCAGGTGGTGGGGCAATGGGGAGGCATACCACTAGGAAAAATACCTAATGTAGATGATGGGTGCACCAAATCACCATGGCATGTGTATACCTATGTAACAAACCTGTACATTCTGCACATGTACCCCAGAACTTAAAGTATAATTTTTTTAAAAATCTTTTTTTAATATAATTTTAAGTTATGTTCTAGTCAACCTTTTATTTCACCTTGTATAGCTTCCTTGAACATTTGTTGCAGGGAAAGTTAAGTGGTAACAAACTACCTCAGCTTTTGTTTATCTGGGAATGTCTTTATTTCGTCCAGTCTTTTGAAGGAAAGCTTTGCCAGATGTAGGATTCTTGGATGACAGAAAGTACTTTGAATATATCAGACTGATTTGATTTCGATCCCCGTCTGCACCCACATCTCATGTTCAATTGTAATTCCCAGTGTTGGAGGTGGGGCCGGGTGGGAGGTGATTGAATCTTGGGGACAGGTTTCTAATGGTTTTGCACCATTCCCCTATTACCATACTCACTACTACTTCTGTTCTCATTGCAGAGTTCTCACAAGATCTGGTTGTTTAAAAGTGTATGGCACTACATTTCTCTCTCTCTTCCTCTTGTGCTAGCCATGTGAGATGCCTTGCTTTCCCTTAGCCTTCTGCTATGGTTGAAAACTTCCTGAGGCCTCCCCATGAGCCATGCAGAGGTTTCCATGCTTCCTGTACAGCCTTTGGAACTGTGAGCCAACTAAACCTCTTTCCTTTATAAATTACCCAGCCTCAGGCATTTCTTTATAGCAGTGTGAGAATGGACTAATACATAGACCATGGCCTGTGGCCTCCAGAGTTTCTGATTCAAAATATGCAGGTAATTTTATTAATATTTGTATTTAATTAGTCACTTCCCACTTGTTGCTTTCAAAATTCTTTCATTGTGTTTTAAAAGTTTGATTGTAATATTTCTCAGTGTGGGTCTCTTTGAATTCATTTTATTTGGAGTTTATTGAGCTTCTTAATTTTATTATTATTACTATTTGGAGACAGAGTCTTGCTCTGTCTCCCAGGCTGCAGTGCAATGGCACAATCTCGGTTCACTGCAACCTCTACCTCCCAGGTACAAGTGATTCTCCTGTCTCAGCCTCCCAAGTAGCTGGGATTACAAGCACCTGCCACTGCACCCAGCTAATTTTTGTATTTTTTATTAGAGATAGGGGTTTGCCATGTTGACCAGTTGGTCTCAAACTCCTGACTTCAGGTGATCTCCCAAAGTGTTGGGATCACAGATACGAGCCACCATACCCGGCTGAGCTTCTTGAATTTTTATATCCATGTCTTTTATCAAATGTGGAGAATTTTCAGCCATTATTTCATAAAACAATGCTCTTTTCTCTCTTTCCTTCTTTTCTACTTCTGAGAGTCTTACAATGTATATGTTGACCTTTTTTTTTTTTTTCCCCATTTATTTATTTTATTGTATTTTAGGTTTTGGGGTACATGTGAAGAACATGCAAAATTGTTGCATAGGAACACACATGGCAGTGTGATTTGCTGCCTTCCTCCCCATCACCTACATGTGGCATTTCTCCCCCTGCTATCTCCCCCCAGCTCCCCACCCCCCACCGTCCCTCCCCTATTTCCCCCCCAACTGACCCCAGTGTGTAGTGCTCCCCTCCCTTTGTCCATGTGCTCTCATCGTTCAACACCCGCCTATGAGTGAGAACATGCGGTGTTTGATCTTCTGCTCCTCTGTCAGTTTGCTGAGAATGATGGTTTCCAGGTTCATCCATGTCCCCACAAAGGACGAGAACTACAAGCCTCTGCTCAACGAAATAAGAGAGGACACAAACAGATGGAGAAACATTCCATGTTCATGGTTAGGAAGAATCAATGTCGTGAAAATGGCCATACTGCCCAAAGTAATTTACAGGTTCAATGCTATCCCCATCAAGCTACCAATGACCTTCTTCGCAGAAGTGGAAAAAACCACCTTAAACTTCATATGGAACCAAAAGAGAGCTGGCATAGCCAAGTCAATTCTAAGCAAAAAGAACAAGGCGGGGGGCATCACACTACCGGACTTCAAACTATACTACAAGGCTACAGTAATCATATGTTGACCTTCTAAACAGTGTTCCACTGGTTTCCTAGGCTCTATTTACTTTTCTTTACTCTTTTCCTTCTGTTCCTCAGACTGAATAATTTCCATTGTTTTATTTTCAAGTTCACTCATTCTTTCTTCTGCCTGTTCAAATGTACCTTTAAATTCCTCTAGTGATTTTATTTCATTTCAATTATTGTATTTTTCAGCTCCAAAATTTGTTTTTTATTTCTTTTTGGATTATCTAGCTCTTCATTGATATTTCTATTTTGGGGGATTTTTTTTCTTACTTTCTCCATATCTTTCTCTAAAGAAAGTTGTTTTAAAGGTTTTGTATGATCTTCCATCAAGCCTTTCCAGAATCTTCTGAGGATTTTTATTTTTTAAAAATGCTTATCACAAAACATTTAAAATATATTCAGTTTCTGTTTATTTTTTTTCCGTGAATGAGTTATACAGTAAGTCCTAGCTAAACATCATTGATAGGTCCCTAGAAACTAAGACTTCAAAAGAAATAATGTACAGCAGGTCTCTGAATAACATTGTGTCATCCAACATCATTTTGTAATAACATTTATGAGAAAAATGGTTTTTGTTATATCTTGTTTTACTTAAAATTGCAGTTTAAAAGAACCTATCAACAATATTTAATAAGGGCTTACTCTTCTTTCCTTTTTCTATGTCTGCTTTGTGATCCTTTGCTGAAAATGGGACATTTAAATCTTTCTTATAGAGGAATTCCAAATAAGTACTTACTAACCCTTCTAAGAGATGAAACTTTATCCTCAAGTATGAGCTGGCCTTAGTGATTATATCTGAAAAATAAAATAACTGGAAGGTGAGTCCCTCCTAAGAATTGGCCTAGGCAGAAGAGAACTGCTTGCCCCAGGTTATGGATTACGACCTTCCTTCCTCCTACCCACACTATCTAATGGCTGATTGATGCAGGGGGTGGGCTAGAATATAAAAACTCAGCCTCTTGCCTTAAAGAAGACAACACTGAAAGCTACGCCAACTCCAGAGCACCTTGTGAGATTTGCTGTAAACTCTCTTGGAAATGCATCAAAGTCCCACTTACTCGGCTCAATCTGGCTTCTGTATTTCCTTTATACATGTTCCAAGGAGATGTTTCCAGTAAACCTTCTTCATTCAAATTCAATCTCAAAGTCAGCTTATCAGCAACCTGATCTAAGACACCTGTAGTGTGAAAGAGAGGCAGTAGAAAGTAGGAAGCAGGTGTAAGTTGAGGAAGTAGGTATAAGATTATGGAGTACATAAAATGGTGAAACAGAGTCAAAAGTTTGGAAAAGTTTATAATGGTGAGTTACTTTTATTAGTCTACAGGGTAGAGTACAGAGCAAAGTTTAATAGAAGATGGAAGCATGTGTCAAAATAGATATAACAAATCTCTTGGAAGACCACAGGCAGGAGCTGATCCTAACTGAGGAGAAAGGCTCTGCTTTCACAGTTTACAAGATTCCCTAATAGACTTCAAGTGAGCCTCAGGTGTGCCTCTCTCCCACTCAGCTTTGTATACTATTCTTTTATCACCGAAATGGCCCATCCCTGCCATTGTTTAAAGGGCCACTTGGCCCAGCAAAATGTCAAATGGTCTTAACTTCAGTTTAGCAGGAAAATATACATTGCAGCCACGTTTTATCCAGTGTAATAATGTCGTGTGGTATATAAACTGGTTGGGACATTAATGAAATTATTTATTGTATGGGAGAAGAAAATTAAGAAGTTACTGAAAGGTATATAAAAATCAATTGCTATATTGCATAAATTGAGTTCATGGCTATAAGAAAGAAATGAATGTACTATAAAATACACAAAAGATTTTATTTAGACCCAGGTTCCTATAAAGAAAAACGCTGGCTGAGAATTCACATGGGCAGCTCTTGGACCCCAAAAGGTGATGATATTCACTAAATTCCTATAAATTACGTTGGAGGTTCTAAGAACAGTAGGGGTTTAATGATGGACCAAGAATTTTAAACAGACAACACCACAGCTTATCTGGGTGAACCTTGTGACTAAGAAACAGTTCACCTGCAGTAGGAATTTCAGATCCTCAAAGGTTTATGCCATCCATCCAATTGTATTCTAACCTCAATAAAAGTATAACTCCAAATCTTACTTTCTCAGAAATGAGTATTTTTATCCTTGGTGAAAATTATAAAATGAAAACTGTGTGTCCTGTTACCATCTCTTAACAAATTCTGTGTTAAATGTCAGCTAATTATTTAAGATATGGTTAGAGGAAGGACTCCAAAAATATGACCCTACTGAAATATTTTTTCCCAAATGATTTCTGCAGAGAATAATTTAACTTCTAAGTAAAATTAATCACTTTCTAAATTCTCATATTGAAAATTGACTCAAAGATTATAAAAATGATCTAGAAACAAATTTTAAAGTTCTGGAGTCTTCAGGACATAAACACTATGAAGGAAACAGACATGATTTTGTCCGTTTCAAAGAATTTCCCTTGAAATGCATTTTTCAACATAATATCAAAAAAATTCTTTTGTGTGTGGGTGGGGTGGTGGAAGGGTGGTGGTGGGGTGGGAAACTTTTCTAAAGAGAAATAAAGGGATTTTAATGATTTATATTCTCCTTCTTCTTCCCTTTGTTTCTATTAATCAATTAGTGCTTTCATTGGACTCAATCACAAAATCATTTACGATTTTTAAAGGTTATCCACTTCTGCCTCCTAAAAAAGGTTGTTCTTAACCTAATCCTTTTGTTTTAGATTTTTGTATGTGTGAATATATACTCATTATGCACAACAAGACTTTGAAAATTAAAACATAGCAGGAAAATTAAATTTCCATAAATACATAGATATGTATGTATATCTATATTCACCATATTTTATTAGAAATTATAATAATGTAAATTAGAATGCTTATAAAATACTAACAATGAAAAAGAATGTGACTAATTTTATACCAGAGTTTTCAGGATGTTTTAAATTTAACTGATCTGTTTTTATAAACAATCTTGTTAATTTTTTTTTAATTGCATTTTAGGTTTTAGGGTACATGTGAAGAACATGCAAGATTATTGCATAGGTACACACATGGCAGTGTGATTTGCTGCCTTCCTCCCCTTCACCTATATCTGGCATTTCTCCCTATGCTATCTCTCCCCAACTCCCCACACCCCGCTGTCCCTCCCCTATTTCCCCCCAACAGACCCCAGTGTGTGATGCTCCCCTCCCTGTGTCCATGTGTTCTCATTGTTCAACACCCACCTANGCCTTCCTCCCCATCTGGCATTTCTCCCATGCTACCTCTCCCTAACTCCCCACCCCACGGTGTCCCTCCCCTATGTCCCCCTGACAGACCTCAGTGTGTGATGCTCTCCTCCCTGTGTCCATGTGTTCTCATTGTTCAACACCCACCTATGAGTGAGAACATGTGGTGTTTGATTTTCTGTTCTTGTGTCAGTTTGCTGAGAATGATGGTTTCCACGTTCATCCATGTCCCTACAAAGGACACAAACTCATCCTTTTTGATGGCTGCATAATATTCCATGGTGTATATGTGCCATATTCTCCCTCTCCAGTGTATTATTGATGGGCATTTGGGTTGGTTCCAGGTCTTTGCTATTGTACACAGTGCTGCAATGAACATTTGTGTGCATGTGTCCTTATAGTAGAATGATTTATAATCCTTTGGATACAACCTTGTTAATTTATCTTAAAATTTTTGCAAATATGGATAACTCATACAAATAACATTTTTTCAACTATCCAAATGTTTTTAGAATAATGAGTTATTCATATAGGATCCATTTCCAAGCATACAAACAAAAACAATTCCTAGAATATGTACCATGTGGTAACAACATCTTCATGGCATTTACTTATTTCTTGCGTTTAGTTCACTTTTGCACCCTCTACAACTATTTTGCATTTTACCAGATGCATAATTTTTCTATGAGAAAAGTATGTTTACATAATTTTAAAAATATGAATCAACTTATCACATCTAATTTTCCTGAGTTCTAAATTGAGAACACAAAATAGTAAAATTTGACTATGTCTTAAAATACACTTATCTTGCCAATTTTTTAACTAATTATTCTAAGATTAGATTTAATTTTACAACCAACAACAGGAGTCCCAAATTCTTAGCTATCTCATTTGTAAACATGAGTCAGAAATAAGTGTCTTACACAATCTCAGATCTAAAATGGGATTTCGGAAAGATACAAGAATAAGGTGCTATGAAATTAAAGAACATAACCTGGTGGATCTTTACTTTCTGGAGAACCCTTTCTCAAAGCTTTTGGGCAAGGTATAGTTTTCACAAGGACAGTTCTGTACTATTTCTGCAACCAGGCACTATAAAAATGGTTTTTCCCATTCAAATTCTGCAACAACCTAAAAGGCTTCTTGGACAAAAAAGGCTGCTTCTTTATTCTAAGAATGATCCAGAGAACAAATTATGGCACAAAATTAAAGTTTAATTTTTCCAAATATGAATATGTCTTTCCTCTGTATCCAAGTTAGCAACAACTAGTTATTGCAAGGGCAACTGCATTTTAACAACGAAAAGAGGTAAGTCATAGGAATAAATTCGTAAAGTAGAACTTCAGGCGTCAGTTGACAAGACAGACTTAACTTGACTGCTGGCTGTACCACTTACTAACCCTGACACAAGGACAGGGCTCCAACATTTTTCTAAGCCTCAATTTTCTTATTTCTAAAAAAAAACACTTTACATGGTTATTTTGATTATCATTTGAAACAAGGTAAAGCAGGAAGTAGGTAACCAATTCTAGCTAATCTATATGTGAGCCTGCTCAAAAAGTTGGTTTTGCCAACTTTAAAGTGTTAAGTGCTACACCAAAGCTCTGGCTGAGAGTCAAACAGATACATAATTCAAAGTAGTGAATATATTCCTGGCAAATGATACTTTATGGAGATTAAAAGAGAATAGAAGAAATGCCAGGGGACGATCCAAGATGGCCGTTTAGGAACAGCTCAGGATTGCAGCTCCCAGTGAAAGAGCAGAGGGTGAGTGGACACCGTGTTTTTATTGCCCACAGACTAGGAAATTCCCGGGCAGAGGAGCTCCATGGTCGCCAGCGCGGCTGTTTCAGCCAGTGCGGCTGTGCCGGCCGGGGCCGCTGCTTTGCCCCGCACGGCTGCTTTGTCGGTGCCCCGGAGCCGCGGTTCTCCGTACAAAATACACTGGTCCGGGGGCCCTTTAGGCTGGCGATTGGAGCCACGGGAAGTCGCCCATATGCTGGTTCAAA
>NW_016107347.1:8932506-8989081 GCF_001604975.1 Cebus imitator | reverse complement strand
GGGGGGGATAGCAGGGGGAGAAATGCCAGATGTAGGTGATGGGGAGGAAGGCAGCAAATCACACTGCCACGTGTGTTCCTATGCAACAATTTTGCATGTTCTTCACATGTACCCCAATACCTAAAATACAATAAAATAAATGGGAAAAAAAAAAAAGAAATGCCATACATTAACTAAACACCTGCCATTTAACCAGACACTATTTCTCTAAGCATATTATAGAATTCATTTAATCTAAGTAGTACCCTTTTAGATAGGAACTATTTTAACCTCATTTTTCTAAGCATAGGAATGTTAACTAATGTGCTTGATTGACCTCACATAACTAACAAGGTGGAACCTGAATTTAAAACCAGATAGTTTAGCCATTTTTTCAAGAAGCTCTATTGATTTTAGTGAGAAATGAGATCTACAGTCCATGATTAGAGGAATTTTATTTTTTGTTATTTTATAATTAGAATATATCCCACAAAAAGTATATATTCAAATTACCCTATTTTGAAATCACTCAGAATTTTATCCGCTAATGTGGTTATACCACTGACAATACATGTTTAGGTTCACTTTAAAATGCTTATTCTTAAGGATTATTCTTTTATTTAATTTTATAATTATTAAAATATTTCCATGGTTCCCAAATTAAGCAAAGCTACATTTTGAGAAAGCTAGCCTTTCAGTTTTCAATTTGTAATACTAACATATATATCTCTTTTTTTTTTTAGCTAAACAATAGCAAACTGCACAACCTTTCTATTTGCCTGGAATTTTTCTCCTTTGGATGGGTATATTAACGTTTATTCTACTAGTACCCTGTAGATAGGCACCTAGGTTTCTTCCAGTTTCTGATATTACAAATAGTTCTTTTAACAACATTATGCAAACAAACTACATATTTTTGGTGGTATATCTTTTAGATAAATTTCTAGAAATAGTATTTCTAAGTCAAAAGGTAAATGGATATGTGATCTTTCTGGATCTTTTGAAATGTCCCATTATAGTACTGGTGTCATTTGCAATTTCACTAACAATGTAAAAGAGTGCTGTTTTACCATAGCTTCTTCAGCAAAGTATGCTGTGAAACTTTGTAGTTTTAATTTTCACTCATAGTGAGAAATCATATCTCAATGAATTTTTCATCTTTTTTATGAGTTTGAACATCTTTTTCAAATGATTAAAAGACATATGCATTTCCACTTTATTGAGTTATTCTTTATTTTTAAATAAAAAACATTTTTTAAAAAGCTTTTCATGAATCAATATTTTGTTTGACATCTTTCATTCCATGCTTGCTTTGTACATGGAAATGAAAAATGTATTCATTGTTTTAATTTTACTAGTTACTGATATTTGAAGCTTTCAATTCAAATCACCTTCAGTGGAAGATGAGAATTCATTTAGAGTTATTTATCAATCATTTTTATAAGTTCATATCCAGTTAAGAAAATCTACTTCAGTAAATTTGGTAGTCTTGTATAAGGAAATGTACAATTTTTATCAATATAGGCTGAGCTATGCTCTAGTAACAAACCCCCATATCTTATTGATCTAGCAATACATTGGTTTATTTCTCACTCACTTCACAATATATATAGGTAAAGCTGCTCTCTTTGGCGGTTTTGCTCCAAGTGGTAACTCAAGGACCCACTTGGAAAAGAACCACCATGTTTTCTTCCATGTTGAGACACTTATTTTTGTGGTCCCTAAGTGCCACGGAAGGAGAAGAGAGAGTGTGGACAATTGTGAAGGTTTATGGTCAGCCCTAAAAAGGAGGTACATCACTTCTACCCACATTCAACTGACAGGAAGTGAGCCAGAGTCTCAGAAACAGTTTCCCTGTGTGCCCAAAGAGTGCAGTACCTTCCTCTCCTCTCCTCTCTCTTCTCCTTTCTTCCTTTACCTCTTTTTATGAGTATAAAACCAGGTTAGTATTACATGATCTCAATCCTAACACCCTAACAATCAATGATTTAATCAACTGTGCATACATTTCCAGTGGGACAATCATTGTTCTGGGGATTCTAATATTTGGAATTTAAAATACTACTCTGCAGTCACATTGAGATGAAGTCAATCCATGGACCAACAGCACCATATTGATGTAGCCAGGTTTGACCTATGTACACAAATAGCAGAGAAACAAAGTCCTTGGTAAAAAAGAAAGCAGAAGTACAGACAGCAACAGAAAGAGAAATCAAATGCCCCAAATGAATGGAAAGAGTCATTTTTATTAGTGTGTGACTGGTCAAAGAAAATTCAATATGTAAGAATATGGTGTTCATCTTTCCACAATCAAATACAATTTCCATTTCAATTGTGGGCTCCTCTTCATATTGATATTAGAAAATATTATCTAGTCACTACCTGGTAAACTCAGCAGAGATTACCTTGTTCTGTTCTGCTTTTAAATCTTATAAGTATAGTATTTAAACCCAGTTGAGGAGATAGAATGTTAATTTAGAACTTCCTCCTCACTATTGAAGTTCTGGGAGCATGCAGTGGTTCATGGCATTGGTAGCAAAGGGAATCTGGTCCTTGGCCATATCTTAAAACTAGCCTCCAATGATATGTAACACTCTATAATTGGTCATTTTTTTCATGTGCTGTTAATGCTAAGGTTTCTCGGTTTACTGTGGTGCCTGTTGTCCAAATTACAGTAACAGAACTCTCCTTCCTTATTTGAACCCCGAAGCCTTTTGTAGTCTCTGACTACCTTCTTCCATACTTCCCTAACATCCTGTGAGTCTTCCTTTAGGCCTGACTTCCTAAATACTCTATCCTTGCTGTCTTACAGCTGTGCATGATTTAGAATGCAGGGCTTCTTTGCAAGGCTGATGGGCTCCTGGGCTACACCTGGAAGCATAGCCAAGGCATTCTTGTTTTAGGATCCTCTCAAATTTTTCAGTTGTCATTTCCTCCCCAGGGGCAAAACTCAAGGTTCTTTAGGACTTGGAGGTTTTGGTTCACATCAGTGATTAAGACTCCTGTCCTCCTTTCCAAATTTGGGAAAAAACATGTCTTGGTCTAGCCCAGAAAAGGCATTTATTTCCTTACTGTGTGGGAAAAACTATGCACATCTTTCCAATGAAGCCATTTATGTAGGTCACTCAGGCAGACAATAGCAAGACTGTTTCCTCTGGTTCCCTTTTCTCCCACCCCTTCCCAAAGCAAAGCACAAACAGATCCTGTGAGCTAAAGGAAATGAGTTTGGTACAGAGTTACATGTACAGTTAGTTACATGACCCGTTAGTCATCAAATCAGACACGTCCACTCTATGAATACGGATGACAGAAACTGTTTACCCAGCTGCTACACCTATACTTGAACTTCTAAACTGGGCAAAATTTTATAGCACTTTAAGCCACGAGAGAGGTGGCTCTTGTGTTTAAAAATAACACATAAAAATTAAAAATTGAGTGGCTGGATGTAATGAAACAGAAAAGAGATAATTCAGATTGAGTTTGTGTGTTGGTTGTGTCAGGTTTTTCACATGAAATATCTCATTTAAATTTCATAACCATTGTGAAACAGATATTAGCTGCTTCGTTTTTGGGAAAAGGAAACAAGATTGAGTTACTCAAGTTATAATAAGACCACTGTTATGGGTTAAATTGCATCCCTCCTCCGCAAAGATGTATTTAAGTCTTAAACTCCTAATACTGTGAATGTTATCTCATTTGAAAATAAGATCTTTAAAAATATAATCAAGATTAGGTGAGGTTATACTGAATTATGGCACACCGCTAAATCCAATGATTTGTATCTTCCTAAGGAGAAAAAGATTTGGAGACACTCAGATGCACACAAAGGGAAAACAGTCACATGTACTTGTAGGCAGAGATTGGAGTAGTGAAGTTACAGCTGAGGAATGCCAAGAATTGCCAGCAACCACCAGAGGCTAAGAAAAGGCAAGGAAATAGTCTTCCCTAGAGCCTTCCACAGAAGCTTGGCCTTACTGACAACAAACTTCTAGTCTCAACTGTCAGAGAATAAATTTTTTTCTTTTTTTCCTTTTTTTAAGCCACTCAGCTTGTGGTAAGTCGTTATGGCAGCTCTAGGAAACTAATAAAACTCCCCATTCACTGAATTCCTACAAGGTCACAGGCATTCTCCTGGCCATATACTATATGTTACTTAATGTAATTCTAATGCCAACCATCACCTCTGCTATAGATTGAATGGTTTTGTCTCCGTAAAATTTATGTGTTGAAAGCTAATCCCCAGTATGATGGTAGTTGGAGGTGGGGCCTTTGGAAGGTACTTAGGTCATGAGGGCAGAGCCTTCATGAATAGGACTTATGCCCTTATAAAACGGAGCCCAGAAAGTTGTCTTGACCCTTCTGCCATGTGAAGACTCGGTGAAAAGACAGTTGTCTATGAGCCAGGAAGTGAGCCCCCACCAATTACCAAATCTGCCAGGCCTTGATTTTAGATTTCCCAGCCTTCAGAACTGTGAGAAACACAAGTGTTGTTTGTAAGCCACCCAGTCTACATTACTTTTGTTATATCAGCTGGAATGGACTAAGACAACCTTTAGTTACAGAGATGACAGCAAGGCTTAGACAGGAAAAGTAGCTCACCAATGTCATACCATTTCAAAGCGATAGGGTGAAGATTTTAAAGTTCAGAGTCAAAGAATCTATTATAAATGCCTTTCTAGATTCACGCAGCCAGAACGCGAATTTGAAGCCAGGTTTTCGGATTCTAACTCTGATTGTTAAACAGAATATAAAGCTAAAACACCACATTTTCAATACAAAGCTGACATTAACAAAGGCTTGTAGGGATGTCATTGTAAGGTTCTAAGCATGACATATTAGACAAAGAACTATAAAGAAAGACAGCAATAGAAATATGCTAGTGAGATAAATTATCTTAAATTAGTTTGTTTTGCTGCAGTTGTCTTGCATTAAACTCTAGTCATCATGTAAGATGTAGATAACAAAGATTTTTTTGAAATTTCTCAGTTTTTTTGTTCCAGAATATTTCAAAAATATACCAACATACAATATCAGACACCCAGATATATAACATGTGACTTAAATAAGTATCAATTCTTGACAATCTTCTATTATTTACATCTCTAGCCATCACTTTCAACGCAAATCATTCTGAAACAGAACTCATACATTATATCATTTCAAACACACACACGTAGTATTACATAATCTAGGATTTTTTTCCTGTAGAACCACTGTAGAAACGGGAAAAAGAAAAGGAGTTTACATGACAGGTAACCCGGCACCAACTGCCTCCTACCTTAGCTGGACCAAGGTTCTGTCCTTCTGCTTCTTCCTTCCTGCCTGGAGAAGGACTGAGGCTATCTTGCCAATCTTAAGTCCTCAAGAAAAGAGAGTAAGTCCAACCAGGTCTAGCTAAGAACTAGAATATCTTCGCCGGAGGAAGAAAATGGTCGCGTTCCCCTCTAGCAGTGTTTTTCTAACTCTCTTAATAATAGGAATCACCTGAGATTTTAATTTAATATGAAGGCTCATTCCCTGCCTATTGCCCTGTTCAGCAATAAAATATGAAATATAATTATTATTTATCTGAAGTAAGATATACAGAACTAGAATAATTTATTGTTTATGTGGAATTCAAATGTACTGATATCCTGTATTTTATCTGGCATCTTTACTGGTAATAATTAAGAATCATGTGTTTAAGGTGTGCTTCAGGTGTTTCTTGTTACATTGTCTTAAGTAGAAAATCCTGAGCAGTTTCCTTTTTAGCCAAGCCTACCCTCACGTTTCCAAGTGACCCTTATAAATACTCAAATTGGCTGTGGAAATATCAGCATCATTGTTAGTTACTACTTATGAATACTTGCCATGACTTGCAATCATAATTATGTAGACTATTCAGCATGTGTCAAATGAATTTAGTTTATTCTTTGTTGATTATAGCAGTATAGTGTTGGTTTATAACTCTTCAAATTTTGTAGATCATAGTAATTCTTTCAACTTTAAAAATTAGAAGAAACATTTTACAAAACACGCTAAAAGCGGTAAAAGTGGGTCTCTGGAGGTCGTATGTAATGGTTCTTCTTGACGTTGAATTTATGACATCACTTGCAGCAAGCTCAGAAATGACAGAATGCGGCAGATCTTGACACTCTGTTTTGTCCTCAGAGAATCCTCCTCTCTGGAATGTGCTTCTTCTCTTGGTCTGATGAAACACAAACTTCTTGGCTTAAAGGATGTATTCAACGGCCAATTGTTTAGGAAAACATTTTCCTGAGGGCTTGAAAGTAGAGGACCAGATGATGGATGGTGTTTTAAATGCATGTGAAGGATCAGTAATGGGAGCATTTTTAAAAGTATTACCAATAATTAGGCATGTTAGTCTATGAAAAATTAGACTAAGATATTTTGAAGGCTGGGCATGTCAATGATTCCCAGATTTCTATGCTCAAGGTGTGAGAAACTAATTGCCAAAAAATACAAAGATGAATTTAATAAGCATAACTGCATCCAGCTTCAATAGTCTAGAAGCCCAAGAAAACTTCAAGACTCGATTTCACAGAACTTCCATGACCTCTGGAGCCTTCCATTAAAGAAAAATCAAGCATATGATTTAAATAATTCCAGCCTTCGATGATAAATGAAAAGAATCCTTCACAAACATCCGAGATCTTGTAAAGTTTTTATTTTGAAAGGCTCAAATTTTCTCTAGGGTTTTTAAATTATTTTCATAGATTTGAATGTTTTGGCTTCTCAGGACTAATACACTGGGAACAATGAAAGATAAGCTAGAAAACTTTCCTTCTCACAGAGCCTTCGGTTAAAAAGAAACATGATTTCTGAGCTTTGGTCAGATTAGTATGTGAAGTCTACTCAGATTCCACAAAAACATACAGAATGACTGGCCTCTGAAATTCTCACTATATTTTTTCCTTTAAGGCTTTGTTAAAATTTTGAACAATGGCTATCCCCAGCATCATTAAATGAGATGTACTATTGATCTTGAATAAATTAACTGAAGAAAAAAGAACAGATGAATGAACGTATCTCAAGTGAAGGACCAGCCATTTGATTGTGGGTGAGATTGCTGCTACAAGTTTTTCACATTAACAAGGATGCAATCAGCATAAAGAATGATGATGTTGAAAGTAACATTTTCCTAACTGCATCAGTTACCGTGAAAAAGCGATAAACAATTCTTAAGAAAACCCTTCTGAGCAAATACTTTGGTTGTCCAGAATGAGGAGGAGCTGCCACCCGAGGGTTTCAAAATGGGAATGATGATTGTCTTTTTCCACAAGGAGTATGCCAACTCTGAGAAGAGCTATGAGTCATGTCATTGATTTTATTTGATTCTTGTTCTTTAAATTTTATTTTCATTACAAGTGTCTGATACTATATAAATCAAAACAGGGGAAAAAACTTAACCATTTCAGCAATAAACTCAAAGCCGTATATTTAATTTTTAAATCTGACTTAAATCTTGCAAAAATCTTAGTTTTCCTAATACTCTGATGCAGTGTTTATTTCTATTTTAGTGCATCTCAGTTTACTTGGGACTATTTCAAGGCTTTCTTTGAATGTGGACAGACTTCTCTTTGTTTGACATTAATTCAAGGAGCTTTATTTTATCACAGGCAGTTATTCACTATTGATTTTTACTCCCAAACTGTCTCTTTTAAGCCTAGTAAACTTAAAATTTAGTCAAGCTGTCTTAGGTCTTAGAAACTTGCTCTACCACAAAATCTATTCCACTTCTTTTTACTCAGTTCATTGAGATAAAGTTTACATATAATAAAATTTATCAATTTTAAGTGTACAATTCAATGAGTTTTGAGAAATGTATGCATTCATATTTACATATTTTCTCATGCCACTTATACTCAATCTTCTTTCCCCAGCCCCAGCCTCTGGCAATCCCAGATTTGCTTTTCATCATCAAGATTTTGATTTTTCTAATCATATGTTCTAAATGTTTGTATTTGGCTTCTTTCACTTAGCAATGATTTTGAGATTCATTCATGTTGTATTTATCACTAGTTTGTTCCTTTGTATTAGTGAGTAAAATTCCATTGTATAGACATATCACAATCTGTGTTACAAACATATGTGAATATATGTTTTAATTTATCTTGGGTACCTAAAAATAAGAACATTGAATCTTATGGTAAGCATACACTTAACTTTATAACAACAACAACAAAAAAAACTCCAAAATATTTTCCAAGGTGTCTGTGGGCATTTTTCATTCCCACCAGCAATGTGTGAGAATTCCACCAACAAGGAAAAATAAGAAGCGGTCCCCCTAGACTGAGCTGATCCTTGTGGAAGAGACAGAGGCAGAAGCAAGATATCTTACTCCTGTCTCTATGGTGCTATCCTGGGCACTTATGGTCTGCCAGAATTTCACCACTCCCCTGGTGCTCCTCAACATACTTGCTCAGTCACTCTACTCAAAATACAGTTATTTATTTCCTCAAAAAAAAAAAAGAGAAAGACATTTTATAATACTTGAGGCAAGGATAAAAATCAATCAATTTTTTAAAAAAGAAAAACCTTCCATTTCCTAATCTTTTTATATTGGTGGTGTTTTTCCTGATTGGGTCACATTTTTCTGCTTCTTTGAATTCTTAAATTCTTTGAATTTCTCTGCATTCAAAGAAGCAGGAAAATATGACCAAATTGCGGGCAATGTGAATTATGTAATTTCACTTTGTTCATTGCTGGATTTTGTTGTATTCTGTGAAAGAGTATTAGAGTTTGTTTGGCCCTTTGTGACTTGCTCTTAAGCTCACTTAGAGTGGATCCAGAGCTCTCTTAGTGCGGATTTTTAGGTTAAGGCTAACTTAACTCCATCACAAACACAACATTCTTGTGAGAATTCAACCCAATGCCCCAGGTATTATGAGATTTTTCTACTCTCATTTGTAGGTATACAAACTATTTTCTTATCTGCCTGGATTAGTGCTTTACAGTATTTTTATTTTGTTTTATTTTCTTTGTTTTCCACACCTGGATAATTTCCTCTAGCACATGCCATAGGTAAATAATCAGCCCGTGATGAGCTCCCCACCAACACCACATCCCTGTCCACAGATCTCTGAAGTTCTTATTCTATGCAACTCCCTCCTCTCTGTCCCACAGATTGTGCCTGTCTTGGATTCCCAAATCCTCAATCTCTGTCTCTACAACTCTTTAAGACTTTGGGGTTCTGTTTGAGTTTCTTCTCAGCTCACTACATTTTGGGAATTACCTCTAGTCAGTAAACTGAGGGAACTGTGGCACTCACCTCATATTATTAGTTTTTCTTCTCTCAGTGATCATGTTCCTGATGTCTATAGTTCAATGCTAAAGAGTGGTGCTGTTTTTGGGGGGTGGCAGGGGGTGGAAATCTGGTTTTTCTAGTTGTTTATGACAACAGGGTAAACCTGGTCCCTGTTACTTCATTCAAAGCCACAGGTACAGGTTCTTTATGTTTTCTCATTTCACTTTCAAATTAAAAACACAAAAGTTATAAAGTAAAATAATGAATGGAGAGTAATATCAATATGGAATAATGATGTCATTATTATATATTTTTACAAATCTTTCACTATAACAATTCTCATGTTGGATTTTTACATGTTCACCTGTTTGTTGAATTTCTCAATACAGCATAATTTTCTAATTATGTTTGTGTTGCAATATATTTCAATCATAAGCGTTCTTCTTTAACCTTCACTTCTTTCCAAAAATTTTAGTTGTTATATTTTATGTGGTTACATTTTGATATGCATTTTTTTCTTTTTTGGGATGGAGTCTTGCTCTGTCACCCAGGCTGGAGTGCAGTGGTGCCATCTCAGCTCACTGCAGCCTCTGCCTCATGCGTTCAAACAATTCTCTTGTCCCAGCCTATGCTGCCATGCCTGGCTAATTTTTGTACTTTTAGTAAAGACAGGGTTATACCATGTTGTCCAGGATGGCCTTGATCTCTTGACCTCATGATCCTCTCACTTCAGCCTCCCAAAGTGCTGAAATTACTGGCATGAGCCACTGCACCTGGCTGCAATTATTTTTATCTCATAGTTCATCCTCTTTAATTGACTGATATGTAGTAGTCAAATATATCCTAAATTTTAACTTTTAAAAATGGAATTCAACCTTACAATAAATGAAAAAACAGCAACTGGCTCATTCTGACCTTTCTCTTCTTAATTAGTTCCAATACATTCTTCTTTATAAATCATTCTTCTGTCTATTCTTTCACTTTATATATTTTTTCCTTTCCATATTTGCTTTACAATTGTTAATTACATATTCTGACAAATAAATTGGTCTGGAGAAGGACTGCCTGGGTTGCCTCTCAAAAAAGTTTTTAGGTAGGTTTCCATTCAATGAGTAAGAATGTGTTCAATGCTTCATTAAGTTTTCATGACCATATATTATAGAAGGGAAAAGTGGAATGGGCCTGTGTTACTGGGAAATGTGAATTTGTTCATTTAAAGCTTGCATTAACCCCAGTACAAGTAAGATAATTAGGAGGTGAAAGATTGGAAATTCTAACTATATCCTATAATATGTTCACTTCTACTATCTTCAAGTCTAAGTTTTTTTTTCTTCTGTGTATCTCTACTAAGATCTCTAAAACTACTAGTTATACAGTATTTTAAATATGAATATAATTAAACTCTTATTATAAAAACTTATTTCCCATTTGAAACACTTAAATGAGATGACTACATTTTTAAAAACCTCTATTCAAATTGTAATAATCTAAGTTACTGTATTGTTAAATGAAAATTACTCCGGAATTTTATGACTTTATAAACAAAATGCTTTAACAGAAGCAAAGAAAATAAAAAGTACAAATCTGCACAGAAAGCACAGGAAAGAAAAATCATGTATAAAAATAATTTCAGGCCGGGCACGGTGGCTCACGCCTGTAATCCCAGCACTTTGGGAGGCCAAGGCGGGTGGATCACGAGGTCAAGAGATCGAGACCATCCTGGTCAATATGGTGAAACCCTGTCTCTACTAAAAATACAAAAAATTAGCTGGGCATGGTGGCGCGTGCCTGTAATCCCAGCTACTCAGGAGGCTGAGGCAGGAGAATTGCCTGAACCCAGGAGGCGGAGGTTGCGGTGAGCCGAGATCGCGCCATTGCACTCCAGCCTGGGTAACAAGAGCGAAACTCCATCTCAAAAAAATAAAATAAATAAAATAATTTCAATTCATGACAGATTTGTAACTAAATTAATACATCAAGGATAGAGAATTCCATAAACTTTGTGGGAGAATTGACCAGCCATGAAGAAAAGAATGCAAAAAATAAATCCCGAGATTTTTTAAAGATATAAGCATGAAACCAAAACTTGAAAAAACATTTGAAAAATTGTAAATACCTTTATGACTTGGGAATAGAGATGAATTATGAAAATAAACCTATATACACACAACAAGTACAAAGCATAAAGGAAAATTTCAGTTAATTTTACAGAAATTACAATAAGAAAAACTTCTGAATGACAAAAGTTATCATGGACAAAGATGAGACAAACTCAGTGGTTGGTAAGACTAATAAAAGAATTGCAACCTCAAGAGTACCAAGAAAAAGCCAATTAAAGCCACAAAGAGCTATTATTTTGAAAATATAAGATTCATACAAATCAATAAGTTAGACAGTATAAAATATGGTGAGAGTATGTAGGAACAAAAATTTTTCTTACATTTTTGTTGGGAATATAAATTAGAACAATCATTTTGGGTATCAACTTAGCATTATATATTATAATTAATATGTAAATATCCTATGATCCGGCAAGTTCACTTATTGGTATACTCTGGAGAAAATTTATGAGATACATGCTCAAAAAAAAAAAAAGAAAATACTTTTATGACCTAAACTCTAAATAATACCATTTGTAAAAACAAATTTTCAAAAATTAAATTGTCACTGAAAAAGGAATATATAAATAAATATAAAAATTGTAGATTATTAATCAGATAAAGTCATAGAAAAAATGAATAGATTTTTTAAATGGATAAATTTTACCATCTTTAAAATACTTTGAGACCAGGAAGTTGTATAATGTTACAAGAAGTACGGTAGCATTTTTTAGCTTCTAAAACACGCAAAATACTAACAGATGAATGATTATAGATGTATGTACAACCACAGGTTATTATACATATACATATTTCCTAGCTTTGTCAACTAAGAGTACCAAGAAACAATAACATGCCAAGTAGCAAGAGCATACCTGGTATTCTGATTATAGCCTCTCATAACATTCTCCAATAAAACAAAGCAGTTCTCCTTAAAGAAATGACTTCTAGGATTGATACAGAAAAAACATAAGATAAGCCTAGAGCATATTGTTGTGTCAGAGAGGAAGCAAGTGCTCAAAACACAAAATGAGGGGGTAGGTCAAAGCAACAAAGTTGCCAGCTGAAGAGCTCCCAATGGCCAAAGCTGAAGCAATTTGAGCAACAAAATAAATGGAGCAGTATTTATATCCCGAAGCACAATGTAAATATTTATGAGTTCATACTGATACAAATGAATGCTTAAATATTTAAATATATACAGACATATATAAATGAGGTAGAAGAGAAATAAGTACACAGAGCTCCAAATAATTGGTGTATACCTTCCCTCAAAAAATTGTTGTATAACCCCCTCTCCCCCTGAGTGAGGCTATATTTAGTGTCTTCCTTTCAAAGAGCACAGTATAGGAAGTCAGATATTCCAGGAACTGGGAGGGGAGGGAGGAGGAGATTATAACTGCAAAACTTGACTAACACTACCCAATGAGGTTATCTCTACATCATCAGGGATAAATCATGTTGATAGCATGCACCTTTGCTATGATGTGATGAAAATGACACTTGACCTCTGTGACTGTCTCCCTCAAAGCCTATTCCTCAATCTAACCGATTTAACTATGAGTAAAACATCAGACAAACCCAAATTGAGGGACACTACAAAATAGACCTGAGTATTTCTCAGAGCTTTCTAGGTAATTAAATACAGGGAGAGCCTGAGAAACTGTCCTGGCCAAGAGGAGCCTAGGAAGACATGATGACTCAATGTAATGTGATATTCTGGATGGGATCCTGGAAAAGAAAAAGAACATTAAGTAAAAACTAACAAAACCCAAATTGATTATGAAATTTAGTTAATAATAATGGATGAATATTGGTTTATTAGTTGTGAAAAAGTATCATAATATCTATGGATGTTGACAATAGGGTAAACTATGTGGTTCTGTAATATCCTCAAAAATTTCCTATAAATCTGGCCAGGTGCAGTGCCTCATACCTGTAATCCCAGCACTTTGGGAGGCCGACGTGGACAGATTACCTGAGGTCAGGAGATCGAGACCAGCTGACCAACATGAAGAAATCCCATCTCTACTAAAACTACAAAATTAGCTGGGTGTCAGGTGGTGCATGCCTGTAATCCCAGCTACTCAGGAGGCTAAGGCAGGAGAATCACTTGAAACTGGGAGGTGGAGGTTGTGGTGAGCGGAGATCATGTGATTGCACTCCAGCCTGGGCAACAAGAGTGAAATTCTATCTAAAAAAAAAAAAAAAAAAAAAAATTCCCATAAATCTAAAACCATTCTAAGATGTTTATGAAGCAAAGACGTTTTTATATTTTTGCTCTTATCCCATATGAAAATGTCTCCTTTAATTGTGTTATAAGCATTTCTTAATTATTAGGAAGTAACACTCTAATTAAATGACATGCATAAATTCTTCAAAATTCTCATTTGAAGAGTACCACTGTTATTTTAAAAAACTAAGAAAAATTTATTAAAATTATCATTATCATTAATATATTAAATACCTACAATTATCTGAAAAGTCAAGGAGGTGTGTTACAAAGTAATTAAAGCAAGAAGTAAATAATATTAGCAACTTTTGAATGAAGGAAGCTGTCCTCTGAAATTTCTTTCTCTCTATCCTCTATAGTTGTAACAACTCTAATAGTATGTCCAATACTCTAAGCAAATTTGAAACAGTAAATTAAGGAAATGTACAGACTGAGGAAAGAAACAGGGAGAATTAAGGTAGACTAAAGAAAATATAATCTATTATCTAGCAGGAAAAATATAAGAAACAAGGGCTAATGAAGCTAGACAGGAGCCATTTTCTTCCTCTGCAGCAAATGAGGGAGGCATCATTGGGGAGTGGAGACGGGGAGAAACGTGGAAGCCAGCTGCTGCCTGTGGGTGGTGAGCTGTAAACTGTTGCTACTCCCAGCAGATCAGATGGAGCCTGCCTCTGGCCTTCGCTGGAATTCAACCTTGTTTAATTCAGTATTAAGAACTGTGTTGTATATTTCAAGGGCCATAAAACAGGAAAATCAGAAAATATGCTAATAATGCTTCATGAAATTTATAGCCCTTCCCAAATGATTCTGTTGACCTGCTTTACTGCATGCTGTCCTTTATTAATATCCTTTTATTTCAATCACCCAAATTTAAAAAAATCAATTATTTCCTATTGCATGACCTGACATATGAAATTAATGCCTGCTGCCAGTATTTTTTAAAGCTTTTAATTACATGCCTTGCCAAGGACAGAATTTATTATGTTTTCTATGAAAACCAGTTTTTTAATATGTTCTTCTCACAGTCAATATAAATACTGAGAATTTTATGATGCATTATTTTCTAAACTGAACTTGCAGAATGGAATTTCTTCATCTTAAACTTTAAAAGAGAAGGGCAAGAAATCTATCCCTTGGCAAGGTTAATGTTTTACGTTAGAATGAGCCAAATGGTGATATAGCAATAGAAATGAAACATAGTATAACTTTAGATAGAGCACTATACACTCTATAATTTTTTCCATTTTTTGGTAATTCAATTAAGAACGCAAATAAGAGGAATGTAATGCAACATTTCTGATGATTTTTGAAACAGCTTAATTGAGGTACAATTGACATACAATCAATTGTACATAAAGTATAAAATTTAAGTTTGAACACATGAATAAACCCATGAAATCATCACTGCAAGCAGTATAATGAATATACTCATCACCTCCAAAATTTTCCTCATTCCTTAATGCAATCCTTCCCACTTGCCACCTTCCTATTTCCACGCAGCCACTTATCATTTTCTGTCAATATAAATTAGTTTTTATGTTCTAGAATTTATATAAATGTAATTATAAAGTGTGTACTCTTTTTTTGTGTGGCTTCTTTTACTCAGCATAATTATTTTGAGAACAGTCCATGCTGTTTGAGAAATAAAAATAAAATCCTAAGTCCCCCAACTGGCTAAATGAACCCTCTTTGCTAGGGCACCCCAGGAAAACTTAACAACTGAATTTGGGCCATGACAAGATAGGAGGTTGAATACACCTCCTTATACCTCCTCGTTCACTAATCGCCATTAGTCTATGGGTTAAACAGAAACTAGCCCCATAGGTTAAACAGAAACCAACCCTTTTGAAAGATGTGCTTTGCTGCTGATCTACGAAACTGACCTGTTTCTTTCTGATAAAGGACCACCAATAATAGACTGGCTTTGGCCACTTTACAGAGGCTGCATACAAGATGCTTTTGCATCCTCCATTTCACCTCTTGATGCACACAGCCTAATTTTCATGCATTGAAAGTGAACATGGGACATATGTAACAGGCAAGTTTGCTTATTGCGCATGTACACATGCCCCCTTTATGAATATTTATAACTTCTCACATAACCTGTTAAATATGTATACTTAGCTGACTCATTCAGCATAAATTTCTATGTCACTCTCCTCTACAAATACCTGCTTCTGGTTTCTATCAGAGGTTACACTTCTCCAACTGCAACCCTTTATAAAACATAGAATTCTCTACTCTTAAGTTTATGAACCTCATGATTCTTCAGCTGATATGTTATACGTGTCAACAATACTTTGCTTTATATTGCTGTATAATTTCCCATGGATTTGATACCACCACTTGTTTATCTTATCACCTGTGGTTGTATATTTGGGTTGTTTCCATAATTTGGCTATTACAAATAAAGCTTATATGAACATTTTTGTCCAAGTCTTAAGATATCCTGTTAAGAGAATGAAAAGACAAGCTATACACTGGGAGAAAATACAAATTATTTGTCCATCAGAAAACTTGCATCTTGAATATATAAATTGCATCCTGAATATATGAATAACTCTCAGAATTCAAAAATAAGAAAACAGATGTCTCAATAAAAACAAGGGCAAAAGATTTTAAGAAATACTTCACCAAAGAAAATGTGAAGATACCAAATAAACTCAAAGAAAGTAGCTCAACATCATTAGTTATTAGGCAATGCAATTTCAAATCATAATTAGATACCAGCACATACTGATTAGAATAACACTCCAGGCACCAGCAAGGATGTAAAGGAACTGGAACACTCATAAATTGTTGATCTGAATGTACAATGGAACAATTCCTTTGGAAAACAGTTTGGGGGTTTTTCAAAAAGCAAACACATACCTGCCATATGACTCAGCCTGTCCAATCCTAGGTAATTACCCAAGAGAAATGAAAGAACATGCCCTTTCTGCTGAGTTTATTCATTCTAACATTTGTTCTTCTAATCATTATTCAGTTGATTCACAACTACAGTGATATCTGTGCTTATCAGTTTACCTTTAGCTGTACAGCTACAATATTAAGCTGACTTATAAGAGTGTGCTGAACATTTTTTACATTGCAATAAAAAAACCTTTCCCTCTGGCTAATTCCTACTCACCAATTATTTACAAATATAGTTTACTCTCAAACAACATGAGTTTGAACTGCAAGTGTCCACTTATATGCAGATTTTTGTCAACCAAACATAGATTGAAAATACAGTATTCTCAGGATGCAAAGCCTGCATATTGGAAGGAACAATATTTTGTATATTCAGTTTCCTCAGGGCTGATGACTGGCCTTGAGTATGTGCAGATTTGGGTATATGCAGGCATCCTAGAACCAATCTCCCATATATGCTGAGGGACAATTGTAGTGTCAATGGAAGATCTTAATGAATTTCTTTCAATAAGCATCTAACCTTAACCCCAAGAATGAAGTTAGTAAATTTTCCAGTAGCCCAAAAGTATATTTTCCAAAGTTGTTGGTACAAAACAAATTTTCTATTTAAGGATGGTAGTAAAATACAGTTGAAATAGACTATCTGAAAGCCTACAAAGATAGATTTCTTCAAGTGTATCAAGTTAGACTATTATGTTAATTCTATACTAAGTAATGGATTCATTATACCTTAGACATAGCAAGGAAGAAACATTTGTATATTTGAAAATGAAATTGTAATTTTATAGAAATTCTATCTATAGATTAGAGATAATAACATTTTCATCTCACAGGGTTGTTTGAAGATTACATTAGGTGAAGAGCGTAAAGCCCTAAGTGAATACCTTGGCTATGGCCACTCACCGAATGTTTTTCTTTAATACTGTCAATAATAACTCTTAGTTTTATTAAATGCAGTTTACCTAAATAAGCTAGTGGTAAAATTAACTGAGCTAATATTTTTCCAAAGATAAGTAAGAAATGTGAATTCTGGTAGACTGGTGGAGAAATATCATTAATAAAAAGATAAGTTGAAGTTTTTTCTTCTGCCACTAGAGTCCCATGTCACCTCTGGAGCTCACAACTCTCCAGGGGATCCATACTTAGTGAAACCACTGGCACAAAGTTAGATCTAATGTAATCGAGTTTTGTTAGACATCTGAGAACTAGCCTAGGACTACCTCTCATTTGCAACATTAAGGAAAATGATACTTAGTGGGTAAATTTTCCCATGAACTCCAAACTTTTACCTTTCAAGGAAACTTTCAGGGCAAAACCTAGTCTAGCCTGGACCCTGATTATACTATATAATGCTTGTATGCAGATATTTCACTCAAACATCATATCATTCCAATCCATCAATCAATCAATCAGCCTCAGTGGTCATACTTATTTCAGAATCCTATGGAACTACAGGATTAGTACTTCTAAATGTAGTTGTTTTCTTTCTAAATGTAAGGAATGGTTAACTTCATAGGCCATCATATATAGGATTACAATAGCTGCATATCTCAGGGATATGTTTCACAACATAGCAAATGCATTTTCACCAGAATGCTGACTTCTGGTATATCAGGACTATAACTCTGCTCTTATAAACACAAGAATAATGCTTATGCTTTATGTCTTGTGTATTAGAGGTATAGAGAGAACTACTTGGGAAAATCACTTACTCCAGATTGTAACCAAAGTCATACAATTGCAACATTATCATTTAAGTAAAGTTTTCTTAGACTAAACAATTTTGGAAACTAATATATATCTGTTTCATTTTTCCTTTGATAACTTTTGATAACCTAAGTATTTACGAAAAAAGTAATGAGGTAATAATTACCTTTAACCTGCTAAAAGCAGTACCTTTGGAGAAACATAAAAGAAAAAACTTCAACTTATCTTTTTATTAATGATATTTCTCCACCAATACAGGCACCAACATACTCTGGCAGCATCCACAATCTAAATTATGTTAGCATTTTCATTCTATGACCTTGTTATGTACTTTCTTATGTGTGGTTACATAATTGTTCTCATCTGTGTATTTAATCTGTCAAATTATATTGCTGTTTTCTTTCTTAGAATGAGCATGGCTTGTCTTACTTTTGCACATCCCCTTATTGTCTGATTGCTTGAGATTGTCTTCATGAAATAGTTCTGAATAGATGTTTCAATGGTTTAATTGTTTAAAGATATGGAAAAAACATTCTTATAGTTTTATAATTTTACTACTAAGAATAAAATATATATTTGCAAAAAAGTCAAATTGCATTAATTTGGATAGTTGCCTTGATTAAATTGAATGATTTGACTATTAACAACATGTGATTTGACTATTAACAACATACATGCCACTGCATCTGCTTTGTGCTATTTTAAGTACACTGCATGAACAGGCTGAGTGCTATGATGAGCCCTTTGGATTCCCCCTTCAAAACTGCAGCACCCAGTTCTCCAGATCCTGGTAGTGTTTCCTGCTGATGGTGTACACTTAAGGCCCTCTCCTGAAATTGCCTTAGACCATGAGGCACTGCCTCACCGAAGGCTATCACTCCCTTCTCAGAAGCAAGCCTTTTTACTCTTGCCTCAAATGGACAATTTAGAAGAGCCACCCTGCTTTCAACAGCTCCATGGGATCAGTTAAATCCTGTGTTGTACTTGCTTCACAGTTCAACTTCTCTGTCTGCAGAAGGCTGCCTTCCTCACTCTCTTAAGGAGTGTTCCCAAGGCATTACACAATAAAACTCTTGCATGCAAACCCCCAAATCTGTGTCTGCTTCCTGGGAATACAACAATCTTTCTTATCTTATGATCCAGAAGAAAATATAATACGGGAAAGACAAATAATTTGTTCACAGGCAAACTTTGCACCCAAAATATCTGCATCTGATATTCTGTGTTTCTTAAGTGAAAAAAACAGCAGCTAGGATGATTTAATCATTTTATTTCCCTTGTGGTTGCTCAGTCAGGGCCCTCCCTTGTCAGGTATTAAACTATGCAACTTCATTAAACATGACTTTAGAAACTCCTTACCCACAATGTACGTGCCAGAACAAATGTACTGCTATCCATCAAGCAGACCTAGTGAATATCTAATGAGACATTTGATGCACTACTACAGGATGAAAACAAAAAAAAAAAA
Organism: Cebus imitator; assembly: GCF_001604975.1. Taxonomy (NCBI): domain Eukaryota; kingdom Metazoa; phylum Chordata; class Mammalia; order Primates; family Cebidae; genus Cebus; species Cebus imitator. The sequence continues at coordinate 8,969,435 of NW_016107347.1, read as the reverse complement.
AAAACAAATCTATAGAAAAAGAATGTGTAATACTTCCCTTTACCTTATGTGCAGCGTAATGCAGAATTTGAGATGAAAATGAAATCACATATTCATTTTTTCCCAGTTAATTTCTCAATCTCCAAAATTTCCCTTATTAGTAGTAGGTATACTCTCTCAATTCTGAGGGCGGGGAAGGGATTCAAAAGGAAGTTAAACTGCATCTTTAACATTTTATTCTTTTAAACAAGACTGAGGCAAATTTACAAAAAAAATTTACAAAAATTTTTATAAAATATGGGTGAATAGTCTCACAGTCAGTGGAATAAAAACAATCTTGATTCACTGGGCACCCAATAACATGAAGAAGACAGTCTTGTTTATCATAAGTTGCTTGATTTGGAAGTCAGCCTAAATTCCTTTTAGGTGCCCACTGAGTAGTGGTTGCATTGCTAAGGTGTCATTATTATGTCATACCCAAGTGGCCCTGGCCTCTCCCCGCCCATCAGCACAGATACCTCTCCTTATACCTCTAAACTGTGGCTTTATGCAGGGTTCACTTGCAGTTTGAAAGGGCTCCTGCTCACAGTAAGTTCTAGATTTTGTATGCATTTACCCTCCTTACTCTCTTTTTGCTTCCTCTTTCTTCCTCTTGCTTTCAGTAGTCAATTCGCATGCCAGGATCAAGGTTTTCCCTGTTCGTGTCTGCTCAAATCCCTGTAGAGCTCCATTCAGCAAGTTTAGAAGTACAGATGTCCTAACAAATGAAATGCTAACCAGTCTTTATAAAGGGCAACCATCCACACTATGCGTAAAACATAAAGTCCTGATTTCTCTGTCCAGAACTCGGAAGTCTAGTAGTATTTATATTTATCTAGAATTTATCCTAAACTCAAAAATTGAGCCATAAAAGCCTCTGAAAAGAACAGAATTATTGAGTCTACATATTCAGTTTGCATAGAGGAATATCTCTCAGGCCCTAACTCAGAAACATTTTACCTTATTTTAGATATAATTTTTCTAAGCCCCATAATCTGAGTTTCACATTCTTTATATATTAACTTGGATGAGTCAAGAAGGAAATGATAATAATGATAACATTAGCTAGATATAGGAGAAGAGGCTAAAGCTCTCTGAATATAATAATAAGGATTTTAAAACAATAGTAATATGGAGCCACAATATAGAGACACATGTTTTTTAAAACCCTAATAGACTCTAAAGAGCTCTCTGTATTGCTGCACAGTATAATAATAGTGTCATTTTAAAAAGATACTGTTATAATAGCAATTAATAAAGAAATCTGAAGTACATATTAGAAAGTTTTCTATTCAGCCCAAATGACAAAATTAAAATACTAACTTAAAGCTGTCTAAGAAACTTAGTTATGGAGCAATTCTTTTAATTGAAGTCTAAACATGTCACTTTGTTTTTAATACTTTCCCATGGTTTTCAGTTTTCATAATCACGGTCTCTAAATGGTGATGAATTCACTTCATGGGGAAAAGACAATCCTTTACAGTACAAGAAACAAATGTTAAAACATTTACATTCATTGCACCACATTTTTTTATCATTAAAAAGAAATGCATTGAGCTGTATTGATACGAAATATGTAGTTTGCCTCCGTTCAACTGATACATGGTCACACAGGAAAGAATAAGTATTCAGAGGCAAAAGATGGGGTGCCTCAGTAAAGAGTTTGATGATGAGACTCTCACTCTATCAGCAAATATATCTATTAATTATATTAGTCCGTTTTCACAGTGCTATCAAGATATTACTGAAGGCAGGGTAATTTACAAAGGAAAGAGGTTTAATGGACTCACAGTTCCGCATGGCTGGGGAGGCCTCAGAAAACCTACAATCATGGGAGAAGGCAAAGGGAAAGCAAGGACCTTCTTCACATGGCAGTAGTTACAGAAGAGTAAAGAGCAAAGGGGGAAGGGGCCCTTATAAAACCATCTGATCTCATGAGAACTCACTCACTATCACAAGAACAGCATGTGGGAAACTGCCCCCGTGATCCAATCACTTCCCACCCTGTCCCTCTCTAGACGCATGGGGATTATGGGGATAATTGAAATGAGATTTGGGTGAGGACACAGAGCCAAACCATATCATTAATTATATTACTTAGTCTTTACTAGACAAAATTTCAGAAAACAAATGAGTGGCTTAAGAAGATTCATCCAAAAAACAAAAAATTACTGACTGAAGACAATACTAAGAATATAAGCACAAAAGAGCAAGTTAAAAATTGTAGAACTAAAACACTTCCTCTTCCCTTAACATCCAGTGCCATCTCAAAGTAAAGAAGAGGATGAGCTAATAAGATTTGATAAGACACTAGGCAAAAGTATTCAACATTATTAAGAAGACTACTAGAAATACTAATGTATATCTGCTTTCATGATGAATGAACTTCAAAGTGTATATTGAACTTTGGATATCAGCTGATAACAATAAAAAGCCATCTCAGTTAGAAGAACCCTTAAAACTACATTTGTTTTTCATCTTTAGCACATCCCCTTGTAATTTGTTTTTATTTGTATTTAGTAAGGTACATACTTCATTCAATAGCTACTTATTTAGATGCTCCTTTGCCAGCTACTGTTATTGACAATTGAAAGATATAATTAAATACAACAGGTTTTTTTTTAAAAAAAAAAAACTGCTCTAATGAAGTTCACACACAATTATATAAATAAGTAAACACACATATATCAAAGGAATGCTCTTTTTAGAATTTATTTTATTTTACAAATTGCGTGTTTGGATACCACTGATATCCTTGCAAAACTCCAAGGTTCTTAAATGCTGTGTAAGTCATTTGTCCCTACCTATGTGACTTTAATTCTTGCCCAGTATAGTCTTAAACTTCTCTTCCCTGTAAATGTGACATATTTGCAATTCTTCAAACATCTTATTATAACACTGTTCTTCTCAATGCTGTGTGGTCCTCTCTTCCCTCTGACTGGAATATTTCTTCTCCTCTTCATTTTCCTTACCTTCTTGTTTTTCACATCTCCTTTCTCATTGTTCAGTCACCCACCTCTGTCGCCTCACGCAGCTCTTCCCCAGAACGTATCCATTCTATTCCTATGACCTCCATCACTGTACCCTGTATCCATTATTGAGCTTACCACAATGTTCTGACATCATTTGTCGGCATAACTACGATCTCCTTCAGGGAAAGATCCACCTTATTTTCTCTAGTACTAGCACTATGTCTAGCACATAGTAAGCCCTAGAAAAATTTTAATGGCATTGTATTAATCTCCGAATGGTTACAGATAACTAAAGTTTTACTTTTTGTGTTTCATCAAATAAATTTAATCAAAGGATTAGCCTTGCTGGTTTTCCAGGAGAGTGTGTGCCTGATCAACTAGCAACTGAAAGAAGTATTTGTACCACACGTTATCTTAATTTTAACATGTCTAAACCCATTAACTGGGATCTTGCTTGGCAAGATTTGTTCCTCCAACAAAATGATTATAATATTGTGAGTTACACTAGTTTGATAACGTTTTATAAAACAGGATTGCTGGAGGTTGCATGTAATATATTTACTTCCAGGAAACAAGTTTAACTAGAGTCAACATGTTCCCAGTGACATTGTACTTTCTTATTAATTTTATTGAAAAGTTACTTAGAAAGAGATGCATGCTTTACAGCTATGAATACTGATGATGCATGTAGAATTGCAGAAGCTCAAATTGTATAGTCCACAAAACACCAAATAAATTTCAAGATGTGGATAAAGTACATAACTAATGCAGCATCGTAAAAAGTGTTAATGATGCAATAGAACTAACACAATATCAGAAAGAGAATAATTGAGTAAGATCGTTCAGACAAGATGATCTCAGAGAATATGCAATCTTTCCCTCATTTCAACTATTATAAGAACTAAATGGAACCAACAATTGTTTGGAATTTCTATAGATGCCAGTCTCTTTAATTGGTCATTGTTCTCCAAACAGCAAAGAATACATGAACTTCATAGCTGTTTTTAATTTAACAAATGTAATCAAATTACTATAAACATAGTTGCTTATCATATCCATACAAATTTCTGGAAAATATTAAAATTTATTGTCAAAGTAATGAGAGCAAAAGAAGCTGTATCCTGGCATGTGTTCTGCTGGGAATTCCCCATTGCTTTTTGTGTACTTTTTAGTGCAATCATGGTTGCAGCTGAACCTTATTCATATTTTCTCTCTAACAATCTCTTTTTCTTTTGGGAATGGCATTAAATAATAAAAATTACAAATTGATACAAAATGATAAAAATTAGTTCATCACTAAATTTTTCATGGCTCATCCATACTGTTTTCTTCCTTGATGAATAGATCACTGGAGTCTTACCTTTGTAGCTGGGACAACCTGTCTGCAGAGAGGAGCTACCCTCTTTGCTGACAGCTGAACACTTATTAGGACACCCAGGCTACAGAGAGGAGCTACCCTCTGTTAATATTCTCTGAGCTATTCTATGGCTCAATACAGCTCCTCTTCATCCTGCTCACCCTCCACTTGTCTGCGCACTTCATTCTTTTGCACGCAGGACAAGAACTCCAGACCCACCAAAAGGCGGGGCTAAAAAAGCTGTGATTCAAACAGGGTTGAAACACGTTTTTTGCTTGCCACCTTTCAGGCAACAAGAGGGAGAGAAGAGAGAAGGAGGTATCAGAAAAAGAGATATGAGCTGGGGCCCTTCAGAGTGCCAGACCTAGGAGCTCCCCAAGCCAGGGCTGTGACTCCTCCTTTGGGGCCCTGCAGTTCCTGGAGTCTCCAAGCTTCTAGGCACCACCACTCTCCCTGTTGCTAGCCATAGAAGCTGCTTGTAGCGCGCCTGGTCCAGCTGCAGCGTCACAGGGAGCTGGCATCTGTCTTGGCATGTGGAGCTGCCCACCTCACTGCAGCAGCCAGCACGCCAGACTGTGTGCAGTGGCCAGGCCCCAGGCTTGCCTAACACACCCCTTGCTGCTCTGCTCCAGTCTCTTCAGAGGCATGGGATTCAGGCCAGTAGTGCAAGCCGAATGCAGTCTGCCAGGCCGAGTGGACCCAGCAGGCCCGAGCAAAACTCAAGCAAAGGCGCCACCAGCCACAGAGGTCTCTAGCTAGAAAAGCAACAGCCCCAAGGATCCCGTAACAATTTGACCAAAAACCCAAAGCTCTGCTTTGATAAAGCACTTAAGTCTGTGAGAAAAACTACCTCTATCAAGGAATATATCAGGATATACTTTCTTGCCACAGGATTCCTGAACACATGAAGGTATATGACAGCATAGGGGAATATTTCCTTCACTTCTAAATGTGTGTTCCTGTGTATGCCAAAGATAAAAGTGAAGTGCCAATAATTTTTCTTTCTTTAATTCATTCCTAGCTTTACTGTTTCTTCACTTTGTCACATGCTACCATCACTGATAGGAAAACCTGAAAATAAAACCTTTATTATGCCACTTGTCTTTTTTTGAATCACTTCTTAAGAACTTCCTAGAATTTGTACCACCCATGATGACAGGCCTAATCTTCAACCAAGATAGTGAGAGTTTCTATAAAACCTCTCTTGATAAATTCAAGTATGCTATAAACTCAGTGACGTATTTGCTTTGTAGAATTTAATCCACCATTTCAAGTCTTTCTCATTTTTATCAATAATATGAGTAAACTTATACATAGTAATTTAAAATGTGAAAAATACAAGGATCAAACAGCCTTAATAAAAATTTAATGCCTGATTTCCTGCAATATAATTGCTTTATGTTTACTGTAACTTTTCTAAGGCCTTTAACCTGGACTAACTTGATATTATAGCCACAAAGAAATATATGATCAAATTTTGTCTCTGTCATATATCAGCTGTTTGCCTTAGACAGGTCACAACTTCTCTGAGCCTCACTTTCCTCATAAGTAAGGGGAAGATAATACAACATTTGGCCTTCCTATTGTGAAGGCATTATTGCAAAAATAAAATCATTTATGTAATGACAATTAGTACATAATAGAGTACCCTATAAATGTTTTATGATTAGCAGGTTGAGTGTGAGTTCATTTGGCACTGACTTAATGAGTACATTATGATACTGTAAGTGCCAAATTATATGTATGACTATGCTCCCAATAATCAAGATTGCAAATGCCAATGAGCAGAAGCAGCAGAAGCAGAGCCCTTAACATCACAGCTTTTATACTCAAAAATATAATTTAATAAATACCATCTTTAAAACTAGTTTTCAACAATTCATATTTGGAATTCCCCAGAAATTGTTTGAATTTTAAGGTAAATGGGCAGGCAATTATATTTCTCATGTTGGGCTAGGTACATTCATTTGATTTTTGAGTTTTTGTAAAGTTTTGGACACCCCTAAATATATTTAGCTGATAAATCTTTCTCTATTTTGTAAGTAAGCAAACCAAAAAACAGAGAAGCTGAGTGACTACCACACAGTGGAACACCATGAGGGGTGAAGCACCATGTGAGGTGCTCTGCCTCTCACCCCAACTCACTGTCCAGTGGACCCAACTCCAGTGGAGTTGCCTTTCCAGTTGCAACACTGACTCCTCCTGAGTCTTAACCAAAGTGTCCTCTCTGACTTAAATTGCAAACACATGTTTCATGTTTGTAGCTGGATGCCAGTTCACACACTACTGGAACATTTTGTCTACTGTTATATAATTAAACTGGAAGAACCCTTGATAGGATGTGGAATAGCAATATGACCCAAAGATCATTAAAATATCATGAGTACTTTAATGATAGTGTATGTTTGATTAATCATAAAAAATTGTCTTGATTTTATTTATATTAAAATTAATATTTGGAAAAGTGTATCTGCAAAATAAGATTATTTTGCCTTTTTTTTCTTTCCTTGTCTACAGCATGCCAATACCTAACAAAGTTGTACTGAAGCTTGCATTGTCTAATAAGGGCAGTGCTAGGTCATAGAACAAAAGAGATTATCCTCGTGGATATATTGCTAAAATCATCAAGAAGTTGGCTGAAAACCTGTTTATTTACATATTCATTTTGTTTCAGGTAGAATAATTAAAACTATAATTTGTCACATTGAATAGCAATGACATTTCTGTTCAGAGTCAGAAGATTAGTTTGAATGAAATGGGATTTCCGGGACATTTTTTCTTCCTTTAATTTAAAAGACTGTCAGAATGTTCTCTGTTTCATTCCAAAAAGTCACAAAGAGAAAAACTGATTTAACAAAGGAGAATCCATGAATCTTTTCTCTTAAACATCCCTATTACTGTTAAAATTCAGCTACACTCATAACCTTTATGTTAGGAACAAAATTTTTTATAATTATTATGATTACATGCATTCTGACAAACAGAGGTCAGTCTTTAAAGTTGTCTTAAGACAAACACTAAATCTGCCAAAACCAGGAGATTCAAGATGTACTGTCATTCAGCTACCTTGCTGAACTATCCTAAAGCTTAAGTCTGCTGATTTTCACATGTATTCTGTTCTGCAAAATTCACGAGCTCATGCCAGTGGAGGTTTAATACCACATGCCTGTGCTTAGTTGAGAATTCCAATTTGAAGTCTCCTTGGCAAAATATAGTTATTTATTTCAAAAGTTTTTCTCCTTGCTTTTCTAAAATATCTTAAATCCAGTATAAGAAAATATAAGTTTCCTTAATTTTTTAAAAGCCTGGGTGTACAGTGCTAGAAACTCTTCTTGAATTTGAGTTTCTTACACAGATTATGAACCATACAAACAATCAACAAAAATTGGTCAATTATTTAAATTAACTTAAATATGTTAGTTAGTCTATTTCTTTATCATCATGTAGGATATTCATGTGAAAGGCATAAAATAGGAAACACATATTCTTGGCCGTGGATGTTTCCCTGGGAAGACGATGCCAAAGCAGAGAAAGTCACTATAAAGAAAAAATATACAAGTGATGACACCAGTGACATTCCCCCTGGGTTGCAACTAGAAGTGGATCTTTACTGTCAAAAAGAAAAAGAAAAAAATTAAAAAGAAGAATTATGAAGTCAATGTCAAATAAGAGAAAAATGAATGCCATAGCCTAGGAAAAATCAAAACAGATTTCTACCAGATGGTTTAGCAAATCAAATCAATCAAAAATAAGTCAACAAAAAGATGCCAGGGAAATAATAATAAAGGTGCTTAAAAGGAATACATGATGGCACAGTGATGGACACCCTACTTCCAGGATAGAGTTTAAATTACTTGAGTAGATTTGTTTCTCCAATGCTTTCTTGGATTTTTTTGGACGTGAAAAATACTTCTAATTGAATATGGGAATCTGGGAGGGTGAGACTTTGTGTTTAATTAAATTTACATAGCTTATAATAAATGCAATTCTTCCATCATGATTTTTGTATAGAGATGTAGAAATATATCATCCTGAGGAGAGCTAGAGGACAGACACTGCTATAGTTTGGATCTGTATCTCCACCAAATCTCATGTCAAATTGTAATCCCCAGTGTTAGAAGTGTGGCCTGGTGGGAGGTGATTGGATCGTGGGGGTAGAGTTTTCATGAATGGTTTAGCACCCTCCCCTTTGTACTGCATAGTGATAGAGTTCTTATGAGGTCTGGTCATTTTAAAGTGTGAAGCACTTCCTCGCTCTCCATCTCTTCCTCCTGCTCAGCCATGTAAAATGTATCTGGTTTCCCTTTGTCTTCCGAAATGATTCTAAGTTTCCTGAGGCTTCTCCAGTAGAAGCCACCAAGCTTCCTGTACAGCCTGCAGAACCATGAGCCAATTAAACCTTTTTTCTTTATAAATTATCCAGTCTCAGGTTTTTTTTATAGTAGTGTGAGAACAGACTAATACAGACACACAGACCAAATAAAGTAAAAGAACTGGGCTCTTATATAAAATGTATTCTTGGGATGCATGTGCCCTTCTCTAACTAGAATGATAAACATGATCCCAAACTATCGATGGAAAAGTGATAAACTCAAGCTTTCTACTCTTTATTGAGAAACCTAGAAAACCATTTATCCTCAATTCCTTTGTATCAATACACTGAAACAGTAGCAGGGAGATACAACAGATGGTTGGATTCAGGCAAAACCAAAAAAAAAAAAAAAACCTACGTTTTTTATTTATTAAAATATCTCTGAAAATAACAGAATAAATAAAAAGTGTATTGATATAAATACATTGTGAACTTTTGCTCAGTCAGACTTATAGGAGATCTGGCCAGTGTTTCTCAAAGTGGGAACTGGGTCCTAAGGCTTAGGGTCAAAAAATGTTATTAACTAAATGGCCTGTCTATCCTAATTAATTCCCAAGTCTTGATGTTTTACCAGAACAAACCCTATTTGCCTGAAGCAGACATCCCTCTAAGTGTCCACAAAGACAGCATCTTCGGGTGGCTACTCAATGGTCAACCAAATCTTTATCCCAGGGTGAGAATTAAGAGCCCTCAAAAGTGCTGTAGAACTATTAGCAGTGGTGAAGCTCCAATCCTATTTTGGATTATAGCAGTTACAGTGATTATGGAGAAGGAAGAGAAGATTGCTTGGAGGCATTGAAAATGGTGACAGTAAGGACCTCATCTGAAACCACATATGACAGTAGAGCTATGGAAGCAAATTTTCTGTGACTTGTTAGGACAGTGCTACCTCTGCAAGCTGCTTGACTTGACTCTTCAATATAACAATAGAAGTGACATCAAGGACAAATCTGAGGGTTTCAGGAATTCAACGGGTACAACTTCAGGAAGCCATTGGTGCAAATCACTTTTAAAAGTATAGGAACAAACGAAGCTGCCTGGGTACTTTGTCAAAATGAATCAGCCATACTAGCGAGAAGGGATCTGTGACTTTTCTCCCACTGAATATTAGAGCAGACATACTTTGGGCTGCAGATGGCATGCTGAAGACTTGAAATATACTCACTTTTTATTTCTACTTGACAATACCCATATTTCTGAGTGGATACTCTGTTCTGGTACATCACATCACATGGTATATGTCAGTCCATATACCATACTATACTATGCCAGGCTTGATAACAGAGTCAAAATTATTTTCTTATCTTCACTCCATGGTTTTTATATTACTGGTAATTGAGTCATACATTTATAACCTCAACTTTCGTAGATAATATGGGAATAGATCAGAATATCTTTTTCCTATGCATGTAGGAGAAATTAACCATAGGTTAATATTTTTCCATTTATGATTTCTTCAAACAGCATTGGATTTATAAATTTAAATTCATTTTAACCTTTTTTGGAGAATGAACTATGTTGATACTGGAAGAGACAATCTAGGCAACAGTGCAATGTTCAACCTATCCAACTGGTCTGCTTCAGGTTTAAGAATAAGATATTTACAGAAATGATTACAGTATAGAACCAAGTGTGTATTGTTTCAATCAGGGGAATATGTTATTTTCCCTTCCTCGTGTGACAACTTACTTTAACTTTCCCAAGTGCTTTTTAAAAATATATTTCTAATGTAGACTGTGGCATTTAATATTTATGTATTCTTGAAGCAGTCTAGGTTTTGATTGCTTTAAAGGAAAATGTTTGTCTATACTTTCCAATAGTCTGACATTTCAAGCATTGAATTTTCTCTACTGAAAAAATTAAAAATGAAATTTCCCACAAGACCTTGTCATTACTACTCAGTTCTACAAAACCTGAGTCCTTTGCCTTTAGTAATTAAAAGTGCAAAGTGAAATGTTTATAGAGGATTACTAGAATTACAACTAACATGGCTTTAATTTTATTTTTGCTATATAAACTTGTTTTCTGACGGCTTCATTTTAAGTCAGACACCATGACCTTCCCCAATTTCAGAAAAAAAAAATTATTATTGTTTTTTCTTAGAATTATAGTTTTTTTAGCATATGTTTCCATCTGGAAATAAATTATCTAGTGATGCTCATGTGCCACACCCGCAAGTCAATCCTGGGCGTCTCCAATGTCTCTGCCAAACACAAGGATGGTCCAAGCCACAAGATATTGGCTTTCCTATTGGATTAATGAGGACAGTATTTAAATTTTATTTCATGGTTTTAAGGCAACATTTCAGGCAAAAGGACTTCATTTATCCTGTCCGTAATAAGATAGTCAAATATAAACATGGATTAAAACTGAGAGCTGCTTCTGGAAAGCAGATAATTTCTAATTTTCTCCCTTTTCTTGATAAAAATTTCTTTATTTTTTTTTTATTTTATATTGTGAACTTTCTCCTCTATCTTTAAATCAAATTTTAAAAGTATCTTGACAAATAAAATAACCTAAGCCTCACCATGCCTCAACAAACACATCTAGTGGGTTTAAGACGACAGGGAGAAAATTTTAGATCATATACACACACAAATTCTGTTATCAACAATGTCATGACCACAATCCTTGTTACCTATACAATCGCTGTTTGGTTGTAAACTTTATACCTTATTTAGGAAGGTCACTACCACTGAAGATTTTAGTTAGTAAAAGTAGAAATGATAGCTATAATTCCACTTACAACTCAAGCTTATGTAAACCTTGGAATAAAATGCTCTGTGGGCTTGTGTTATGTATAGAAAAAATTCTCTCCTTTATTTCTCCCTACTGTATCAAATGTAGAATGTGGGTTTTCCATTATATCTGATTCCTTAAAGCTAGTGTAGTAAGTTCAACGAATAGAAAGTATAATAAGATTTATTTATGGCACCATTATTTTTCTAAACCTACTGCAATAAAAATCATCCTAAGTACTGAGAATCATAAAGACACTTACTCTGTCTGAAGGGCAGTGACAAGAGGACTCAAATCCACATTTTTATTTCTAAATGGAGACATAGAAAATGACACCTCAGATTGTAAGATTTACTCATTTTCTAATTGGGAAGAAGTAAGGAATTGATCCTAGTTGGCTGGAAATTGGGTAGGAAAGGACAATAAAGTCAAGTCACGGCTGCTGCTTGGGTAGTCGTCCTACCCAAAGAACATTTATAGGAAGATGCTTGGTGACAGTAAACTTTCCAGCAATCATGGGAACCATGAAGGGTAGAGGAAACCCTACATATACTGAGCCCTAGCTTGGGACCTTGCTCTGTCTTGACCTTGCTGCAATTCCTCTGAGTTGTTTAGGGATAAAATTATTTGTGGGAGACTGCTCCACCCTTTAATGTACTCAAAACCAGTTACAGAAAGACCTTAGGTGTCTTCTTCATACTTCCATTTCTTCCATAACTTTTCTTAGATCTGTATAATCCACCTCAATAACCTTTCATGAGAAGCCCCGCTGGAAAACGGTTAGGGAGGCCAAGGTCCTTCATAAAAGGATTCCCAGATGTCCCAGATACAGAATTTCTCATCTCGGCTTCACTATAGAACTTTACTGCTACTTGTTATTTTATATATATGTCTCCACAACATCTTCCCTTTTCTGGAATTTTTCTTTCTTCTTAAATTTCCAACTACTCTTCTTTCTTACCTACAATTCTACTTATCAGAAACCTTTCCTCCTACCTAAAGGAGAAGGTAGAAGTTATTAAAATGAACTTTCTTTTTATTCCTATCTTAATGCATTCTCAGTCTGGCTGAGAACTGGATGTTGGTTTTCTTTATATGATTCTATCTCTAATGCCTGATACTGAAATTACTCCAGTTTTTATTTTTCTCTACTGTAAACTGTAAGAATGTACCATGGATCTCATACCAAAGCTAGAGTTATTTATGCACACACACACACACACACACACAACTTGTAATGGTTCTGTTTCTTTGAAGAACTCTAATACACTATTAAAATACACTATTAATCTAATAAAATAACTCTTTTAAGCTTTTAGACTTATGGAATATATATTTTTATCCTATATCACTCTATACACACAAAAATAAAACACAAATAAAATTATTTGATTAAAATACTTAGAATATTCTAAACACTTTTAGAATCAAATTCATTGATTTTGGTATTTTTCCACAGAGTAATTCTTTTCAATTTCATCATGATCATTGGTCACACAGTATTTCTTAAAAGACTTCACCATTGCCTCCAGGACAACAGTTCAAGGTGATGGCATTCACTGTTTATCTTTTCATGTTGGCCCTTTCTTGATTTTTCCATAAATGTCAGTTAAACTATGTCACGTCCACCTCCTGGCTGATAATAACTGTAAAACAACATAAACTGAAAGACACATTTTGACATCAGAGATGTTAAAATATGAAAACATGTGCATCTTCAAATGTATTAAATTTTGGTAGTGCTCAGTGTATAGTCTTATCATTGTATCGATGATGATGGTGATGATAATAAATACTAGTTGGGAAATGTATCCTTGTACTTGATGAAGTGTGTGTTTATGTATTTTGGAATGAAGACCTGATAGCTGTTTTCATGGAGGTGCTTTAAAAAAGACTTCTAAAAAATTAGCAAGAAAGCCAATAGTCTGAGGTGTGACCTGATGAAAATTTTTTTCTTTTTCTTTATACTCACCACATTGAAAAATAAGCATTTCTACCCTGAAAATAAAACAGACTGAAACAGAGTGTCCAGACCTTTCAAGATGAAAGCCATTTAGACCTATTCACATTTCACCAACTGGTTAGCATTCCTGCACAAATATTCTATATTTATTTTGAAGCTTGTTCAATTAATCTCATTGTTCTTCTATTTCCTACAAATGATGTACTTGTGCCAGTGCAGTTGAATCATTCATTTTCCAGATGGCAAAACTTTCTGAAGAAAATATTGCAGTGGCAGGCCTGGCTAGCAGACTCACTAACTCCTCCTTATGCAGCTCCACTGGGAATAAATTAGATTAGGCATGGCCTCCAGGAATGCAGTCAAGGTCAAATTACTCCTTTATTTCTGCAGAAACAACAGCTCTGAAGAGAAAGAGCACACTGCACCAATTCTGAGTTTCAAGTACCTTTCACTGGAAATTTTCAAATGCTCTAGAGAAGGTGATGTGCTGTGGCTAATAGCAATCCAGAAGCAAGCTCTTATTTTGTTTTGTTCCAAAACCTCTAGCAGTTTCCAAAATTATTTTGCTAAAATTACATCATATTTATTTATTTCTAACATGATTCTTGGCTTGTGAACCCTCCCCCTACTTTGTTTCCCTGCTAGAAATGTAGTCATATAGCCAGAAGAGACAGGGTCTTATTACATTATTTTCTAGCCTACAAATCAGGTTAGTTATATTTATATGATATGTTAGCTTGTAGCTGAAATATCTAAACATCACAAAAATTTAGAAATAAAAAAACATTCATTGTCCCCTCAGATTGCTGATAATCTTCATATGTGGTTATTTAAAATTATCTTAGTCTATGGGAAAAGGAAAGCCATAAAGGGAGCCAAACCCATTGTTCTGAGTAATTCCTGGCATGTAGGCAGCTCTAATTGATGATTAGGTGACATCCCAAAAGGGTATTTCAAGTCAGCTGCTTGATGCTTCATTCATTTATGAATCTACATACCTATTCCCTCATTCATCTGTTTCCTGGGGAGAACCTATTATGCTAGGCACTGAGGACACAAAGACAAGCACACCACAGTTCTTGGTTCTAAAAGAGACACCCTCTAATAGATACCATCTAATATAAAGATGAAAACCAGAAAGAGCAATGAAATATTTTAGATAGAAGAAACAGAAGATCTAGATGTACAATGAAGAGAATAGTCAGTTCTTCCTGGGGACTCATAAAAGGCTGAAAAATTAGGTAACCTAACAAACCCTTGTATTAACAAATGAACCAATGTTTCTGAATCACCTTGTTTAGAAAATTTATTCCACACTGGGATAAAGCTATGGGTGGGAGTGAGGGCAGAGGGTGGAAGATTTGAGCAGGTGCCTAAAGGCATGAAACTCTCTTATTTGTTCCCAGAACTGCAAATATCTGATCTGATTTGTGAGAGAATGAAAATTTATCTGAAAATAAGGTTAGATCAAACGGTACTTTATTTCCTTATTTGCCACTCTAAGGTATTTTCTCTTGTGAACGCCAAAGAAACTGTCATTTGAAATTTGTGAAGCACATATGAATAATTAGGTTAGGTTCTTAATCTGCTCAACGAAAGTCTTATTTACCATTAAAACATTAGAATTATAATCAGATCATTATTATAAAATGTTTCACTTCATTAGAATGTGTGAAATAAGACCAAAAAAAGTTTAATTTTTTAATTTATTTTTTTATTGTATTTTAGGTTCTGGGGTACATGTGCAGAACAGGCAGGATTGTTGCATAGGTACACATATGGCAATGTGGTTTGCTGCCTCCATCCCTCCGTCACCTACATCTGCCATTTCTCCCCATGTTATCCCTCCCCAACCTTCCCCCACCGCCGCTGACCCTCCCTTGCCCCCCCAACAGACCCCAGTGTGTGATGCTCCCCTCCCAACAATTCCCTGTTTAAAAGTTTAATTTTTGAGAGCAGGGAATGAGTAATCTAGGAATTTTAAAAAATGTTTAATTTCACTAGCTTTATTGTTTGATTTTCCAGCTACCTTTCAAGGTTTTTTTTCTTTATGAATTTATAGGGCATTACTAGTGACTTAACTGCCTCTATCCCTATTCCTCTTGAAACATTTCCAGCTACCTTTCAAGTTTTTTTTTTCTTTATGAATTCATAGGGCATCACTGGTGACTTAACTGCTTCTATCCCTGTTCCTCTTGAAACCTTGACAACTGGGCTTCTGTTTCTACCATTCCTCTCCTAGGCTCAGGAGAAATCCCTTTTCAACTTCCCATAGGTTCCCTCTCACCTTTCTTACTGCAGAGCCTTAAAACATTTCCTTCTGGTGCTCCATGGCTTCTTTCTGAAGGAAACCCTATATGGTGCCACTCCACCTATGTCCAGAATTACTTTCTGTACAAACATTCATTCCCTACCTACAGTTCGATTTCAGTTCCTAACAGGAAACCAATCTGCTTGGACTAATTTATCAAACTCCCCATATATCTCCCAGGAGTATTTGTATTTATAACTCAAATGAATTGGCTAAACTTTAAGCAATAATGTAAATAGAGCAAATATGTCGAGGCTTTAAAAAGAAACATACTTATTAAATGCTGAACTGGCACCATTTAGGTCCACTGGCTAAATGCCAGTGGAGACTTCCCATTATGAGTCTTATAAAAATGTTGCCGCTCTTCAAAGTTTATATTTACCTTTAGAACCTTCAAATTATCTAAAAGCTCAAAGTATTTCCTATAGAATCACCTATGGCAGCAATGGCAGGGGCTGAAAGACAGTTTAAAAGGCAATGGGGTTAGGCAGGGAAAGAAAGGGATTATGCTGACCTTATTTTTAATAATTGTGCAATCTTTCCCCAAAATAAATAGCAATATTTGTAATCATATTTATATAACATTTCTGGAACATAATAGAAATTATTGTGATCTGTTGAGAATGTACAAAATTGCATTTTAATTCATGCAATTTTCCATTTATTGGAATATTCTTCAAATTCTTTCATCAGTGTTGTATAGTCTTAAGTGTGCAGAGCATTCATCTCCTTGGTCAAATTTATTTCTCTTATTTTATTCTTTTTGATATATCGTAAACTAGATTTTCTTTAATTTTTTTTGATTGGTCACTTTTGGTGTACAGAAATGCAACTGATATTGGAAGTTCTTCTGTATTTTGCAACTTTACTGAATTCCTTTATTATTTAAAAGAGATTTTGGATGTGTATAGTCTTTAGGGTTTTCTACATACGAGACCATGTCACCTGCAAATAAAATTTCTTTCCAATGTGAATGCCTTCTGAGTCTTTTTCTTGTTTGATTGCTCTTGCTATAGTACTTCAGTACAATGTTAAATAGAAGTGGTGAGAGTGGATATGTTTCCCATATACCAAATCTTCGAAGAAAAGCTTTCATTTTTTTCCCATTGATTATGGTGTTAGCTGTGAGCCTCTAATAAATGACTTTTATATGTTAAGAGAATTTCCATTTATGCCCAATTGTTGATACTTTTTATCAAAAAAAAATAAGTTGAACCTTGTCAAATGCTTTCTATGTATAAGTTGAGATGATCATGTGGATTCAATCTTTTATTCTGTTGATATAATGTATCATATTGATTGATTAGCATACATTAAACAAATTAACATTCCAGTGGTAAATCTCACTTGGTCATAATCCACAATTTTTTTTATGTATAGTTGAGTTCAGTTTTCTAGCATTTTGTTAAGGATTCTTCCATCTATATTTAATAGAGATATTGGCTTGCATTTTTTTTCTTGTGGTGTTTTTGTCTGGCTTTAGTACCAGAGTGATGCTAACCTCATAAAATGAGTTTGGAAGTATTCCCTCTAGTTCTATTTTTTGGAAAAGGTCATGAAGAATTGATAGTAGTAATTATTCTTTGAATGTTTGGTAGAATTCAGCCATGAAGGCATCTGATCCCGGACTTTTCTTTTTTGAGAGATTTTTAATTTCTACTTCAATCTTTTTATTTGTTATTGGTCTATTACGGCTTTCCAATACTTACTGACATGGTGAATTTTAAAGTTATAAACTATAAAATCGGAAAATTTTATATGAGAGGTCTTAAATGGTTAAACACAACTTTTTATCTTTCCAGAGAGCTAAAATTATTTGCAAGTGAAAAGTATTTAACAGATGTTTATCAAACACTTATTATATATAGTATTTGCCTACACCAAATAAGTGCTTATTTTTATTTGATTTTATTAATTTTTTAAAAGAAAAAAATATTTTAAGGCCTTTCACTGTGCACCTTCTATTTTTGTTTTGATTTAGTTTTTTGTTGTTTTTTTTTGTTTTGTTTTGTTTTGCTACATATAACAGACATTTCATTTTTTTATTTTTGAATTTATTTATTATACTTTAAGTTCTGGAGCACATGCGCAGACCTTGCAGGTTTGTTACATAGAGGGAGGGATAGCATTAGGAGAAATAACTGATGTAGATAATGCAGTGATGGATGCAGCAAACCACCATGGCGCGTGTATACCTACATAATTTTAATGTTTTCTTTCTTTTCTCTACTAGGGACTGTGTAGGCTAAGATAAGGAATATGAGGTTCTATCTTACCTATTTCTTTCCATCGCTATACTTTCAAACCATAAATGAAATTGTTTTTTATAATGCAGTACTTCACAAATTCATGGATAACTGACACAATGAACTTTGATGCAATTAAATAAAATAGACATGAAGTATACAATCCCTTTTCATTATTTAATGTCCTTTGAAACTTTGGTAAAGCCGTGTCTTTGTTAAACTGGCATAATTCTACATGGATTCTGATTTTTACGAGCCTCAGTGAACTTTTTCATCCCTTAGTATCTGCAGTACTTAGAGAGCAGTATGTGCCAAACATCTAGTCCCAAAAGAGATATTTACATTTTAAACAACCCACAGGTAAACTACAGTATTACAAAAAAACAGAATGTCTTGTACCAGGAAAGTCATTCCTTCTTGCTTTCCAGCTGGCCAAGTCAATTCCATTCCAGCATGTGCACTTCTGTTTTTCCAGATTCTAAATTCAGTAATCTCTGATTTATTGGCCAGTTTCTGGGTAAATCCAGTCCTTTTGTTTTCTTTGTCCTTTTATCGTTTGATGGAATAGAAACAACCCAGGATTTGGCACCAAGGAGACCTGTGTTTGAATCCAGACTCTGACATTTACTAGCAGTTCACATAATCTTATTTTAGCTTTGATATTATCACCTGTAAAATATGAATGAATAATGAATAAAATGTCTATCTTACATGACTATAATGAGTAAAGAGTTTGCCACCATTCCTGGTTTACAATAGAGTTTTGATAAATTCATAGTAATGACAGTGGCAGTAGTGGGAGTTGGTAGCACTAGTAGGTGGTGATGGTGGCAGTGGTAATAGAAGTGGTAGTAGTTAACATCAGTATTAGTAATAGTACGGGTTGGAGAGGAGATGAAACACGATTGGGTATTGTGTTGAGTTGAGGCACAGTAAGAGGTCTCTTGGTTAAGGCTACCTAAAAAGGGGGCATTCAGAAAGATCTGTGAGTTATTATGGGCTGTGTTTTTGAAAATGGGATTGTGTATATGTTGAAGTTGTCATGGAGAAGTTTTGAGAAAGAAATATAGAATAAATATTGGTTATAAAAAAGAATAATTGATTAGAAAAGTGTTAGCTGGGCAGGTTGTACAGCACACTCTAAGTGAAAAGTGTAGCTGGAGGTATCTTAAATTGAAGAAATTAGCAAAAAGTCCTAATTGTTTGTAACTTTGCTTTGTTGAGACTTGCACCTGTCTTGATAGTATTTTGATATCCATTAGGTTTATGTGTAAAGGAATAAAGGAGACATTCATCAACAAATAATGAATATTAAAAGAACACTTCATATGAGAGTATATGAAGGGCTCTAAATGCTGAACCAGCATTGATTGACACTGAGAATCAATGCTTGTATTTGTAGGTATAACATTTAGACACATACTACCCTAATCCTTAAAAAGAATTCGTCAGACGAAATGACAGATCTAGCCACTGTATCCTTGGCTCATTACTGAGGATGGAAAGTTAGAAAACTCAGTTGAATTTTATTACGTCTAATGACATGTCATTATAAAATGAATTCTGATAACCTGATTTCAAATTATTGTCCATAATTCCAAGGAATTTGGTTGAGAAACTCAGAAGGCTTGATTATTGGTTAGTTTAACTTGTTGCAAATAAGTATTTTTCTTTGGATGCAATCTCTCACTTCCTTTTGTTCTTACAAAATTACAGGTTTGAAGAATATCAAGTAGTCAAATTGTATGCTATGCATTTTAATCATATCTTCATATATTATTAGATAATAACATTTCAATCAGTTTTATAGTTTTATTAACATTCTTGTTCTAATTTGAAAAAGAAACTACGAGTATATAATTTTGTGAAATTTGTAGTTCTTACTCATTCAGTGGCCTCACCCTTATGTTTTCAATCTTTCCCTCTACCCCGACATTTTCCATCAACACCTATAAGCAGTCACCCACACATACCACTTTACAGTTACCTGTCTTTATCCCTGCCTCCATCTGTCCCTCCTGTCCTCACTTTTCCTTTCTTCTTGGTTCCTTATATGTTGAAATTTTATCCATGTTCTCCTTTCCATTTTATCTGTAAATCCACTTCAATTTCACTTAGACCATACTGTTTCTGTTTCTGTTTTCATTGAAGCCATCAAAAATCATGTATTCATTCACTGCACACATTGATTAAACTTCTATGTGGTAGATATCATTGATACAAAAATGAATTAATGTTGTGTTTGAGCTCAGTGAATTTGTAGTACAGTAAGGAAAATTGCTTCCTTTTATACTTTATTATTGCATCATTTCCACCATCCATGCCTGAGCTCTGTCTTTGACATTTTTATTCTAATTTATTTCACAGACATGTGTTGAGGGTCTACAATAATTCTGAGCATGTTAAGTAATGGATGGGTTGTGTCTGTGCCTTTGTACAGTAAATATTCTCCTTCCTTATACTCCTCCTCTGAGTCTGATCTAGCTTCCTGCTTCCTGCCTCCTGCGTTTCCCCGAGAATATTTTTCACATCATGACTGAGATAGCTGATACTTCTTTTACGATTCCTCAGAAACAGATTTCTAGACTGCAAAAAATATTAAAGATCCTATTGACAAGTAAGCAAATGTGCCACAAATTAAAAATCATGTGGAAGAGGCTGTTATTTTGCATGTTAACCTCAGAGCATAGATAACTCCAAACTCAAGCAGAAGTTTTTGTCACAAATAATATCTCTGGCCTCAACATACTACCAATTCAAAAGTGCAAAAACAAAGAAGATAGAAGAATTAGATGATATTGTTCATTAATAATTTAATGTAAACTGAACATATTAAGGGTAATTAATGGTTGTATTCTTCATTCCTGTTTCATCAGATTTTTAATTTAGAACAGAAAAAATTGTTCTTGACTTTAGATTATATCATATATCCCTTAAAGTTTAGTGTAAAGTTACTATTCTGCATGTTTTGAAAACTTACTATGTCCATGTTAATCAACGGACTTCAATAGAAATGTAAGAAAATAAGGAATGACAGTAAAAAAATGTCTCCATTATATGTTAATGTTATTGTGGAACAAATAAACCACATACCCTTGAATTTACAGAGAAATAATTTTTGTGCAAGAATTTTATACAAAAATTATCTAGCTCAAGTTATCCTACCCCTTCCCTCCAAAATATCCATTTTGAGACTCCAACTTTCAGCAGTGATTCGGTTACACTTTTTCACTACAATTTACTGAATAAATAATTATAATATGATGAAAATTTTGCCAAGCTATTATGTTGCAATGCTTAGGTATTAAGAGACTGCTAGTTTGTAATTTTGAATTTATAACATGATTATTACACCGTAAATCTAGCAAAATGGGTTCTATAATTATTGTATTACATTTATAGGATCATATCTCAGCCTTACATACTTTACCACTCTTGTCTAAAAACTGAAAAGGTCATAAGTAAAATGTCCATTTCTATCTATTTTTAAATTTTAAACGTGTCATGAATAATTTTGTAAAATGCAATCAAAGTGACTACTAGAGAAACAAAAAAAGACAAAATATGTCGTCTTCATTATTAAATTATATATCATATTATTAATCTGTTGAATTTCTATAAATGTATTAAAACATTTACTTTTACTCTTAATTTTTATACTTAAGTGACAAAAAAATAGACCATTAATTGCCACTGATCTGAACTGTGCTTTGAATAGCTCACATGGAAATAGTAATTGTTAATGTTTCCTGAGGTATAAAATTTTATGCTGTTATAATATTAGCAAACAAATGAAAATAAGTGCCTAAATGACACCGATTTTAATTTTTTAAGACATATTTTATATTAAAATATTATATATAATATATAAATTATATATATATTTAATTATAGTAAATAATTTTTCTCTAAAAATTTGTTTTAGAGATTAATGCCATTTTTTAAAGTTTTATTTTAAGTTCAGAGGTACATGTGAAGGTTTGTTACATAGGTAAACTTGTGTCATAGGGGTTTGTTTTAAGATTATTTCATCACTCAGATATTAAGCCTAGTAAACATTAACTACTTTTCCTGATCCTCTCCCTCCTCCCATCTTTCACCTTCCAGTAGGCCCCAGTGTGTGTTGTTCCCCTCTGTGTGTACATATATCTCATCATTTAGCTCCTACTTATAAGAGAACATGCAGTGTTTGGTTTTCTGTTCTTGTGTCAGTTTGCTAAGAATAATGGCTTCCAGCTCCATTTATGTCCCTGCAAAGGACATGATCTCATTTTTTTTTATGGCTGCATAGTATTTACGATGTATTTGTGCCATATTTATTTATGGTATATGTACCATTTATCCAATCTATCATCTGTGGGCATTTGGGTTGATTCCATGTCTTTGCTTTTGTGAATAGTGCTGCAATGAACACATAAGTGTGTGTGTCTTTATAATAGAATAATTTATATTCCTTTGTGTATATATGCTGTAAAGGTATTGCTGGGTCAAATGGTATTTGTGTCTTTAGGTCTTTGAGGCATTGCCACACTGTCTTCTACAGTGGTTGAACTAATTTACATTCCCACCAAAAGTGTTTAAGCATTCCTTTTTCTCCACAACCTCACCAACATCTGTTTTGTTTTGTTTTGTTTTTACTTTTTAATTAATAGCCATTCAGACTAGTGTGAGATGGTATCACCTTATGGTTTTGATTTGCTCTCCTTTAATGATTAATGATGTTGAGCTTTTTTTCATATGCTGTGGCCACATGCATGTCTTCTTTTGAAAGGTGTCTGTTCATCTCCTTTGTCCACTTTTTAATGTTTTTCTCTTGTAAATTTGTTTAAGTTCTTTACAGATGCTAGATATTAGACCTTTGTTGGATGCACGGTTTTCAAAAATTGCCTCCCATTCTGTAGTTTTTCTGTTTACTCTGTTGATAGTTCCTTTTCTGTGTAGAAATTCTTAAGTTTAATTAGATCCCATTTGTCAATTTTTGCTTTTGTTGCAATTGCTTTTGGCATCTCCATCATGAAATATTTGCCTGTGCCTCTGTCCTAAATGATATTGCCTAATTGTCTTTCAGGTTTTTTTTATAGTTTTGGGATTTATATTTAAGCCTTTAATTGATCTTGAGTTTATTTTTTTATATGATGTAAGGAAAGGGTCCCATTTCAATCTTCTGCACATGCCAAGCCAGTTCTCCCAGCACCATTTATTGAATAGGGAGTCCCCTCTCCATTGCCTTTTTTTTTTTTTTGGTCAGGGCTGTCTAAGATCAGATTATTGTAGATGTGCAGTCTTATTTCTGGATTCTCTATTCTGTTTCACTGGTCTATGTCTCTGTTTTTGTACCAGTGCCATGTTGTGTTGGTTATTATCAGCTCATAGTATAGTTTGAAGTTGGGTAGCATGATATGTCCAGCTTTGTTCTTTTTGCTTAGGATCGCCTTCACTATTTGGGTTCTATTTTGGCTCTACATGAATTTCAAATAGTTTTTTCTCATTCTCTGAAGAATTTCAATGGTAGTTTCACAGGAATAACATTGAACCTATAAATTGCTTTGGAAAATATGGCCATTTTAATGATATTGATTCTTCTTATGCATGAGCCTAGAATGTTTTGTTCATTTGTTTATGTCATCTCTGATTTCTTTGAGCAGTTATTTATAGTTCTCCATGTAGATATCTTACATCTCCCTAGTTAGCTGTTGGAAAATTGTTTTTACATATCAAATGGAGGGAAAAGGTATGTTTTGCAGAATGAGAAGGGAAAGAATCTCTGGCAGAGATTGCTATCAGTTCATCCAATACCCACTCTTCTCATCTTTAGTAACACAGATCCGTTTTTACTCAAGGTGGCAAGGAGCTCCTTTGTAGTTAGGTATGATTGATAGTATGAAAATGGAAGTCAACGGGTAAGCTTCTGCAATCTTTTTACAAGAAATTTCAAATAAGATTATGCAACTAGGGAAACTTCCTTTTTGTCCGTTTCTCTTCCCCTACTTTCTTCCTGGAAAGTGGATAAGATGGCTGGACATCTAGAAGCCTTCTTGCAGTCATGGAGCCAACTCAAAGATGGAGCACATCAAAAAAGGGCAAGGCAGATAATCAGAAGAAACCTAGGACATTGATGATTTTATGGCTCACTAGTGAGCCCACTTTCAGATTTTTTTTTCATAGAAGAATAAACCATTTGGTTATTTAAGCCACTATTACTGGCTGTTACAAGTAACTAAATGTACTTCCAAATGGCTAAACTAACTAAAATTAATTTCCAACTTTTATATTCCTAAAATATCTATATAATCTATATGTTCCTAAAACATCTATATAATCTAATCCTTCACCAATTCTGGATGATAGATTATAAAATGTAGACTTATAGATTATAAAACTGTTTATAGGTGAGGAGAGGTAGAGCAAAATGACCAAATAAGAGGCTCCACCAATCATCACGCCCCTTACAAGGATAACAATTTGACAACTATCTATATACAAGCAAATACTTTTACAAGAGCCAAGAATCAAGTGAGTACTCACAGTACCTGGTTTTAAATTTATATTGCTGAAAGAGGCACTGAAAAAGAGTAGGAAAGATAGTCTTGAATTCCCAAGCCCATGTCTTCTCCATCCCCCAGCATGACTGCATCATGTAGAAAGAGAATCTGTGTGCTTGGGAGAAGGTGAGCACAGAGATTGTGAGATGTTGCATTGAAATCATTGCCACTCTGCCATAACAGAAAGAAAAAGCAGGCTGAAATGAGCTGACACTCACCTATAGGAAAAGTATTTAAGCATTTAAGCCAGCCTTAGACAGAGGGGAATCACCCATCCCAGTAGTCAAAGGCTGAGCTCAGGCAAGCCTTGTCATCATGGACTAAAGTAATCTTGAGCCCTAAATAAAGTTGCAAGTCCTAATGCTGAACTGGGCTGAGAGCCAATGGACATGACGGTCACACAACCTACTGAGACATCAGCCTGGGCAACTAAGGGAGTTCTTCTATCACACTTTACCCAACAGCAGGCTGCACAACTCACCGCCCCAAAAGAGACTCCTTCCTTCAGCTTGAGGAGAAGAGAGGGAATAGTAAGAGGACTTTGCCTTTCATCTTGGATATTAGCTCAACTACATCAGGATAGGTCACCAGTCAAAGTCAAAAGGCCCCTTTTTCAAGCCCTAGATCCCAAATAACATTTCCAGACACATCCTGGGCCAGAGAAGAGCCTACTGCCTTGAAGGAAAAGACTTAGATCCATCCAGATCCACCGTTTTCTGACTAAAGAGCCCTTGGGCCCTGACTAATCAGCAGCAATACAGAGATAGCATGCCATTGGCCTTGGGTGAGACTGAGAATATCTGGCTTCACGTGAGACTTAGCATATTCCCAGCTATAATTGCTATGGGGAGAGATTTCTTTTCTTGAGAAAAATGGCAGTAAAAGTAAAGGAAACTTTGTCTTGCACCTTGGTTACCAGTTCAGACACAGAAGGGTAGAGCACTAAGTGGCTTCTTGAGATACCCGATTCCAGACCTTCACTTTTGGATAGCATCTTCTGGACCTTCCTTGGGCAAGAGTAGAGCCCACTGCCCTGAAGAGTGAGTCCCAGGTCGGCAGCATTTACCAGAAGCTGACTTAAAAGCCCTTGGGCCTTAAGGGAACATCAATGGTAGCCAGGCAGTTCTCCCTGTAGGCCTAATATGGCAGTGGCTACAGAGTAAGAATCCCTGCCTAAGAAAAGGAGAAGGAAGAGTGGGAAGGACAGTGTCTTATAGTTTGAGTGACAGTTCTGTCACAGTACAATAGAACACAAGGCCAACTTTTAGGATTTTTTTATTCCAGTCTCTGGCTTCCAGATGGCACTGCTGGAGCCATCTGGGCCCTGGGAGAAATCACCACCCTGAAGGGAAGGATACAAGCCTGGCTAGCTTCATCAACTGTTGATTGTAAAACCCCATGGCCTTGAGTGCCAATAAGCAGTAGACAGGTAGTAGTTATAGTGCGCCACAGGTGAGACCCAGTGCTGTACTGTATTCATGTCTGACCCAGCACAGTTCCAGTAATGGTGCCCACAAGGGTGCTTGTGTCATTTTACCTCCAGTACCAGGCAGCTCTGAACAGTGAGAAAGATTCCGTTTGGAAAAGAGCAAGGGAGGAGAACAAGGGTCTCTGTCTGGTAAACCACAGAATTCTATTGGATTTTATCCAAGACCATCAAGGCAGTAAACTTTATAAGTCTGCAAAAAACACAGTGTTACTGATTTAGGGTGTCCCCTAAAGCAGATGTAACTTTAATCATGAAATCAAAATCCTTTCAAACACCTGGAAAACCTTCCCAAAAAGGACAAGTAATAACAAGCCCACACTGCAGAGACTACAGTAAATACCTAACTCTTTGATGCCCAGACACAGACAAACACAAGCATTAAGACCATCCAGGAAAATATGACTTCACCAAACAAACTAAATAAGGCAACAGGGACTAATCCTGGAGAAACACAGATATGTGACCTTTCATACAGAGAATTCAAAGCTACTGTTTTGAGAGAACTCAAACAAATTTAAGATAATAGAAAGAATTCAGAATTCTATCAGATTAATTTAACAAAGAGACTGAAATAATTAAAATGAATCAAGCTGAGCCTATGAGCTGAAAAATGCAATTGGCATACTAAAAAAATACACCAGAGCCTTTTAATATAACCATTGATCAAGCAGAAGAAAGGTCTAGTGAGCTAGAAGACATGCTATTTGAAAGTCAGAGGAGACAAAAGAAAAAAAATAAAAAACAATGAAGCATGCCTACAAAAACTAGAAAATAGCCTCAAAATGGCAAATCTAGAAGTTATTGGCCTTAAACAGGAGGTAGAGAAAGAGACAGAGATAGAAAGTTTATTCAAAGGGATAATAACACGGAACTTCTCAAACCTAATGAAAAATATTAATATCCTAGTATATGAAGGTTATAGAACACCAACCACATTAAACCCAAAGAAAGCTACTTCAAGGCATTTAATAATCAAAATTCCAAAGATCAAGAATAAACGAAGGATCCTATAAACAGCAAGAGAAAAGGAACAAATACAATGGAGCTCTAATATGTGTGGCAGCAGCCTTTTCAGTAGAGACCTTACAGGCCAGGAAAAAGTGCCATGACATACTCAAAGTGCTGAAAGAAAAAACATGTACACGCTAAAATAGTATATATGGAAAAAATCTCCTTCAAATATGAAGGGGAAACATATGATGATGTTTCCCAGACAAACAAAACCTGAAGGATTTCACCAACAGCATACCCGCTCTACAATAAGTGCTAAAGGGAGTACTTCTATCACAAGAAAAATATATTAATGAACAAAGGAAAATCATTTTAAGGTACAAAATTCACTGGTAACACATAATAAGTTCACAGGAAAACACATGTTAATAAAACACTATGACTGTTATGTGTAAACTACTCAAGTAGAAAGACTAAATGATAAGCAAATCAAAAAAATAACTACAATAACTTTTCAAGACATAAACATTAGGATAAGATAAAAATAAAAACAACAAAAAGTTAAAAAATAAGGGGCAAAGTTAAGGTATAGAATTTTTATTAGTTTTCTTTTTCTTTGTGCAAACAGTATTAAGTTGTTATAAGCTTAAATAAAGGTTATAGGACAGTATTTGCAAGCCTTGTAGTGACTTCAAATTAAAAAACATGTAACTGGTGCACAAAAATAAAAAGCAAGAAATTAAATCATACCATCAAAAAAATTTACCTTCACTGCAAGGAAGAAAAGAAGAGAGAGAGGACCATAATTAACCAGAAAATAACAAAATAGCAGCAGTAACCCTTAATTATCAATAATAACTATGAATGTAAATGGACTAAACTCTCCAATAAAAAGATATCAAAACACTTAATGGATTAAAAAAAAAAATCCAGTGATCTGTTTCCTACATAAGAGACACACTTCACCTATAAAAACACAGATAGACTGAAAAAGATGTTCCATGCCAATGGAAACAAAAAAAAGGGCAAGAGTAGCTACACTTTGATCAAACAAAATAGATTTCAACACAAAAACCATTTGAAGAGACAAAGAAGGTTATTATATAATGATAAAGGGGTCATTTCAGCAATAGGATATCACTATTTTAAATATGTATGTACCCAAAACTGGAGGACTCAGATATAGAAAACAAGTATTATGACAGCTAAAAAGAGAGACGGTCCCAAACACAATAATAGTTGGAGACTTCAACACCTCACTTTAAGCATTTGTAGAATCTTCTAGACAGAAATCCAACAAAGAAGATAAGCCTTAATCTGACTATAGAACTTAATAGATATTTATAGAACATTTCATTGACTGGTTGCAGAATACACATTCTTATCATCAGCACATGGATCATTCTCAAGGTTAGACCATATATTAGGTCACAAAACAAGTCTTAAAACATTCAAAGAAACAAATATTATCAAACATCTGTGACCACAATGAAATAAAAATAGAAATCAAAAACAAAAGAAATTTTGGACACTATACATTCCAACACATGGAAATGAAACAATATCTTTCTGAATGACCAGCGGATCAATTAAGAAATTGAGAAAAATTTTAAAAATGTATTGAAACATATGAAAATGAAAATACAACATAACAAAACCTATGGGATACAGAGAAAGAAGTATTAAGAGGTAAGTTTATAGCTATAAATGAGTACATCAAAAAAAGAAAACTTCAAATTAACAACTTAATGATGAATCTTAAAGAACTTAAAGAATTAAAGAATAAGAATAAGGAGAAACCAAATCCCAAATTAGTAGAATAAAGAAATAACAAAGAACAGAGCAACAAAAAAGGAATTTAAAATGAAGAAAACAATACAAAAGACCAATAACATAAAAGTTAGGTTTTTTGTTTTGTTTTGTTTCTTTGTTTTTTGTTTTTTGAAACTTGGTTTCACTCTGCTACCCAGGCTGGAGTGCAGTGGCACAATCTTGGCTCACAACACCATCAGCCTCCCAGATTCAAGCTATTCTCCTGCCTCACTCTCCTAAAGTAGCTGGGATTACAGGCACCCACCACAACACCCAGTTAATTTTTGCATTTTTAGTAGAGACAGGGTTTTGACACATTAACCAGGCTGGTCTTGAGTTCCTGGCCTCAAGTAATCTGCTTACTTTGGCCTCCTAAAGCATTGGGATTACAGGCATAAGCAACCATGCCGGGCCAAAGGTTGGTTTTTTGAAAAGCTAAACAAAATTAACAAAACTTTAGCTAGACTAAGAAAAAAAGAGATTCTCAAATCACAGTGCAATAAAAATAGAAAATAAGACTAAGAAAATCGCTCAAAAACATACAATTACATAGAAAGTTTAAAACTTGTTCCTGAATGACTTTTGAGTAAATAATGTAATGAAGACAGAAATCAAGAAGTTTTTTGAAAACAAAAAGAACAAAAGCACAACTTACCAGAATCCCTGGGACACATATAAGGCATTTACATCACTAAACACCCACATCAAAAGGTGATAAAGATCTCAAATTAGCAACCTATCATCACAACAAAGCGCACTAGAGAAGAAAGAGAAAATCCACCCCAAAGCTAACCAAAGACAAAAAATAACCGAAATTAGAACTTAACTGAAGAAGATTGAGACATTAAAAAATTTTTCAAAAGACCAAGCAATCCAGGAGGTGTTTTTTTTTTTAAAATTAGTAAGATTAAACCATTAGCTAGACAAGGAAAATAGGGAGAAGATTAAAAAAAAATTAGAAATGAAAAGGGGGATGTTACCACCAACCCCACAGAAATACAAATAACCATCAGAGACTACTACGAACACTTCTATCTACACAGGCTAGAAAATCTAGAAGAAATGGATTAATTCCTGGACACACGTACCCTTCTAAGACTAAACCAGGAAGAAATTGAATTCCTGAAAAGATTAATAAAGAGGTCCAAAATTGAATCAGTAATAAATCTCCTACCAACCAAAACAAGCCCAGGACCAGATAGATTCACAGCCAAATTCTGCTAGATGTACAAAGAAGAACTGATACCCTTTCTACTGAAACTATTCCCCAAGATTGAGAAGGGAATTCTCTCCAATTCATTCTATGAGTCCAAAATCATCCTGATACAAAAACCTGGCAGAGACACAACAAACAAATTAAAATTCCAGGCCAATATCTTTGATGAATATGGATACAAAAATCATCAGCAAAATACTGGCAAACAAAATTCAGCAGCACATCAAAGAGCTAATCCACCATGATCAAGTAGGCTTTTGTGCCTGGGATGTATGGTTGGTTCAACAAACGCAAATTAAAAAAAAAATGTGATTCATCATATAAACAGATATAAAGGCAGAAATCACATGATTATTTCCATAAATAGAGAAAAGGCTTTCAATAACATTGTAAATTGTGTCTCCCTTCATGTTAAAAAACTGTTAACATACCTTAAAATAATGAGAGCGATTTATGACAAACCCACAGCCTCATACTGAATGGGCAAAGGTTGAAAGCATTCTCCTTGAAAACCAACACAAGACAAGGATGGCTTCCCTCACAAGTCCTAATCAACATAGTATTAGAAACCCTGACCAGGATAATCAGGTAAGAGAAAGAAATAAAGGGAATCCAAATAGGAAGGGAGGAAGTCAAACTATCCCTGTTTGCAGATGACATGATTCTATATATCGAAAACCCCATAGTTTTGGTCCAAAAGCTCCTTCAGCTGATAAACAACTTCAGCAAAGTTTCAGGTTACAAAATCAACACACAAAATTTACTAGCATTCCTATACATTGACAACAGCCAAGCCATGAGCCATATCAGAAATGCAACTCACAATTGCCATGCACAATTACCTCACGTTTGTGCTAGAATTAGATCATATCATTTGCGACAACATGGATTGGACTGGAGGTCATTATGTTAAATGACATTAATGAGGCTCAGAAAGGCAAATATTGCATGTTTTCACCTATTTGTAGGATCTAAAATTTAAAATAATTGAACTTATGGAAATAGACTTGAAAGATGATTACCAGAAGCTGGCAAGTATAGTGGGGTGTTAGAAAAGAAGCAGGGGGATGGTTAAGGGGTACAAAAAATAGGAAGAATAAATAAGACTCAGTATTTGTTCAGACAACAGGGTGATTATAATCAAAAATAATTTTATTATACATTTAAAAATAAATAAGAGCATAACTGGATACCTTGTAACACAAAGGATAGATGCTTGAGGTGATGGATACCACATTTACCTTGATGTGATTATTATGCATTGTATGCCTATATCAAAATATTTCATGTAACCCATAAATATATACACCCACTATGTACCCCAAAAATTAAAAATAAATTTAAGAAATCTATTTGTAAGTGAAAAAAAACTGAGAGTTAGAGAGGTTAAATCACTAAATTTAAACTTTGTTAATGCAGGCTCCAAGTCTATTTAGCCTTCCACTGTATCTTGAGCATCTGATACATTCTACATAATAAATTGTCAATAATGAACAATATTTATTGACTTTAAAAAATAAATTTATAAAATCCAAGTTTTTTAAAGAATAAAACTAGTTGTGTATATTTAAGATATTTAGTATTTACCATGATGTTATGAGATACATCTAGTAAGATGATTACTATAGCAAACTGGATTAACATATTCATCATCTCATATAGTTACTTATTTTTTTGTTTTTATAGCAAAAGCAGCTAACCTATTTATTTAGCATGAGTCTCAAATACAGTATAATTTTATAAGCTACAGACGGCATACTGTACATTTCATATCTGGACTTGTTCATACTATGTATCTACTTGTTTGTATCCTTTGACATACATGTCTTCTTTACCCCTAACCACACCCACTTCCTCCCCCTGGTAACCACTGTTTTATTCTTTATCTCTATCTATTTTACTTTTTAAAAAATTATACATATAAATGAGACCATGCAATATTTTTATTTCTGTGTTTGACTTATTTCATTTAACATATTTCTTCTAATTTCACCGATGCTGTGACAAATGGCAGAATTTCCTACTTTTATAAGGCTGAATAATATTTTTTGTATATATGTAGAAATGGATAAAGAAATTGTATACATATATATACATATATATATATACACACACACATATATATATACACACACACATATATATATACACACACACATATATATATATATACACATATATATACATATATATATACACACCACCGTTTCTTCATCCATTTGCCTGTTGACAATTAGATTGTCTCCATATCTTGGCTACTGTGAATAATGCTGCAATAAATATAGAAGTGCAGATACATTTATGAGGTGTTGACTTCATTTCCTTTGGGTCCACACTCAGAAGAAGGATTGTTGTGTCATATGGTAGTTCTATCTTAATTTGTTACAAATCTCCACATTTTCATACTGGCTGCACCAATCTAAACTCTCACCAACAGTGTGCAAGGGTTCACTTTCTCTATACCCTCACCAACATTTACCTTCTTTTGGCTTTTTCATGATAGTCATCCTAACAATTGTGAGGTAGTATCTTACAGTGGTTTTAATTTGCATTCCCCTAGTGATCAGTGGTATTGAGCACTGTTTCATAAACTTATTGGCCACTTTTATGTCTTCTGTAGAGAAGTGTCTATTCAGATTTTTTACCCATTTTCAAATACAGTTATTTGTTTTTCTCCTCTTGAATTGTATGAGTTCTCTATAAATTTTAAATGTTAACCCTTTATCAGATATATGTTTGCAAGAAACACAAGTTTAGACAGAATTGGGAGATCAGCCAAGGTATGTCTTATTCTAACATTTATGATCTTTACTAATTTCCTGTGAAATAAAAATATAGACACAAGTGCTGTCAAAATTATAAATTCAAACTATTAATGTATTTGTAATTTAAATTAAAACATAGGTATGTTCATGGAGTGAAGGAAAAATTTAAAGACCCTCTAGCCATCTCTCTTTTTACCTTGGAAAAAAAAATGAATTAAATCAAGTTGGCAGTACAGAATCCATCAAAATATTTTGAATGGAGCCTGTAAAAAATAACTGATAATTTAAAGAAGTAAAATAATATTTATCAGTATAAACCCTCTAATTCTAAGAATTTTTTACCTTCAAATAATTCTATAGTACTTGAGCTATACTTAAAAATAAAATTATGTCAATAATACATAGTATTTGTCTCTGATTTGGTAATTTGGTGAGTACAAGGATTATGTAAGTTAAATGACAGTACAATTGACTAAATCTCTTAATTCATCGACAAAAGTCTATTGATAAGAGAGAAAAAAATTGAGTTTGAAAAAATACATGAATTGTTTGGCTTAACTGGCCAGTCACTCTCAAACTCTACCAAAATATTGGGTTGAATCTGATATTTTCAATATAGGCAAATACTTATTGAATTAGTAGAAAAGAAATGGTTAAAAATATAGAAATTAGTACATTTTTCAGAGCACTACTGTTTCAGTTAAATGGCATAGGCTTCATTGTAAATTCATTACATAGGGGAAAGGAACAATTAAATTTATCTTTAACTTTGTACAAATTAGAAAATGTCCATTTTCATTAGTTATAAAACATTATATATTTTCTTAAAGACGGTTACCCCAAATAAAGGAAAAATTGTAAAAAGCTTAATTACAGTCAGTTTTGAGTACTTGGGGAAGAAAAACTAAAATTGCAAGGATGCCATGAACTACAATAATAAACTGTCAAAGTTCATAAATTCAAAGGAAAAAAATAGCTTTGAAAAAGTAAGGTTATAAGCAGTTCACTGGTGGTATTTTTTGTATTATAATTTATCATTTAAATCCTAAAAAAAAAAAAAAAAAGGTTAAGACTATTAGAACAGCATAGATTTATGCCTGAGGAAAATCAATTTGAAATTGAGCATGACATTTTTACTTTAATTAGTATTAGCTCCAGAAAATTCAGCAATATCTTTGACAATGAGGGAAAACCAACTCCTATTAAATTGTAAGAATAATCACATTCATGAAGTACATGTTATGAAGAATAAATTTTTAAATTATGTTTAATGATGAGAACAAATGTCTATCCATTTTGGGAAAGTGTTAAATACTCTTCTAACATTGCAACTAAAATTATTATTTCAGGATTCAATCAAGATTCACAAATTACATTTGGTAGTTTTATTTCTTAATCCCTTTCAAACTATGAAAATAAACTATTCTTCTCTCTTCCTGAAGAGATTACATTTTTTAAATTAATATAGGCCAATTGTCTTGGAGAACGCTTAATCTTCTAGATTTATCATATTTTTTACTCATTGAATCATGTAATTATCAAAATTTTAAAGATATTCATTAGCTAGACTTGATTAGAAATTGCATTTTGATTGGGAAATGCAAATTAAAACCAGAAAGCATTTTCTACCAAAAGGGAGCAAGACACCTTTAAAAAAAACAAAAACAAAAAATAACTAGCTAATTGAAGTCTTGGCACTACAAAAGAATAAAGTGAGACTGTGACATCTGAAGAGACTCTTACTAGCCAAATTAGGGGAAATTGAGCATCAAAAGTAATAATAATTGCTATTAATTATAAAACATTGAATAAAAATCTATAAATAGGAGAAGATGGATAAGAGGGAATCACCTAGTGTCTCCATGTGAACTCTAAAATTCAAAAAATTTTGATAGAAAATTCTAAGCCTTGATGGAAATGTAACCGGATTAGGAGATTTGGTTTTGCTATGGCAGCCCAGGCCTCTCACTGATTATAACTATGAACTCTGAACAAAAGAAAAAGCAAAAGAAAACTACTAGAGAAATGTGAAAGGTAAAGAAAAGTAGGTAGATTATGAAGGGGACTCAATTTGAAAAAGTAACCAGCAGGGGGTGAGTTTCCTGCCTTTTATTTTTCTCCCTGTGGTAGAACAGCGCAGATAGTAGCCTAAAGCTCCAGTGGTAACCCCGGCCATATTACTGGCCAGAGTAATTATTAGAAAGAGATAAAGATGAGGAAAAAATCTTGCCAAAGGAAGAGCTCTTTCCCTGTTTTTTCTTTAACTTTGAATGTAAACACTTACAAGTCTCAGTCTAACCCCTGAAGTATGCATGGGTAAGACTGACCCCTGTAAATGCAAAGCAAAACACAGAGAATTAGAATTTGAATCACCACATGTAGAAGGTGAAATAGCAATTGCAACTGGATCCTAGGTGGGTTGATTATTTGTTAAAACAAGAACGTTGATACACTCTAAAAGATTATAGCAAAGCACATAATCTACAATATAATATTCACCATGTCACATCTGCCAGATACAGTCCAACTTACTTGACATACAAGGAATCAGGAAAATGTGACCCAATCTCAAGGTAATGACATCAGAGTAAGACATTTATTGGGATTATTAGACAAAGGCTTTAAAGGTGTTATGATAACTGAAGACCAACGGATCATGGCAAATGGGAGGTAGGACTAGTTTGCAGCTCCCATGCGGACAGACAGAGCGGATATGGTGACTCACATCCTGAACTTGTGCTTCAGAACTACTTCAGAAATAAACCAGGAAAGCTGAGAGAACCCACAGACCCTCTGAAAGAAGCAGATTGCTCCTGCAGAAACAAGGAGAAACTCCAAATACTGTGAGTGCCCAAGCTGTGGAAGTGGGAAAGGGGGATCATTTGCCTGTGAACATGCATCCCCACGGAGGAAGCTGAAGGAGTAGATCGTGGGAGAAGATTCTGACCTTACCTGGGGCTGAGTCAATTTAGAGAGCCAAGAGAAATACAGGTTTATACAGGGGAAGCAGTGGGAATATCCCTGTGGGCTCTCTGGATTCCCTGGGAAGCCATTTCTGCCTTGTTTCATAGAGGTCCTTAGGGAAGTTTAACAGAGGTACTGGAAAAAGACCACAGGAAGAAGGAAACCTCCAGGTGGTATAAAAATAGGCACACAGACCAATGAAACATGTTAGAGAACCCAGAAATAAACCCAAACACCTACAACCAACTAATCTTCAACAAAACAAACAAAAAAAGTGGGGAAAGGACACCCTATTTAACAAATGGTGCTGGGATAATTGGTAAGTCACATGTAGGAGAATGATACTGGATCCTCATCTCTCACCTTATACAAAAATCAACTCAGGATGAATCAAGAACTTAAGTCTGAGACCTGAAACTATAAAAATTCTAGAAGATGACATTTAAAAAAAAAAAAACCCTTCAAGATATTGGCTTAGGCAAGGATTTCATGACGAAGAACCTACAAGCAAATGCAATAAAAACAAAGATAAATAGCTAGGACTTAACTAAAGAGCTTTTGCATGGCAAAAGGAACAATCCACAGAGTAAATAGACAACTAACAGGTGGGAGAAAATCATTACGATCTATACATCTGACAAATAACTAATATCCTGTGTCTACAAAGAACTCAAAAAAAAAATAGCAAGAAAAAAAAACAAACAATCCCATCAAAAAGTGGACTAAGGACATGAATAGACATTTCTCAAAAGCAGATATACAAATGTCCAACAAATATATGAAAAAATGCTCAACATCACTAAGAATCAGGGAAATGCAAATCAAAACTGCAATGTGATGCCACCTTACTCCTCCAAGAATAGCCATCATCAAAAAATTAGAAAATAATAGATGTCAGCGAGGATGCAGTGAAAAAAGAACACTTCCACATGGCTAATGGGAATGTAAACTTGTATAACCACTATGGAAAACAGTATGAAAATTCCTTAAAGAACTAAAAGTAGAACTACCATTTGATCCAGCAATCCCACTACTGGGTGTCTAACCAGAGGACAAGAAGTCGTTATACAAAGGAAATACTTGTTCACACATGTTTATAGGAGCACAATTTCCAGCTGCAAAAATATGGAACCAATGCAA
Organism: Cebus imitator; assembly: GCF_001604975.1. Taxonomy (NCBI): domain Eukaryota; kingdom Metazoa; phylum Chordata; class Mammalia; order Primates; family Cebidae; genus Cebus; species Cebus imitator. The sequence continues at coordinate 8,932,578 of NW_016107347.1, read as the reverse complement.
ATGCCCATCAGTCAATCAGTGGATAAACTGTGGTGTGTGTGTGTGTGTGTGTGTGTGTGTGTGTGTGTGTGT
>NW_016107347.1:8886608-8932131 GCF_001604975.1 Cebus imitator | reverse complement strand
TGGAAACTTTTTTATAAAAGGTGTTATGATCATTATACTCCATTAAGTTAAAAGACAGAAAAAAGTATGCTAGAAATAAAGGAAAACAGGAAATCTTAATGAAGAAATAAAAACAATGTAAAACAACAAAAGGAAATTTTAAAGCTAAAAAACATAATACTTAAAATAAAAAATTAATTGAATAACCTGAATAACAGAGCGCAGATAAGGTAGCAATGAACTCCTGAACTTGCAGATTAAATAGAAATTACCCAGAAGAATAGAAAGAAGAATTTTTTTTTAATGAATGGAGCATGAGAGACATGTGGCACAATATTAAAAAGTCTAACATGCATGTAATTAGAATACCAGAAGTCAAGAAGAGTTTGAAGAAGAAAAATATTTTAAATAATAGGCAACAGATTCCCAAATCCTATGAAAGACATACATTTACAGATTAAGATTAGCAAACTTTAAATAAAGTTAATTTTTAATGCCTAGAAACACCATAATCGAACTACTGAAATTCAAATCAAAAGAAAAAGTCCTGAAAGTAGCTACAGAAGAGCAACACATAACACACAAGAGAACAACAATTTGTATTTCTCAGATCTTTCATCAGAAACCACAGAGGTTGTAAAACAATAGAACAATATCTCATTAAGGTGCTGAAAGAAAATAAAATTTCATATCCAGTGAAAATATCTTTTATGAATAAAGGAAAAAATATATAGGTAAGTTAAAGAAAAACAGAGTTAATCACCAACAGACTTACTTTATAAAACAAAACAAAGAACATTTTCAGGATGAAGACAAATACCAGAGGGAAACCAAGATCATCACAAATAAAAGAACTTCAGAAATGGTTAATATCTGGGTATGAGATTGTTTCCCTGTTAAAGTTCTTTTTAATATGTATTTTTTTAAATACTTAATCAAACAATTTTATTTTTATCCTAGTTGAGAGAGCTTTAAAGGACATTTTTGAGAGACAACTGAAGAAATTTGAATATGGACTGGATATTAGAAAATATTGACTTTAAATTTCTGTGTAGGATAATAGTATTGTGATTGGAAAATGCCCTTATTTATATACATATGTTGAAGTGTTAAGGGATATCAGAAAGAGAGAGAGCATGTGTAAATGTGTCATGGTAATAATTGGTGCAATTAGGTAAAGGACATAAGGGTGTTTATTGTCCTGATTTTTCACTTTTACAAAACAAATAGTGTGGTGGAAATTAAACTTTGGATATATTTCTAACACATATTGACTAAAATTTTGGAAAAGGGTGAGGAAATAAACTCAATATATTTGAGAATTTTGAAGACTTCCACTTAACCTACAAATTATTAAATAATGAAGAGAAGTGAGCCAAGGTATAAAAGGGCAGGTAGCAAATGGAATCTAAGATATGCATTTTAGAAACATTTTTTATTATAAGTAAAGGCACTAGAAAAACTTAAGTAGTGGAGTGACACGTCCTAATTCATATTCCAAACTTAAGTAGTATAATGGCATGTTCTAATTTACATTCTAAGAAAATCACTCTGGCTATTTGAAAACAGTGGATTTGTGGGGGTAAAATTAGAATCAACCAGATAGTTTAGAATCTTATCGAATTAGCATAAGAAAATGATGGCTGCTAGGGTGAGACTACTCATCTTAGAGATGAAGCAAATTGTTCTGACCAAAGGTGTATTTTAGACATAAAGTGACACTACTTGCTAAGGAATTCATTGTATTAGGGTAAAAGGGAAAGAGAATAATCAAGAATAATGCCAAGCAATTGAGTGGAAAGGGGTGCCAGTGACTGGGATGGAGCAGTCTATCAGAGTACTAGTTTAGGATGGCCTAATAAGAGTTTGATTTTGGCCATGTTAGGTGTCAGGTGCATATTAAGGATCTAAGTGGAGAGGTCAAGTGGGCAGTCAAGCTGGAGTTCTGGAAAGGACCAGAACAATAAAATTTGAGAGATGTTACTACACAGATGATATCATAGTCATAGGATTGTGTGCAATTATTCAGAAATGTGGAGTAGATATATAAAAGAAAGAGACTGAGAAGAAGTCTGAAGTGGGAGAAAAGCATAAAAGCTTGTTTCATACATGCCAATGGGAAAAAGAGAAAGCGGTCAGCTGATAAAACACTGCTAAAGGATCAGGAAAGTTACGAGCAGACAAATGTCTCCGACATGAGGCAATTTTATTGCTATTTCTACTCTTGTCAGTGAGGTCTTAGAGTGGTGATGACAGAATCCTGAAAGGGATAGATAAAGAAAATAATATCAGATGAGAAATGGGGGGGGGAAAAAGGGGGGGGGGGGGGGGAGGGGGGGGGGGGGGGAAGGACAGAGCCTAGAGTAGTAGGTGGAATTTCCATTACAATTACAAAAATTCCAAATCTCTTCCAAAGGCCTATCAGGCCTTACATGGTCTACAGTCCTGATATGATTTATCTCTGTGTCCTCATCCAAATCTCATCTTAAATTGTAACCCCCATGTATTGATAGAGGGAACTGCTGGGAGGTGACTGGATCATGGAGATTCCTCCATGCTATTTTCATGATAGTGAGTGAGTTCTCACAAACTCTGATGGTTTTAAAAGTGTGAAACTTTCTCAATCTCTCCCACCAAACTTCTGCCGTGATTTTAAGTATCCTGAGGCCTCCCCAGCCATGCCAAACTGTGGGCCAATTAAACCTCTTCTATGTAGAAATTATCCAGTCTCAGGTAGCATATGTATAGCAGTGTCAGAATGGACTAACACAGAGAACTGGTAGAGAGTGGGGAACTGCTATAAAGATAAACTGAAAATGCGGAAGTGACTTTGGAACTGGGTAGCAGGTAAAGGTTGGAACAGTGTGGAGGGCTCAGAAAAAGACAGGAAGATGTGTAAAATTTCTTCTTAGGGACTTGTTGAATGGTTTTGACCAAAATGCTAATAGTGATATGGATAATAAAGTCTAGGCTTAGGTTTCCAGATGGAGATGAGGAACTTGTTGAGAACTGGAGCAAAGGTTACTCATGCTATCCTTTAGCAAAGAGACTGGTGGAAAAGAGACTGGTGGCAGAGATCTGTGGAACTTTGACCTTGAGAGAGATGACTTAGAGTATCTGGCAGAAGAATTTTCTAAGCAGAAAAACATTTAAGATGTGACCTGGCATATTCTGAAAGCATTCAGTTGTATGTGTTCACAAAGAGATGGCTTGAAATTGGAACTTATGTATAAAAGGGAAGCAAAGCATAAAGGTTTGGAAAACGTGCAGCCTGACCATGAGGTAGAAAAGAAAAACTCATTTTCTGTGAAGAAATTCAAGCCTGCTGTGGAAATTTGCATACGTAACAAGGAGCTGAATATTAATAGCCAAGATAATGGGGTCATGTTTCCAGGGCATGCCAGGGACCTTCATAGCAGCCCCTCCCATCACAGTCCTAGAGATCTAGCAGGGAAAAATAATTTTGTAGGTAGGCCCAGGGCCCAGTTGCTTTCTGCAGCCTCAGGATTTGGTGCCCTGTGTCCCAGCCACTCCAGCTCCAGCCATGGTTAAAAGGGACCAATATACAGCAGGCTGTTACTTCAAGGGGTGCAAGCCCCAGACCTTGGTGACTTCCACATGATGCTGGGCCAGCAGTTGCACAGAAGTCAAAAATTGAGGTTCTGAAACTTCCCTTTAGATTTCAGAGGATGTATAAAAATACCTGGATGACCTGGGCACGGTGGCTTATGATTGTAATCCCAGCACTTTTGGAGGCCAAGACAGGCATATACCTGAGATCAGGAATTCAACACCAACCTAGACAACATGGAGAAATTCCATCTCTACTAAAAATACAGAAATCAGCCAGGCCTAGTGGTGGATACCTGTAATCCCAGTTACTAGAAGGCTAAGGCAGAAGAATCACTTGAACTCAGGAGACAGCGGTTGCAGTGAGCTGAGATTATGTCACTGCATTACAGGCTGAGCAACAGAGCAAGACTCTGTCTCAAAAAAAAAAAAAAAAAAAAAGACAAGACAAGACAATACCTGGATGTCCAGGCAGAAGTCTACTGCAAGGTGAGAACCCTAATGGAGAACCTCTGCTAGGGCAGTGTGGGAGGGAAATAGGGTTGGAACCCACTGAGTCCCCACTGAGGTACTGTCTAGTGGAACAGTGAGAAGAGGGCCATTGCCCTCCAAAACCCCAAAAAATAGATACACCATCTTGCACCATGCACCTCAAAAAGTTGCAGGCACTCAATGACAGTCTGTGAAAGCATCCAGGAGGGGCTGAACTCTGCAGAACCACAGGGGTGAAGCTGCCCAAGGCTTGGGATCCCATCCCTTGTAGCCACATACCCTGGATATGAGACATGGAGTCAAAGGAAATTTTGGAGCTTTAATATTTAATGACTGCCCACCTAAATTTCAGACTTTCATGTGGCCTGTGACCCCTTTGCTTTTGCCAATTTCTCCCATTTTGAATGAGAACATTTACTCAATTCTTGTGCCCCCATTACATCTTGGAAGTGGCTAACTTGCTTTTGATTTTACAGGTTCATAGGCAGAAGGGATTTGCCTTATCTCAGATGAGACTTTGGACTTGGACTTTTGGGTTGATGCTGGAATGAGTTAAGTCTTTGGAGGACTATTGGGAAGGCATGATTGGTTTTGAAATGTGAAAAGGACATGAGATTCAGTAGGATCAGGCAAAATGATATGGTTTGGCTGTGTTCCTACCCAAATCTCATCTCAAACTGTAATCCCCATGTGTCAAGAGATGGACCTTATAAGAGATGATTAGATCATGGGGGTGGTTTCCTCCATGCTATTTTCATGACAGTGGGTGAAGTCTCATGAGATCTGATGGTTTTAAAAGCAGCAGTTTCACCTGCGCTTGCTTGCTCTCTCCTGCTGCCTTATGAAGACATGCCTTGCTTCCTCTTCACCTTACACCATGATTGCAAGTTTCTTGAGGCCTCCCCAGCCATGCATAACTGTGAATCAATTAAATCTCTTTTCTTTTTTTTTTTTTTTTTAAGTTGGAATCTCATTCTGTAACCCACCTTGGTTTAGTGGCGCAATCACGGCTCACTGCAGCCTCGGCTCACTGCAACCTCCGCCTCCTGGGTTCAGGCAGTTCTCCTGCCTCAGCCTCCTGAGTAGCTGGGATTACAGGCACGCACCACCATGCCCAGCTAATTTTTTGTATTTTTAGTAGAGACAGGGTTTCACCATGTTGACCAGGATGGTCTCGATCTCTTGACCTCATGATCCACCCGCCTCGGCCTCCCAGAGTGCTGGGATTACAGGCTTGAGCCACCGCGCCCGGCCAATCTCTTTTCTTTATAAATTACCCAGTCTCAGGTAGTATCTTTACAGCAGTATTAGAACAGACTAATGCAATGCCCGCTCCCACTTTTATTTACTACTTTTCATTTCCCACACCCACTCTCACTTTCATTTACTTCTTTTCAGCAAAAACTATATCTGCCCCTACAAATCTTTAAAAAACTTTTTTTTCTTTCTGTTATAGGGCCTGTGCACTTGTTTTTCTGCTGTTTCTTTTTCTTTGAATGCTTTTTCAACCAGTTCCACTTAGCTGGCTTTCTTTTTTGGTCATTACTAACTCAGCTCAAAAGCTATCTCCAAGAAGGCACTATCTAGCCTTCACACTTAAAAGGGCTCACAGCCATCCTATCCATTACCCTATTTTTCTTCTTTGCAACACACATCACTATGTCAAATCCATGCATTTTTCTGTCTTTCTACCCATAATGAATGGTGTATTTTACACCATCCATTTTACACCAAGGGGCAACAGTGCTGTCTGTGCTGTTTACCCTGAATCCTCAGTCCCTGGCACATAATAAAAACTCAATTAATAATGTTGAGTAAATTGGTGCGTGGAAGCAAATGTGAATCAACCACTAAATTCAACTGTTTTCTTCAAATATGAAGATATCATAGAAACATTTAAAGTGCATTCAAGAACTCAGGAAAAGCTGTACTTATGAGTAGTACTTCTTTGGAACATGAAAGTGAGCAAGCAAACAAATAAATAAAAATGACAGTGAAAGGGAACCAAAGAAAAGACAAATCCAACTAGGAACTCTAAAATGGAGAAGCAATAGTAAAATGGACTTGCAGTGCATTTTAGATTAGTACAAAAGCATTGTGCAGATGATAACTACACAGAGACTATAAATGCTACATGTCTTAGAATTGTAACATTTAAAATCTATCAAAATCAGATTTCATTCTGCTGATTAGGGGAAACTGGAGGAAGCTTAAATGAGGTACTTCCTCATCTTTACAACAGGGTCATCAACCAATTTAGTCTAGCTGAAATATCTAGCTTTTAGAGTCACCAACTTTTAAGTTTTTCATGTTTTTAATCAGTTTTAGAAGAATCCTCTGGTATTAATTACCTTTTGTTGAACGAAAAATTATCTGAAGTTTAGCAATTCCTTTACTAGCTTTTCTTTGGTTAAAGTTTTTCAATCAGTATTTTTTTTATTGAAAGAGAATGTATCTTGTGATTTCTGTTTTCCTTAAAATATACATTATATTTTATATGGTATATTATTTGCTACAAATTGTATCTAATATCTGTATCTATATTTCTTGGATATTTATCACAAAAATATATTATTTTCATAAAATAATAAAGCCAAAAAAAAATCTTGAGGTGGTCTCAGAAGGCCTACAGAATACACGAATCTCCTTAGCCAGCCCCAGGCCAGCCAGAGCTGTTTGTTGTCCACCCTGGGACTTCTCTGGGGTCTTAGCATGCAAGGAAATGATGAGGGTGATGAGCAGCTGCTGTGAAGGTATATGTGTCCAACTGCTTATCAACTCCAAGCCTACTTCCAGAAAGACCTCTGCTCTTTGAACAGTTATGACAGAACCCCTTATTGGGCCAATTAAAAAAATTGAATATAATTATTTTGAAAATAATTAGGAGATAGTTGGAAATATTGGTGGTGTGGATTTTGTAAACAATCAGATGAAATATCTATTTTTTTTTCTTTTTTTTTGAGAAGGAGTCTTGCTTTGTCACCCAGGCTGTAGCACAGTGACACCATCTTGGTTTACTGTAACCCCCGCCTCCTGGGCTCAAGCAATTCTCCTGCCTCAGCATCTGAAGTAGCTGGAATTACAGGCATGTGACACCATGCCCAGCTAATTTTTGTATTTTGTAGTAGAGGCCAGGCTTCACCATGTTGGCCAGGCTGGTCTCCAACTCCTGACCTCAGGTGATCCACCCACCTTGGCCTCCCAAAGTGCTGGGATTACAGTGGTGAGTCACCAAACAGGGCTCAAATGCCCTTTTAAAAAGCCAAATGCTTTTTGTTTAGGTAAAGAATTTTATAAGTATTTTCATTCTTTCTGATTTGACAATATTTTTAAATATTATCTAATTATTTGGAAATATAAAAAAGTATTTATGGCTGGGCATGGTGGCTCACACTCAAATAATCCCAGCAGTGTGGAATGCTTAGGTGGGAGGATTGCTGGAATCCAGGAGTTCAAAGGAGCCCTGGTAACATACCAAGACTGTATCTTTACCCAAAAAATTTAATTAATTAATTAATTAATGAGCCAGATGTGGTGATGAATGCCTGTAGTCCCAGCTACTCAGGAGACTGAGGTGTGAGGATCTCTTGAGCCCAAAAATTTGAGGCTGCAGTGAGCTCTGATCATGCTGCTGTACTCCAGCTAGAGCAACAGAGATAGACCCTATTTCAAGAAATAAAATTAAATTAAAAAGTGTTTTATATAGTTATCTTTATCATTGATATTGTTAGCTCTATGGAATAGTAACATGACTGTAATAAATATATTTTAATTGGAACTGTATTCCTTCCAAAATAAAATATAATTGAGTGCCCTCTCGATTATGCTTCCTTATGATCCTCTAGCAAAAGAAGAGAATTTGTCATCTTTGAAAGAGAAAAAAATTGACGTAAAAGGAAATATAGCTTATATTAGGTCTCTCCTTTGTATTGGCTTTTATTATAAAATATTTGATTAATACTTGAGAAACAAAATCTGTGTTATTGTCTTTTACAATGATATCAAACACTATTGATTAAATAATATACTAGCTAAAAAAAGAGAAATATTGGAAGTTATAATGAGGGAGAGAAAGACAGAGAAATTACATGTCTTCTATTCTACATTCCATGAATAAGGGAACATTTTGTCCCTGATATGCATTTTAAAATCCCTCTGGCAATTGTTCTTTCACGGGCAATCTACCAACATTCAAACATTTTACGATCTTCAGTACTCTCCAAAAGATTCCTTTAAACCACTATGTTCTTCAGAAGAGTTTAGCCCTTCACAGTCCCCTGCTTGGCTCTGGATGCAGTTAAAACAAGATAAAAAGAAACAGAATTAGGATGACTGATCTGATACACCTATTAAAGCCAAACCAGATGCCTGATCTGTACCCCATGTGGTTGATCATCAGATTATCTTACCCTCAGGTCTAAGATCTTTTTGTTGCTCATAAATTTTAGAATAAAGCCAAATCCCTTACCATAGTCCACAGGGCTCTACACTATCCAGCTCCTGACTACTTCTACATCATCTCTTTCTTACAGCCTATTTCTTTAGACCTCAACTACCTAGTTTTCTTCCTCTCCCACACATTTCCAATCTTGCTTCCACCTCTGAGTGTTTATGCTGGGTGTTCCTGCCTCCAGATATTCATAATCTTCTTAGAGCAGTTTCTCTCATATTTTCACCAGCCTAACTGCTTTTCATATTTCAGGTTTTGGATTAGATAGACCTCCTCAGGGATACCTTTCCTATCATTACATCTAAAGCACTGCCTCCTCCAGTCATTCTCCCCTATTTCCACTGCTCATCTTTATTTTCATAATAACTCTGAAAGCTATTTGAAATGTTGTCATTTTTAATACTTGTCTACCTGCTTTCTTTCTGCCTTCCCTCACTGGAATAGCAGCTCCATGAGAACAGAGAATACCTATGTTGCTTATTCGGCATGTAGTATGTGCTCAACAAATAAAATGAATGGACAATAAAAAACGTCTCTTTTAATCTCAAACTCAAAATATTGTCTAAAAGTCTAAAGAGTAATCAATCACCCTGTGGTGTTTTGTGCATGTGTTTGCATAAACAATAGATTTTAAATAAATTTATAAAACATATCTGACCTAAAATAAGATTTTTCTACCTATAGTTACCAATATTTAATGCCCTTTACTATAAAAAAATCTTTATTTTCTGTAAATGTCTCATTTATTCAAGGATGTAACTATACCGTAGTCCATTTTATCTGCAACTTGCTTTTCAGTTTCAGTTACTACAGTCAACCGTAGTCTGAAAATACTAAATGGAAAATTAAAGAAATAAATATTTTGTAGGCTTTAATTGAGTGCTGTTCTGAGTAGCATGATGAAATTTTGTGCATCCCACTCAGGACATGAATCAGCCTTTTGTCCAGCATATCTGTATGCATCCTGCCTGTTAAGTGACTTAGTAGCCATCATGGTTACCAGATAATTGTTGAGGTATCACAGTGCTTACGTTCAAGAAACTGCAAAGCACAAGAGTAGTGATGCTGGCAATTCAGATATGTCAAAGAGAACCTAGAGAGCAATTCCTTTAAGTGAAAATATCAAATTTCTCAGTAAGGAAAGAAAAAAAATTGCATGCTGAGATTGCAAATATCTATAGTAAGATATATTGCAAATATCTTCTCTCCACAAAATAATGAAAAAACAAAAAGGAAGTGGTGCTAGTTTTGTTGTTGTACCTCAAACTGCAAGTTATAAGCACAGAGCATGGTAAGTGCTTAGTTAAGATGGAAAAGGCATTAAATTTGTGAGTGGAAGACATGAACAGAAAATGTGTTCTGATTAATGGCAAAATATTGCATCAGAAAGTGTTGAGGCTAAGCTACACGAAGACTTTAGCCAGGTATCAACTACACTGACACCAAGCCATTTACTGCAAATAAAGGATGAACGATAGTTATACAGATTCAGGACTACAGAAGGTCAATAGTAGCCTAATGCTCCATCAAATGCTGTCATTAACCTCACTTCATTTCATCATGTCAGCATTGTATCATCTGACATCATCACAAGAAGGATGAGTGCAGCACAAAAAGATATTTTGAGAGACAGACACACCACATTCACATAACTTTTAAAACAGTATATTGTTCATATTTTCCTATTTTATTATTAGTTATTATTATTTATTTTTACTGTGCCTAATTTACACATTAAACTTTATTTTAGGTTTAAAATATTTATGGGAAAAAAACATAAAAGTATCAAATTCAGCACTATCCATGGTTTCAGGCATTCATTGGGGGTCATCCTCCTCAGAAAAGAGAGGACCACTGTATATTACATGTATCATTTCTGTAATTATTTAATATATCAATGACACTAAAGACTAAATTATTTAATATGTCTAAGAAAGTAACAAATATGTCAATGTATATTAGTATTTCAATGATAGTAAAGTTACACTGTACCAATCAAGGAGCATCAGAGAATAAGAAAGAATAAGGTTAAAAGCAGAGGTCGAAATGAAGAGGACAAGAGAAAAGGGACATACACAATAACATATCTATTCTATCTTACTATGCTTATACTAGAAGATAAACAAACATATATTTATGGATGTATAAACACACACATATACATACATACACATACAGTATGTGTGTATATATATATATATATATATACTGATCATGAAAATAGTATGAAATGCTCCCCTCCCTGTGTCCATGTGTTCTCCATTGTTCAACACCTGCCTATGAGTGAGAACATGCGGTGTTTGATTTTCTGTTCTTGTGTCAGTTTGCTGAGAATGATGGTTTTCCAGGTTCATCCATGCCCCTACAAAGGACATGAACTCTTTGTTTTTTTTGTGGCTGCATAGTATTCCATGGTGAATATGTGCCACATTTTCCCTGTCCAGTCTATCATCAATGGGCATTTGAGTTGGTTCCAAGTCTTTGCTGTTGTAAATAGTGCTGCAGTGAACATTCGTGTGCATTATCCTTACAGTAGAACGATTTATAATCCTTTGGATATAAACCCAGCAATGGAATTGCTGGGTCAAATGGAATTTCTATTTCTATGTCCTTGAGGAATTGCCACACTGTCATCCACAGTGGTTAAACTAATTTACACTCCCACCAACGGTGTAAAAGTGTTCCTATTTCTCCACATCCTCTCCAGCATCTGTTGTCTCCAGAGTTTTTAATGATCGCCATTCTAACTGGCATGAGATGGTATCTCAATTTAGTTTTGATTTGCAGTTCTCTAATGACCAGTGATGATGAGCATTTTTTCATATGTTTGTTGGCCTCATGTATGTCTTCTTTTGTAAAGTGTCTGTTTATATCCTTCACCCACTTTTGAATGGGCTTGTTTTTTTCTTGTGCATCTGTTTTAGTTCTTTGTGCATTCTGGATATTAGCCCTTTGTCAGATGGGTAAATTGCAAAAACTTTTTCCCATTATGTTGGTTGCCGATTCACTCTAATGATTGTTTCTTTTGCTGTGCAGAAGCTCTGGAGTTTAATTAGGTCCCATTTGTCTATTTTGACTTTTGTTGCCAATGCTTTTGGTGTTTTAGTCATGAAGTCCTTGCCTATGCCTATGTCCTGGATGGTTTTGCCTAGGTTTTCTTCTAGTGTTTTTATGGTGTTAGGTCTTATGTTTAAGTCTTTAATCCACCTGGAGTTAATTTTAGTGTAATGTGTCAGGAAAGGATCCAGTTTCTGCCTTCTGCACATGGTTAGCCAGTTTTCCCAACACCATTTATTAAACAGGGAATCCTTTCCTCATTGGTCTGTTGGGAGGATCTAGGGGAGTGACAGTAGGGGGTGGGAAGTTGGGGAGGGATAACAGCGGGAGGAATGTCAGATATAGGTGATGGGGAGGAAGGCAGAAAACCACATTGCCATGTATGTACCTATGCAAGAATCTTGCATGTTCTTCACATGTACCCCAAAATGTAAAATGCAATATATATATATATATACACACATACACATATATATATGAAAATGGTATGAAAGTATCATCAAATGGCATAGAGTGACTTAAGGAAAAATTATAATAACATTTTTAATAACAAGTCAGAGTTTTAAATTTTTTTTTGTTTTCATATGTCTAAATAATTTTTTTTTTTTTTTAATGAGACGGAGTCTTGCTCTGTCACCAGGCTGGAGTGCAGTGGTACAATCTCGGCTCACTGCAACCTCCGCCTTCTGGGTTCTAGCAATTCTTCCACGTCAGCCTCCCAAGTAGCTGGAACCACAGGCGTGTGCCACCACGCCTGGCTAATTATTTTGTATTTTTAGTAGAGACAGAGTTTCACCGTGTTGGCCAGGATGGTCTCGATCTTTTGACCTTGTGATCCACCCACCTTGGCCTCCCACACTGCTGGGATTACAGGCATGAATTTTTTTTTTTTTTTTTGAGTCAAGAATTTCTCTCTGTCACCCAGGCTGAGGTGCAGTGCTGTCATCTCTGATCAGTGAAACCTGTGCCTCCAAAGCTCAAGCAATTCTCATGTCTCAGCCTCCGAAATAGGTGGGAGTATAGGCACACATCACCACATCCAGCTAATTTTTGTATTTTTAGTAGAGATAGAGTTTCACCATGTTGGCCAGGCTGGTCTTGAACTCCTGGCCTCAAGTGATCCATCTGCCTCGGCCTCCCAAAGTGCTAGGATTATAGGCATGAGCCACCACACCAGCCTAAATAATTTTAAATGATACTATAAGTAGTTCTGTGGGAGAATAAATAAATCAGCTCCTTTTCTTATATAAAAATATTCTGTATATTATTACAAAAATTATTAAATATATTTTAATGCTGATTTAATATAGTACAGTCGGTAACCATCTATAATTATCAGTATTTCACATTAAAATGAGATAAACATTTATTTTACCTCTGCTATCAACATAGCATAAGATTATTTCATATTTTTTCCCTCCATCCTCTAGTACCTAGAGGAACTCTTAATATTGAGACTGAAGGAAGAGAGTAAAGAACGAAACATAAGGCCAAAGATAGTCTCTCTAGGAGTGAGTTAAGACAAGCAAGTTTTGGCCCTTTTGTGTGTGTGTATGTTTATCCTTTTTAAGAGAAAGCAGTATGTAATTTATAATTTATGATTCCATCTCTCTGTCAGTGCCTCCAGTGATGTCTCCACCCATGCATATTTTGCTAGCCTGTGCAAAAATGAAGCTCACAGTACAAACACTGGCACTTTACTCAGAGCTTGCTCTCATGTGGGACTCCTTATTTCTATTCAGTGGCTTCCATCTGTGTTTTGCCTCTCTGTCTTGTCAGGCTGCCATGTGAGAGGGGTTATTCACCTGGCTTTTTGTTTCCATATTGTTCCTAGACACATCTTTGGATCAGAATTGTCTCTCTGCCCTGTGGTCTCAGGCCAGGTTTGGCTGACAGGCCCAGCCAGAGTTCCAGCTAATCAGGGAGAGAAAAGCAAGTCATATTTAAACCCTAAGGTGATGAAATCAAAAAATTTTAAACTAAGCAATCATTGCTGTTACTTGGAGAAATAATAGCATTTAGCCCAATTCGTCCTTCGGATCATTGTAGGCTAAATTAGGTATAGTAAATAAAACGGAGCAGGTGAAATTTCAACTAAACTTTAATGAAGGGTAGAATGAAGTCAAGCATAAAAGAGGAATAATGCATGTCAGATGGAAGTAAATAATTCAGCCAAGGCACAGGAGGAACAAAATACATACAACACACAATCTTGGGAAAGCAGCCTCTTTAAAGTTTGCAAAAGGAGACTTGACCAATTTATGAGACATTTTGAATGCTGGCTTTTTTATACTCTTGTAAATTGCTTTTGCTTTTTCCAAATGGTTATCTAAAGACCACCTGTAGTATACTCACCATATAAATCTAGTATATATATATATATATATATACATACATATACATATATGTGTGTGTGTGTGTGCGCGTATGTGTGTGTGTGTTTGTGTGTGTGTGTATCTCTGAAGCTGAAGGCAGGGAATCTGGCTGTATCAAGCTCACCAGTTCATTTGTATTTGAGAAAAAATACTATCAAGTAATCAGTTTTAAACATTTTTCTTAGCAATCAACCATCATATGTTAAAACTTAGTATATAACACAAAAGCCCTATTTACATGATGTGTGTTTGTGTATGTGTGTGTGGGTATGTGTGTGTAGGGAGCTCTTGGTGCCCCTGAAGCTCTCAGTTATTTTTTTTTAATTGCTCTAACTAATAGGGGAATCGCAAAGGAGGCTTTGGATGAGAATGAGATGTTTAGAAGCCTCAGCAATCGTAAGTGTGTGAAACAGATTTGAGGAAAGAGAGACTCGAGGAGAGAGAGAGAGAGAAGGAAAGAAAGGAAAAGAAAAGTAGCTAGAGGCTACTGTAACAGATATTAATTTGCCACCTCAAAATCAAATGTGCAGGAAATGCCAAGCAACGTTAATTTCTTTGAGTCAGCTAAATCTTGCTTTAAAGGCTCCAGAGTATCTAACCCAATATTAAATTGAGTCTCAATCAACATTGTTGGGCATCTTTTTCAAATCTATCCCACATATATAGGAAGGTCCTGGAATCTAAAGCAGAGTAATAATTACAGGAGAACTTCTCTGGTTTTGGTTTGCTCATATCACTGCCAATAAGCTCATTAGACAGGTTTACTCAGTGGCTTAAAGTCCAACAGAGGGGAAGGGAAAGGAGAGAGGAAGAAAGGGAGGGAGGGAGGGGAAATGAGGGAGTGGCATAGTTTAAGCTGTGCACTCCTTCAGATAGAGAAACAGTCCTTTGGTGGAGCTGCTCCGTCTACCACTTCCAGTTGCTTCTGTGCCCTGCATGTAGGAGCTAGAGCTGAGGCTGAACACTTCTGCCTGTAGAAATGGTGCTTTGGCAGAACTGCTCCAAAACCCCCTCCCAGTTGTAGGTTTACCTGGCTCCATGGTTTTCCCTGACCCCTTTATGGATGGGAACTAGAGTGCATAGGTGCCAGCAGAGGAGAACTCCAACCACTTGAACCCGGTGTGCTCAACCCTTCACAAGAGAGAGCATGCAGGTGAGCAGGTGCAGGAGCTGAAGTGAGCACTTTTTGGTACTGGCAGGAACAAACTCTGTACTGACACCACAGCAGCATCTAGGGGGATGCCCATGACTCCTGAAGACCCAGAAGGAGTGTTATAGTCACTGATCTTTTAGCTCTGCCATCTGCAGATGGCTGAAGTGTCCAGAGCTCAGTGGTGGGTCAGTGTGACAACATTTTGCACCAGCACCTGGGTTCTTGTCCAGTGTCCAGGAAGAATGAAGTCACACAAATTGGAGATGGTAAATGTGGGGGATTTTATTGCTGGTGAAAGTGACTCTCAGCTGAATGAAGAGGAGCTGAAAAGTGGATAATGAAGCAGGAATGTAATCTACCCCAGAGTCTGGCCATACCTGATCAGACTCCTCTCCAAAGCTACACCATCAAGCCATCCTTCAGAGGTCAAGTTGTTTCTCTCCGATGTCCAACCATAGTCTCCAATGTCCAGCTGCTTCTCTTCTCTGTCTACTGGTGGAGCCTGGGGTTTTTATGGACAGGATGGGGGTTGGTGGGTCATGGGTGGTTTTGGAAAAGGCAATATTTGAGCGAGAAAACATGGATGTATGTTCTCACTTTGGGATGTGGTTCCAGGCTTGAGGCTCGGGCCCTTCCTAGGGACCCAACTCTCTTCACTCAGAATGTCCCTCCTCCTGTCCCTATCAATGGGACTCAAGGTAAAGATACATACACACTTTTAGGGAAGAGGCACTTTGGTAAAGCCATGCAATATACTCCTCCCAGTTCCTGCTGCACCCTACCTTCCTGTGCTAGAGCTAAAGCAATACCTGGTATCCCAGAGAAATGTGTTCTGGCCTCCCAGACCAGCCACATCCTCCTGTGCATGAGCTGAAGTGGTAGTCTGACATTTGGGAATACAGTACAGTAAGGCTATGCAAAGGGACTGGAGGCATTTTGTCCCTGCTTTAGAGATCTGAGGAACTTTTAACTTCACAGAGATAATTTGGGATATCTGGCAGAAGAAATTTCTAAGCAACAAAGTGTTCAAGAGGAAGCAGAATATAAAAGTTTGGAAAATTTCCAACCTGATGATGCAATAAAAAAGAAAAACCCATTTATAAAACCATCAGATTTCATGAGACGTATTTACGATCATGAAAAAAACATGAGAAAAATCAGCCCCTATGATTCAGTCACTGTCCACCAGGTCCTTCCCATGAAGTGGGGATTATGGAAGCTACTGTTCAAGATGAGATTTCGGATGGGTGTATTTACCCAATGCCTGTAACCCCATCATATCTAATAAGTAATTAACTTGCTTTTGATTTTACAGGTTCATAGGCAAAAGGGACTTGCCTTGTCTCAGATGTGACTTTGGACTGCAGGCTTTTGAGTTAATGCTAAAATGAGTTAAGACTTTGGGGGACTGTTGGGAAGATATAATTGGTTTTGAAATGTGAGGACATGAGATTTGGGAGGAGTTAGGGGCAGAATGATATCATTTAATAGTGTTCCCTCCCAAATCTCATCTGAATAGTAGCTTCCATTTGGATCATAAATAAGTCTCATGAAATCTGATGGTTTTATAAAGGGAAGTTCTTCTGCACATGCTCTTGTCTGCCACCATGTAAGATGTGCCTTTGCTCCTCTATCGCCTTCCACCATGATTGTGAGGCCTCCTCAGCCATGCTGAACCATGAGTCAATTAATTCTCTTTCCTTTACATATTATCCAGTCTCAGTATTTCTTCATAGCAGTATGAAAATGGACTAATACAAGTACATGCCTCTTTGGTACCAAAGTTGAGGCAAAAAAGTTGAGAGCGCTTTGCCTCTCAGAAAGTGGTGCCTTCACCACCAGTGCAGTCATGTATCATGGGCCTAAGCTGAAGCAGCACGTAATGCTTGGGGAACTGGTGCCTTGGCTGAGCTGAAGTAGTATCCTGCATCTCAGGGAAACAGCAGTGGCTGAGCTCAGCCACTCCACCCTACAGGTCAAACAACTTTAATATCCTGTTTTACTAAAATATAACTATCCCCCTTGAGTCTGAGCTGCTGAGACACCCCTCTCCTTAGGGATGGAAGTCATCACTGTGAGACTTCCTGCTTGCCAGGGCCCATGATTATGCTTCCCAATTCTTGGATCTTTTCTGCTGCTATATCTGACCTCATAGAGTTTGGGATACTGTGGAGTCTCATCTTCCAAGAGTCTAGGGTCACCACTATTTGAAACCTTATCTCCTAAGACCTTAATTGCTGCTAAGCCATATTGGCTCAGGTTCCCAAATTGCAGTATACCGTACTCCATAGGTCCAAACCTCCAGAGTACTCCTCCTTTCCTAGGGCTGGGTCAGACTATACCCTGCCCCCTAGTGTCTGAATTACAGCTACAATCTTGTCCCCTAGGCATGAACTGCTGGGGCAGGGGGCGGGGAGGGCTCAGATTCACAAATTCTAACTCTACAGGTGATCTATATCCAACCCTGCCGCTAAGAATAAACCTGAACCCCAAAACTGAAGTGCCACAATCAGTTCACAAAACACTGTGTGTAGGATCTCAGCTTCTCAGCTGCTCCAAGAAATTGTACCTGGAACCCAGCACTGCTGCAGGTGATTGTAGAACGTATCAAAACAAACAGGAAGAGTGATTCCTTTGGCTCAGTTCCTCATTGTAGGGAAAATGAGAATAATGGAGGACCTCAAAAGCCCTCAACACCAAGAAACATAACAATTGATAACGGTGCCACCACTGCTGCCACAAACTCATATAGGCTTTGAGGCACCCACACTAATCACTGATATTGATAGCAGCAGAGGAAGTTTCATGGATACTGTATCACTGCACCTACTTGGAACCAAAGTTACCACACTCTTCTGAATTGACACAAAAACTCAGCTTCAAGTGAAAGTCTTTTTCTATGAAAGCCACTCTGAAAAATTTGAAAGAGGTAGTTGGTCCACCAATGCACAAACATCAATACAGGGACACAAAACACATGGAAAAGCAAGGATATATGACAGTATCAAAGGAATACAATAACTCTCCAGTAACACATCAGAAGGAAAAGGAAGCCTATGAATTTCCATAAAATGAATTAAAAATAATAATCTTAAGGAAATTCAGTGAGATGCAATAGAATACGGATAGGCAATTCAACAAAAACAGAAAAGCAATTCATGATGGGCATGAGATATTTAATAAATAGATGGAAATCATACAAAAGAACCAAAAAGAAATTGTACAGCTATAGCATTCAATTATGAAATAAAGAATATAATAGCTTCAACAGAAGGCTTGATCAAGCAGCAGAAAAAAAGCCTCTGAATTTGAAGATAAGTCATCTGAAACTGTAAAATCAGAGAAAAATAAATAAGAATGAAAAAGAGTAAAGAAAGCCTACAGGACTTAGAGGTTGGTATTAAATGCACAAACTTTTTCTTGATAGTATTACCAGAAGGAGAAGAGACTGAAAAAAGCAGAGAAAATCTACTGACTAAAATAATAGCTGAAAACTTCCCAAGTCTTGGGAGAGGTATTGACATCCAGATCCAGGAAGCTCAAACAGTCCCAAATATATTCAATTCAAAATGTACCCCCCAAGGAACATTATAGACAAATTGTCAAAACACAAAGATATAGAATTCTAAAAACAGCAAGAGAAAGACATCAAGTCAAATCTAAGAGAACCTCCATCAGACTAACAGCAGGTTTCTCAGATGAAACCTCATAGACCAGGAGAGAATGGGACAATACAGCCAAAGTGCTGGGGAAAAAGAAAAGTGCTAACCAAGAATACTATACACGGCAAAGCCATACTTCAGAAATGAAGGAGAAGTTATACTTTTCAGACAAGAAAAACTGTAAAAATTATCATCACTAGTTGGCATTACAAGAAATGTTCAAGGAAGTCTTACATCTGGAACAAAAGTCATAACTATCATCATGAAACCACACAAAAGTATAAAACTCACTATTAGAACAGATACAGAGGAGAAAGGAAAAGGAATAAAATCTTATTACCACAGAAAACCACCAAACCTTCATGAAAAACAGAAATAAAAAAACAAAAGATATACAAAATAACCAAAAGACAACAACATGCTAAAAGTAAGTCCTCACTTATCAATAACAATCTTGATCTGCAACCTTTGTCTGCAACCTTTGTCTCCTGGGCCCAAGAGATCCTCCCACTTCAGCTTCCTGAATAGATGGGACTACAGGTACATGCCATCATGCTCAAGTGATTTTTTAAAAAATCCTTAGTAGAGATGAGGTCTCACTGTGTTACCAAGGCTAGTCTTGAACTCCAGAACTCAAGCAATCCTCCCACCATGACCTCCCAAAGTGCTGAGATAACAGGTGTGACTCACTGCTTCCAGCTATTTAAGTATCTTTTCTGACCACAATGGAATAGAACTGGAAATGAACAACATGAAAAACTTTCAAAACTGTACAAATACATGAAAATTAAACAACATGCTCGTAAATGACCAATGGGCAAATGAGTAAACTAAGATGAAATAAAAACTATCTTGAAACTAAAGAAAATAGAAATATAACATGGCAAAAACCTATGGGATACAGGAAAAGCAAGATTTAGAAGAAAGTTTAAAAGCAATAAAGGCCTACATCAAAAAATTAAAAAGATTTTAAATAACTTAATGATGCATCTCAAGAAATAAACTAAAATTAAGTAATTAGGATCAGAGCAGAAATAAACATTACTGAAACTTTAAAAATACAAAAAAATCAAAAAATGAAAAGTTAGTTTTTTGGAAGATAAAAATAATCAACAAACCTTTAGCTAGAATAACCAAAAAAATAGAAAAGGTGCAAATAAAGAAAATTAGAAACAAAAGTAAAGAGACATTGCAACTGATAATCTAGAAATACAAAGGATCATTAGAAACTATCAGGAACAACTATAGCTAGACAAAGTGGAAAACTTAGGAAAACAATGAATACATTTTTGGATCAATGCAAAATACCAACACTGAGTCATGAAGACATGGAAACCCTAAACAGACCAATTATAGATAACAGGATTGTGTTAATAATAAAAAAAATCTCCCATCAAATAAAATCACAGAACTTCATGGATTCAACATTAAATCCTACCAAACATTTAAAGAAGAACTAGTAGTAATTCTACTCAAACTTTCAAAAAATTGAAGGGAATTCTTCCAAACTCATTCTACAAAGCCAACATTACCCTGGTTGGAAAACAAAACAAAACAAAACAAAGAAACAACAGCAATGACTATAGGTCAACGTCAATAATAAACATAGATGCAAAATGCTCAAAAAATGCTAGAAAACTGAATTTATAAGCACACTAAAAAGATCATATACCATGACAAACGAGATTTATCCCAGAGATGCAAAGATAATTTCACATATGCAAATTAATAAATGTAGTAGATCACATCAACAGAGTTAAGAACAAACCCCATATGATCATCTCATTAGATGCAGGAAAAGCATTTCACAAAAACTAACGTCCTTTCATGATAAAAACTTTCAAGTATAGAAGGAACACACCTCAACACAAAAGTTGGAAGTTTTCTTTCTAAGAACTGGAGCAAGATAAGAATGCCCACTCTGATCACTCTTATTCAACATAGTACTGTAAGTTCTAGCCAAAGAAATTTTTAAAAAGAAATAAATAAAGGGCATCAAAACTGGGAGAAAGGCAAATTGCCCTTTGCTGACAGCAGGATATTATACATAGAAAAAGCTAAAAGCTCCACCATTAATCAACCAGATGAAAAAGAAATCAAAAAAGGCAATAATATTAAAAATAGTTACCAAAAAAGTGCCTAGGAATAAATTTAACCAAAAAGGTGAAAGATCTCCATAGAGAAAATCATAAACACAGGTGGAAAAAAATCAGAGACACACAATAATAGAAAGATATTCCATGTTCGTTGAGAGGAAGAATTAATATAGTGAAAATCACCACACAACCTAAAGAATTCTACAGATTCAGTGTAATCCCTATCAAAATATCAATGAGATTCTTCACAGAAATAGAAGAAAACAATACTATAAAATGTATATCCAAGCACAAAACACCTCAAATAGCCAAAGCATTCCTGAGTAAAAAAGAACAAAGCTAGATAAATCAGAATACCTGATTTCAAAATATACTATAAAGCTATAGTAACCAAAACAGCATAGTATTGGCATAAAAACAGATACATAAACCAGTTGAAGAGAATAGAGAACCCAGAAATAAACCCATGTATTTACAGCTAAGTGGTTTTCACAAGGGAACTGTGATCCCTTGGAGGAGGAGAGGCATTCTGCTTTTTGGTGTTTTCATTCTTTTGCACTGGTTTCTTCCCATCTTCATGGATTTATCTAGGTATGGCATTTGTGTTTGGTGACTTTTGGATGGGGTCTCTGAGTGGAAATCCTTTTTGTTGATATTGAAGCTATTTCTTCCTATTTTTTAGTTTTCCTTCTAATAATCAGGCCCTTCTACTGCAGTACTGCTGGAGACTACTCCAGACCCTGCTTGCCTGGGGATCACCTGTGGGGGCTGCAGAACAGTAACAGTTGCTGCCCATTTCTTCTTCCATTATCTTCATCCCAGAAGGGTACCCACGAGATGTCAGCCTAAGCTCTTCTTTATGAAGTGTCTCTTTGAATATATGGCTGTCAGGGAGCTGCTTGAGGAGACAGTTTGTCTTACAGGAGCTCAAGTGCTGTGGTAGGAGCTCCACTGTTCCATGCAGAGCTGCTGGGAAGATACATTTAAGTCTGCTGCAACAGAACTCAAAACAGCCTCTTTTCCCAGGTGCTCTGTCCTGGGAATATGGGGCTTTATAAGTGGCTGACATGCTGCTGCCTTTTTTCAGAGATGCCCTGCCTACCAAGGAGGTAGTCTAGTTACAGTCTGCCAGCAGAGGCATTGCTGAGCTTCTGCTGGCTCTGCCCAGCTGCTGTGTAAACTTCCTTGAGGTTTTGTTTACAGAGATACAATTAGAATTGCCTTGGTAATGGTGAACTGACTCAATAATGGTGGATTGCCTCAGTAATGGTGGACTGCCTTGGTAATTGCAAACTGCCTCGGTAGTGGTGGATGCCTTTTCTCCCACCAAGCTAGGCCTTCTGGGGTCCAGCTGCACTTGCTGTGAAACTCTCAATCCAGAGCGTTTCAGATTGCTGGTCTTTGTGGCAGTGGAACCCGCCAAACCAGATCACCTGTCTCCCTGTTTCAGTCCCTTTTTTTCAGTTGAATGGGTGGCTCTGTCTCCCAGGTGTTCCAGGCACCAGCTGAAATGGCCACCCAGATTTGTATGAGTTTTTGTGTGGAAACCCGCTGGTGCTGGCTGAAACAGCCATGCTGGAAACTTGTGGTGCTTTTCAGCCCTGGAATCTCCTGGTCTGTGGGCAGTAAAAACTCATTTGAAATGCAGTGATCACTCACCCTCTGCATTGCTCTCGCTGGGAAATGCACTCCAGAGCAGTTCCTATTTGGCCATCTTGGATCTCTCTCCCTGCTTTCTTCTTTTTATTCTGTTAGATTAGTCAGTGGTTTATTTTGTTGGTAGTTTTTCAAAAAGAATTTTCTTTGAACAAGGAATTTCAACAAACAAAATGGATATTTTTCAAAGAAGTGGCCTTTAGATTGATTTATAAGTTCTATAATTTTACGGCCTTCTAACTCATTAACTTTTGTCTTTACTGATTTCTGCTGCTTTATTGTTCTCTTTTTATCATTTTGAATTTAAGTGCATACTATTATTGTATATAATGGTTGTATGAATATATAGCTGATTCTAAGCCTGAGATAGTCAAAATACAAGATGAGTTTGAAGGATCTTGTAAAGCCAGAAAGTAAGGAAGTACTCAAAAAAATAAATAAGCTGTAGGTCATGTCAAATTGACACAGGAGCCAATCTGAATGAGTTTCTAGCAGCAAATGCTGAAATGACTTGAGAAAAAAAAGTTTTATATTATAACCAGAAATTTCACATAAATATATATGACTCCATACTAATATGAATAAATTATTTTAATAAATAAATGCTACAGGAAAAGGAACATATTTTTCTTACAAAACAACTCCTAATACTACTTTTGTATATACTACTTTCTTCAGGAGTGTAGCTTAATACCCATCCCCTTGAGTGAAAAAGGGTCTTAGTGACTCACTGTCAAAGAATGTAGAAAGGAAAAAATGGTAACCTTGCAGTGGAGAAACATAGTAAAAGTACCTTAACCAAGATACCAAGGTTAGTATTATCAACACCATCTTGATATTGTGTACTATTCTCAATGTATGTGTGCTGGGAAGAGTACTTTTCTTCTCTGATATTCTTTCAAAACCCATGAACCCAGTCTAATCATGAGAAAAACATTAGACAAAGCCAAAATGAAGACATTCTACAAAGTACCTAACTAGTATTCTTTAAAAGTGTCGAAGTCATGAAAAACAAGGCAATCCTGACAAACTGGAGGAAGCTAAGAATACATCACTATTACCCAATGAAACACCAATGAAACGTGATTATCTTGGATTCAGTTCTGGACATTAGTAATAAAAAAAAAACTTTTGAATAAGTTATTAATAGTAATGTACCAATGTTAATTCTCAGCATGGACAAAAGGACCATTGTTACACAAAAGATTAACATTAGGGGAAACTAGGTAACGAGTATGTTTGAACTCTATTATCTATATAAGGTTATTTTAAAACAGGATTTTTAAAAATCTAGTATGGGTTTCAAGGACTTAAGATGAAATTAATGAAGTGTTAAATTATAGCTTTATTGAGTCAGCTAATGAAGATTCAAGGGTACTATAGTTTCTTTATAAAGAACTATAGTTTCTTTATATTTTTGTAATAATAAAATTTTTATTATTTAGTTTTAAAATCTCTGATATACAATCATGATCATATAGAAAGTAACTTCCCATTTTTCCTGTGCCTATATTTTTAAAACTCACATTAGTATCTTTATTTGAATATAAATGTAATAAGATGTTGCATTTCTATTCAAATAAATGAATGACCGTGAACGAAAGTAAAATCCAAGAATACTGATGTAGGCTACTTTTCATCATTGCTATATCATGAAATGATCTACATCATCAGTCATAATCATATACACATTTTTTGTTGTAGACAAAAACTTACAATTTAAAACTGATCTTAAAGATTATTTTAATAATATGCAGAAATCTAATTCTAGGTTTCTTTTCTATCATTTATTTTAGATTTAAGGGTACATTTAAGGTTTGTTACAAGAGCAAACATGACTATGTGTCATGGGGCTTTGCTGTAGATTATTTTGTCACCCAGGTAATAAGCATAGTACCTGACAGGTAGATTTATTGAGCACTGAGTATGTAAAGAGCACTGTGCTAGGTTCTTGGATGGAAAATGACAATGTCTACCTGTTACAGTCCTTGAAGGACCCCAACAGCCTTAGTAGATACTCTCAAAGCCTTTAAAAGAGACTTCTCTGGTTTAATTAGATACAAGGAACTGTTTTATAAAAAGGAAAAGGCAAAACTAACTCTAAGAGACAGACGCTGTATCTCAGACTACAGAAAAATTTATCTACTCTTTTGTATTTAGAATATAATCATTTAATCTTTTGATGAAACAATTTTTTCAAGCCTTTTAAATTCTTTGCCTAGGCAAATATTCCTAGCAAATACTAGCTCAAAGCAAAATTATCACGTAATTAAACACATTTCATTTGAATATTCAATTTCAGCCAACCTACAATCTTATCATTTTTAAATAATCTGTTTTATATTACAAAGACTAATGATTTCTCCAGGAATTAAACACTTAGGAAAATATTACAAAATGTTTTGCTGGGCTCAAACTAGCCCTTTAAGTCTGCGTTTTCCAAACCATTTAGAATGACCCATGAGTGAGCCATAATATTTTCAAATGGGTCTCCACAAATATCTGTTAATGAAATAGAATAAAACAGAACAGAATAGCAATAACAAAAATGTATTTAACAAAATGAGGATATTGTTTTGTGATTTTTTTTCAGTTTAAGGGTGTATGTGTGTGTACATGTATGCACGCATGTGCACACACATTAAACTCTAGTGTAAAATATCTTACATATGGGTCAAGAAAAAATATTAAAATTCTCTGCTCTAAGGGATTTTCCAGTCCAGAGCATATAAATTTTACGTGAGAAATCTTAACAATAAGCAACATGAAAGTAAGTAAAAATTTTTAAATACCTTGGGGAAACAGAACTTTTTGAAGGAAGTGAGATTCAAACAGAATTCTGAAAGTTACATAAAAGAACTTCAATAAGTGGACATACTAAGCAATAATATTACAGGTGGCTGAAAAGGTGAAGACAAATGCTTAACATGAATCAGAATCATGTAGATGCTTACCAAAATATTTGGGAAGCCTGCACCACAATATTTGATTCAATTGATCTGAAGTATGACTGAGAACCCTAAATTTTTAACAAACAATTATATCACACAAACACATTTACTCACTGCAATTCTAATATATGGGGTCCAAGCACCTTGCTAAGTTTAAGAAAAGAAAGTATAAAGAAACTTGGGGCCAGGCGCGGTAGCTCACACTTGTCATCCCAATGCTTTGGGAGGCTGAGGCAGGCAGATTACCTGAGGCCAGGAGTTTAAGACTAGCCTGGCCTACATGGTGAAGCCCGGTCACTACTAAAAATACAAAAATTAGCCAGGCGTTATGACAGATGTCTATAATCCCAGCTACTCAGGGGGCTGAAGCAGGAGAATCGCTTGAACCCAGGAAGCAGAGGCTGCAGTGATCCAAGATAGCACCACTGCACTCTAGTCTAGGCAACAAAAGCAAAGTGTCTCAAAAAAAAAAAAAAAAAAAAAAGAAAGAAAGAAATTTGGGAGTGATCATGTAGACAAGTTTGGGACAAAGTAAGGGTCCATAAAGGCAAATTTTAAGATATCAAGCTGGAAAGATATATTGAGCTAGATTGTGAAGAGATTCAAATTTCAAGTTAATGATGTGTTTTACCTTAATAGAGTCATTCATAATTTTTATAAAATGGAGTAGCATCATCTAAGATGATTAACATAATATTGATATTAAAATAAAGATAAACTGAGAGTAGAAGATTGGTTACAAGGGTGTTGAAGATGTAGGTATGATTTAAAGTTCTAACTTATTACAGAGGAAGACAAAAATTTGCACATTGAGAATGTGTAGGCTTTTACATAAAATATCATAGTGAGTAAAACAATAAAGTTTCAGAGTATGCACTTAATCAGAATACTTAACCACACATGTCAGGCATATCCATGACCACTATAATGATTGCTGTTATTTTGTTCTAGTCAAAATTTAGCAACTCATCATGTCTCTGATATTTAATGAAAATGTCCCTGAGAAGCTTTATATCTTTCTTGAAAATAACAGTCCATTTTATTCCTGATAAAGTAAGAGAACATTCTGGAGTATCTGATACATTAAGTTTCTATGGCATTCACATCCATTTTCAAAATGAAATAGCCTTTGCATTAATTAGAAAGTAACAATTTATTTCTCCTTATATCCATATTGTTTTCATTAAGCCTTAAGTATGGAGAGATGCTACTGTTATTTTCCATTCAGATTTTCTAAATAAATCTTATCTTTTAAAAATGAAAATAAATTAGCACTAATTTTTATATCCTTGAAAATTAACATCAGTTTCACAAAGTCATCATTTATCAATCTATTAAAATTATTCTATGTTTATTTAATAGAATGTAAGCAAGCTTCTCTTGCAATGTGAATAACTGAAAAAAGAAACAAACAATGGAAATGCACACCAGGTGAACTGTAGAATAGAATAGATAATTATTTTAAATTCTATTTTTTACAAAGAAAATTGCATGGAAGATTTCTGGAAGCCAGACCTGTCTTCCTAAGAAAATAGAACACTAAGGAAAAACAGATTTGACCTAGAGCTATACATGCATAGATGGAAAACTTGGCAAACGTTACCACAGTCTAGCAATTCCAGTAGTAAACAGTAATATGGACTTGATCAAAATAGTAACCACAGATAGCAGGCACATCTATGAGCACTTACACAACTGCTAATACTTGGTTCCAAGTCTGAACTTAGAACTGGGCTCTGTTTCTCTGTAACACGTTTATTTTCATAATTAGAACCATTAGAACTAATTATTAGAACATAAAAGTTTCAATTCTGATTAGAGATTACAAAAGCAGCTCTCGTCTTCAACAACCACTTATTTCCCAGGAACCACTACTTTCCCAAATTATTTAAATTGAGAGCCCTCATGTTAGAAACGTTTTTAAAAATCAACTTATACAGCCTTTGCTTTTCAATTTTTAAGTGCTTTAGTACGTACGCATGTGTGTGTGTGTACATATGTGTGTGTGTATATATATATATATATATATATATAACATGCTACACACTTTGCATGCAACCAATATACATGTATATACATACACACACACACACACACACACACACACACACACACACACATATGGAAAGGTCAAACATTTCTATTAAACTTTGTCTGTGAGGGTTGCTTACACCAAATTGTTATACTAACATTTATTTTGTTTATTAAATGCCTGTCATTGTACTAAGTGCTTTTTATGTGATAATCATACAAATATACCTATCATGGAAGTGCTAATATGTCATG
The DNA here is from genome assembly GCF_001604975.1 of Cebus imitator. NCBI lineage: Eukaryota > Metazoa > Chordata > Mammalia > Primates > Cebidae > Cebus > Cebus imitator. Next base: position 8,904,404 of record NW_016107347.1, on the reverse strand, counting down.
ATGTGTGTTGCCACTCAAATCTGAATTATACTGAAATGTAATTCCCAGTGTCGGAGGTGGGGCCTAGTGGGAGGTGATTGAATCATGGGGGAGGCTCTTCATGAATTGCTTAGCATCAACCTACTGGTACTATTGTTGTGGTAGTGAGTAAATTCTTGTGAGATTTGGTTGCTGAAAAGTGTGTAGCATTTTATCTTTACTTCAGAATGTTCTATATGCACATGAGAAGAATGTATAGTTTGCTGTTCTTCAGTGAAGCACTTTCTAGATATCTATTAGGTCTAGTTGGTTTACGTATTGTTCAAGTATTTTATTCTCTTGCTGATGATGTGTGTAGTTGTTCTATGCATTTTTTAATGCAGCATAATAGTAATCGACTATTATTGTTGATATGTTTATTATACCCTTCAATTCTTTCAGCTTTTTGTCATGTATTTTGGGTACATGTAGTTTTTAATTGTTATACCTTCTTGGTGGAATGGCCTTTTATCATTACATGGTGTTATTTTTTGTTTCTAGTAACAATTTTTGTATTACTATTTTGTCTGACATTAAGATAGCCAATTTAATTCTTTTTTGGTTACCAATTTCATGGTATATTGATTCTTTTGTTTTTTTTTTTTCAACCTATTTGGTCTTTGGATCTAAAATGTTGGCTCTCATATAAAGCATATAATTGGATCATGTATAGTTTATTCCAAGTCTGTCAATCTCTACCTTTTCATGGAAGAGTTTAATAAATTTGATTTATTAATTGTTAAGAAAATATTTGTCTGTCATTTTGCTATCTGTTTTCTATGTGCCTTATGTCATTTTGTTCCCACTTCCCTCTGTTACTGCCTTCTTTTTCATTAAGTAGCTATTATTTTTCACTTACACTTTAATTTGCTCATTTTAACTATATATTATTAAGTTATTTTCTTAGTAGTTCATTGGGGATTGTCATTATCACCTTAATTTATGACCATCTAGTTCAGGATGATACCAATTTAATTTCACAAAAATACAAAAACTTCTTTTTAATATGACTCTGTTCCTCAACCTCCTTTAAGTTGTCTCCCCAGTAGTACAGTTGTACACCTCTAAAAAATTTAATTTTTTATTTCAGTTATTTTACTTTCCAATTTAAATTAGTGAAGGAAAGAAGAAAATAAAGGGAATGGCCCTTAAGCCTACCCATACCTACAATAGTCTCATCTCTTTCGGAAGCTCAAAGGAGAAAAAGACTAAAGCCATGACATAAAAGAAACATTTTTTTCATCTGAGATACTGAGGCCCAAACATAGAACTGTGCAGCTCTGAGCCTCTATATGACAAAGTGCAACACAGAGTTACAGGGGGTCAATTTCTCCCTTACATAGGCATGGGTTATCAACTAACCACCTGACCATCCAAGGTAGTCACCATGGAATACCACCATGCTCTGCTTTGCTGGACTAAAAAAGATGACCACAGAATATCTTACCCTGAAAAGCAGCATTCTCTCCATAAGCTCTAGCAGCAGTACTGATGGCAGTGGGGATGTTTCTTGAGTTGTTGGCGTGGCAGACCTCATATAAGCAGCCTCAGTCAAAGAGTGTACATACACATTTCCTGAGCACTTGTGAGATGATCTTGGGGACTTCCAGGTATAGCTGGAAATAATTTGAAGCAACATTGAGGTACAGAAAATTTTGAATATTAAATGCTAATGTGACCTAACCTATTCTCATAGATTTTCCCTTATTTTAAATACTCTTTAGTTATTAGACTAATTTAGGTTGACAGGAAAATTTAACAGAAAGTACTCAAAGCCTGTAGTTTACCTAATGGTTGCATTACAAATTCTATTTATTTTAACAAATGTATGATTGCATGTATCTAACATTATAGTATCATACGTGACAGTTTTACTACCAAAAAAACCTATGCTCTCTTTATTCACCCTTTATCCCCACTCTAATCCCTGGCAACCACTGATCATTTTACTGAATCCATAGTTTCACCTTTTCTAGAATGTCATATAGTTGGAATGATACAGTGCGTAACTTTTTAAGACTGGCTTCTTTCACTTAGCAGTATGCATTTAAGTTTTAAAGTGTCTCACACTTTTAAAATGTCTTGATAGCATATTTCTTTTTAGCATTTTATAGTATCCCATTATCTGGATGTATTAGAGTTTATTTATTCATTTGTGTATGGAAGAGCATTTTGTTTGATTCCAAGTTTGAGCCATTATTAATAAAGCTGCTAGGAACATGCATGTGCAGATTTTTGTGAGAGTATGTATTCAACCCATTTTGGGTAAATACTAAGCAGTATGATTTCTGGATCATATGTTAAGAATATATTTAGTTTTGTGTCAAACTGCCAAACTGTCTTCCACAGTGTCTATACCATTTTGAATTCTCACTAGTAAAAATGAGAGGTCCTGTTGTTCCACATTATCACCAGTATTTGGTGCTGTCAGTTTTCTGGATCTGGGGCATTCTAATAGGTGTATAGTAGTATTTTGTTGTTTTAGTTTGCATTTCCCTAATGATATATGATGTGGAGCATCTTTTTGCATGATATTTGCCATCTATATAGCTTTTTTGGTGAGGCATTTGTTAGGTCTTTCACCCACTCACAGACTTTTAAAGTTTGAGACTCATCAGGTTATAGTCTAGATAACACTGATTCAAACAGTTACTTTCTCATATAATCAACCTAAGTGCTCATCGACAGTGGCTTGGGGAAGGAAAATGTGGTACATATACACTATGAAATACCACGCATCCATAAGAAAAGAATAAAATTGTGCCCTTTGCAGCAACATGTATGTTGCTGGAGGCCATTATCCTGAGTGAATTAATGCAGAAACAGAAATACTGCATGTTCTCATTCATTAGTGGGAACAAATGGGTATCCACAGACATAAAGATGGAAACAATAGACACTGGAGACTGGGGACTCCAAAACAGGGTAGGGAGGAAGGAGAGCAAGTATTGAAAAACTACCCATTGGGTACTATGTTCACTATTAGGGTGGTGGTTTCAGTAGGAACCCAAACTTCGGCATTATGAAATATACCAATATAACAAACCTACATAGGTACTCCCTTGAATCTAAAGTAATCATAATAAAAAAGAAAGAAAAAAGTTACTTTCAAGATAATTATTTAATTTGGAGTTTAAATTCCTTTATTCTATTTATCTATCTTTTTTCTTTCCTTTTCTTTTTTTTCCCTCTTTTCCTTTCTAACAAAAGCAGGAGAATATGCCTGTGATTTGGTGATGTAGAAGATAGCAGAGTGGAGTTGCCAGAAAAAATACAGGACACAGTTAAATTTGAATTTCAGATAAAGAATGAACAATTTTTAGCATAACTGTGTTTCAAATACTTAATTATTTATTATCTATTTGAAATTCCAATTGAACTGGGCATCTTGTATTTGTTTCTTGTTCTTTAAGTTTTAAATTTTCCTTGGTCATGTCGATTTTCCTCATAAAATTTTTTAGTTATCTTTCAGCTCTCAAAATGTTAAAGTAGAAGAGAAGAAAAACTAAGTTTAAGGGGGTAGCAGAGGAAAGCGCAACTTGGCCATGATTTCTCAGTTGATTGCTTTCAGGCATTCTTTTTCCTCAGTAAAATTTTGTGCAACTCATCTGCATAATCACTTATATTTAACCAAATTAATATCTTAACTGAAGTCATGCCATTTTTCTCATAAATGGGTAGATTTGAAACACAGAAAATAAGTATTTTTTTCTATTCAAGTACAGGTCATATTGCGTAGAATCAAATATTCAGCAGTACATTGCCTAAATTGGTGTCTAGCTTCACCAAAAACCGTGCTCCTGATTTGCTATAGATTTTAAGAGAAGGGTATTTACATCCTTCTCTTTAAACTTATCTTTCTTGTAAAAAAAATTACACTCTGTGGAATAAAAAGTTCTGCTTTTACTTCAGTAACTATCGTTGTAGTTGGCTCATCATTCTCTTTCTTTCTCTCCATCTTTGCATTCATTACTGCCACCTTTTGCTTGATTCTGCAATGTTTTATTGGAAAATGGTTAAAACTCCCTACAACAAAAACCCTGGATTACTCTGGGTAATATTTTTGCCAGATAAACTGGAGTTTCCAGGGTAAAATGAAAATCTAGCCAGGGATCCAGAGATTAACAAGCCTAGCTAAAACAGGACAATTTTCTTGTCAAGGCACTCATTGCTCCTACTGATAGTTCCATTTTATTTTTCAGACTCAGCCTCCATCTCCCCCATAGATGTATTCTCAGTTTTGCTGCTATAAAACCAAAATGTTGATTCTTGCTATAATTTTGTTGAAATAAATAGGTAAGGAGACTATTTTTAGCTAATATTTTATTAGTTTCATTTCCAGCATTACTAGAGTCATTGTTCCCATGCTGCTGTTCAATATTTGCTAAATATTTACTAGTGTTCTTAAAAATATGTTTCAGGTCACAGTGTGGGCTTGCATTCAAGTACTTACCCAGTCATGTCATGAATAGACAGTTTCAAGCAATTAACTGCATGTTAAAGGGATTACTAGGGCATGATTTACTCACAGTGAAAACAGAAGATTAAGGCTACTGACTGTCACTATTAGATTGAAAATTTTTTTCCTCAATTATAATATAGAATGAAATGTTGCCTTGGTTTCTTGGCTGCCTTTGGACTGGTGAAGAAAATGGCACTAGTTATTGTTATTTCCATTTGGCAGCCCTTGTAAAGGCTTACTCCACTATCACTACCAAATTCAGAAAATGCTTCTCCTTTCAGAATATACAACCAATCCTTTGAAACCTTTGAAAGCACATCCAGTATCTGATCCAATTCCAAAATTTACACATTTAGCTTTTTTTTTTTTTTTTTTAACTCTGTGCTTCAAAACTTCCTCGTTGGCCATTGAGAATGTTCCTAGCTCTTCTGCTCCATCTTCTTGATTCCAATTCCTATCTGTCAATTCCTTCTCAGCAATCTTTTGGCCATTTGTTTTTGAACTTCTATGGTGGCTACCACCATACTTGATGGATTGTGAAGCCCAGGTGCACAGGGAGCTACTAGTTTCAGGATGAGTAAATGGGTCACTTCTGATATGCTTTTGATGTACTTCCCACGTGAAGTGCTTCATAGTCAGCAAACCAGGAGTTTCTAACACCATGTCCCCCATGGGTCTCATCTCTCTATGTGGAACAGTGAGGAGGAGAGCTGTACCAAAAGACCACTAGAGTAACAGCACTGAACATACTCCAGGGTACCATTTTGTAATTTCAAGAGCATCCTGCATTTTTATTTGCTAAATCTGACAACCTTATAGTGGGGATCTGAATATTCCAAGGAAAAGATGAGAAGTTTCGTCAAGACTGAAAGTACATCACTGGTAAGAACTAAGGAGGAGGGTCTTGATTGCAGAGAGAGGTAATTGAGGTTCCTACACAATGGAGTCACATACACTTCCCCTTGTAAGCCCCTAAATAGGGGAAACCACGTTGGAAGAGATTTTATTTATTTAGTTTTTTTGGTATACTAAACTACATAATTTCCTGAAAGCAACTGTTTTGAACCAGTGTTACTTAGAATTAGAAGTAGTGATATTGAGTGTTTTCCACTAAGCAGAAGTTGACACTCTTGGGAAAGTTGAAGTTACATTTTAACAAATCAGAGTTGTTACAGTAAATTTAATGTGTGATGACTGCCTTTTGGAAATGTGTTTACAGTACCAAGATGTGGTGCCAGGATTGCACGTAGGAGGGCAGGAGCAGGAAGCTCCCTTCCTGCCCACAACACACACACACACACACACACACACACACACACACACACACACATACACACACACAGGATGATACCTGTGCTACTGATGATAGTCACCACTGCAGGTCCCTGGATACCCCACCACCACCACTTTCGCAGAAAAGCCAGAGACATCAAAGCCTATATCCTCCATGGGAGTTTACAAGAGAGGCAAAGAGATCTTTGAAACAGGGGTGCTTCCATAGATGGTGTTTTAGACAGAAGACAACATAAGAAGGGTTTCAGATGAAGTGTCGGAGAGATGACAAGACCTGTGCTCTGATGGCTTCTTGCAACACACCACATCCTTACTGTCAGTAGTCACAGGCTCAGTAATAGTGTGTCTTCAATATGAAGTCTGGAAATCTGATTTTCTTTATAATTATTCACAGTTGCTAGCACAGTGATCTATTTAAAAGGATAAATTAGTAAACAAAACTGAACGTTACTGAGCACATATGCTCTGAAAAACAGAAACTGGGAAGTTCCCATTGGCAAATCTGTTTTTAGTGTTGACTGAATACCTGTGGTCTGGATCCGCTGCACATCAGTGTCCTTGCAGCTCTTCAAACCATGTGTACAGAATTCTTCCTGACACACTTGTCAGGAATTGTAGCACTTCTTATTATTAGCAGATTTAGAAACATAACAATATAAAACATTATGTAAATATATGCTTTGGGACGATCGTCAAATATCAAAGAGGTTTTTAAATAACCAAATGGCTATTTATTGAAAATTTATAACTGTTTTCCATTATCAGATGGATAATTTCAGAGCTGCCCAACAAAATACTGTTTTGTGTATAATGTCATTTAAGTAAAACGTGACATGTACTGATTTTTGAAAGCAAGTAAATTATTTCTTCTTCAAAATACATTAAGTACTTGATAAGTATCAGATACTTGAAAAACATAAGGATTGCTCTTGAGAAATTTATGGTCTGATAGGGAATCAGTTAATTAAATTAGGTTAATATATTATAGATGGGAGGGGAGCAGTTACCTGGACCAGCCTCATCCCACCACCCAGAATCTGTCCCCCACCTTGCTTAGAGTAGAGAACTTCCACTGATACAATTTCACACACAAAGACTTCCCTACAAATGAACAAGAAAGGCAAAAATATCTGAATGAAAAAATGAACTAAGCCAATAAACATATAATATACCAAAGAAAAATACAAATGGCTAATATATAAACCTATTGATTCATTGAGGAGAAACTTAACAGTTTTTAAAATAAGGTCATGTGATAAATTACCTAATGGAATTTTAAAGAATAAAATTAGTAAATTAGTAATCATGCATAGTTTTAAGGAGAATACATCTGATCTTTGACAAACGTGACAAAAACAAACAATGAGGAAAGGATTCCCTATTTAATAAACAGTGTTGGGAAAACTGGCTAGCCATATACAGAAAGCTGAAACTGGATCCCTTTCTTACACCTTATACAAAAAGTAATTCCAGATGGATTAAAGATTTAAACATAAGACCTAACAACATAAAAACCCTAGAAGAAAACCTAGGCAATACCATTCAGGACATAGGCATGGGTAAGGACCTCATGACCGAAACCCCAAAAGCAATGCCAGCAACAGCCAAAATAGACAAATGGGACCTAATTAAACTAAAGAGCTTCTGCACAGCAAAAGAAACTATCATTAGAGTGAACCAGCAACCAACAGAATGGGAAAAAAATTTTGCAATCCACCCATTTGACAAAGGGCTAATATCCAGAATCTATAAAGAACTTAAGCAAATTTACAGGGAAAAAACAAGCAACTCCATCAAAAAGTGGGCAAAGGATATGAACAGATACTTCTTAAAAGAAGACATTCATGCAGCCAACAAACATATGAAAAAAAGCTCATCATCACTGGTCATTAGAGAAATGCAAATCAAAACCACATTGAGATATCATTTCACACTAGTTAGAATGGTGTTCATTAAAAAAATCAGGAGACAACAGATGCTGGAGAGGATGTAAAGAAATAGGAACGCTTTTACACTGTTGGTGTGAGTGTAAATTACAAATTAGTTCAACCATTGTGGAAGACAGTGTGGTGATTCCTCAAGGATCTAGAACTAGAAATACCATTTGTCCCAGCAATCCCATTACTAGGTATATACCCAAGGATTATAAAACATTATTTTATAAAGATACATGCACATGTGTATTTATTGTGACACTGTTTACAATAGCAAAGACCTGGAACCAACCCAAATGCCCATCAAAGATAGACTGGATAAGGAAAATGTGGCAGATATACACCATGAAATACTATGCAGCCATAAAAAGGGATGAGTTCATGTCCTTTGCAGGGACATAGATAAAGCTGTAAACCATTGTTTTCAGCAAACTGACACAAGAACAGAAAACCAAACACCACACGTTCTTACTCATAAGTGGATGTTGAACAATGAGAATACATGGACACTGGGAGGGGGACATCACACACTGGGGCCTGTCAAGAGGTGGGAGACTAGAGGAGGGATAGCAGGGTATGAGGGGTTAGGAGAGGGATAGCATTAGCAGAAATACCTATATAGATGATGGGGTGATGGATGCAGCAAACCACCATGGCATGTGTATACCTATGTAACAAACCTGCACATTCTGCACATGTACCCCAGAACTTAACATATAATAAAAAATTAATTAATTAAAAAAAGAAAAATAGATGCTTTTAAAAAACTGCTAGAAGTGTATCACATGTCTGGAAGGTAATATGAAAGTGCATATTAAAGCCTTGTTGTATGTATACCTATCAATCTATCAATTTAATTCTTTGGAACTTAACTCAAAAAAGTAATTAGATGTATATGTAAGACATTATAAGGATATTCCTTGAAGCGTATATTATAAATAGGAAACACTTGGAAATAACCTAGCTGTCCAAAAGATGAAGATTACTTAAAGAATAGCATTATATTGGTTTTAAAAGCATGGGTTCTGATTCCATCCCTGACTTTCTCAGTTGTGGTATGGCATGTTCAGGGGAGGGGAAGAAACATGGATGTATATCTACATATGCATTTTAAATATGCAGATTACATTTGATGACAGAAAAAAATATTCATAATATATAGTTTGTTGGAAAGCAAGTAGTATTTTATAGAATATTTTCATTTGGAGAAAAAGTATTTATACACATATACATACAGACAGTATTTGTTGTCTATCTAACAGTCATTCCCTAAACCTTCTTACTGACTAGCAGAGCTCACCTCACACTTTAAGGCTGGAAATGCTAGTAACTAACTCTCCCAGATTCCTTTTGCCTTATGGTCATGGGCATGCGACTCAATCTTGACAGACAGAACTCGAGAGGAATTATACCTGGGGGCTTCTGGAAAAATTTTTCCTTCCTGAGAAAAAGAAAAATATAAAGAGAAACTCCACATTCTGCCTCTATAGGAGGCAGTGAGAAAAGTGATATCTGAGCTACAGTGACCATTTTGCAACCATAATAAGACAAGCCAAGGAACAAAAGCCAGTATACCATGAACGCTAGAGCAGCTTAGACAATAAATTAGTCTGCTCAGGCTGCAGGTGATTAAAAAAAAAACAGACTGGGTGGCTTAAACAACACAAATGTATTCTCTCACAGCCCTGAGGCTAGAAGTCCAAGATCAAGATGCCAGCAGAGTTGGTCTCTTGTGATGCCTTCCTGCCTTGCTTGCACAGTCACCTTCTTGCTGTGTCCTCATATGGCGTTTCCCCTGTGCATGCACAGAGAAAAGAGCTATTTCTGGTGTCTCCTGCCCTTCTTTTAAGGACGCACATCCAATTTTAGAGCCACACCTTTATGACCTCACTTAACCTTAATTACTTCCTTAAAGGCCTTATCTCTAAATATAGACATGTTAGGGATAAGGGCTTCAACATATGAACTTGTGGAAACACAATTCAGTCCACAGTGGACAATAACCGTCTAACTATCTTGTGATTACACAGAGGTATATACCTTATCAATTATATTTAATGCTCAGGGGGAAAGTCTGGGAAAGTCGAAAGCTGGAGTTAGATAAAAACACAAAGATTTAGTTTTCATTCAATTTCACTTGAAAATAAACGCATGACATACCATTGCAAGGCAGAAGAACCAGCTCTGTAGATGTAAAAATTACATTGTAGTTAACAAATGTTTCTTCAAAGAGAAAGCATTCCTGTTGCAATCTATATCTTAAAAACACACTAAAAATAGGTCAGAAAATCATTTGCATGTGGAGAATATGTAATCTTAGCCCCTCCCCACAGATTACAAAATTGTGTCTGAATGTGAAACAGTTTAATAAACTATGTTAACAGTAAGCATACTTTCCTTAGGAATTTGTTCTATTACTGGAAATTATGTAAATAGCTTCCCCTTTTTTTTTCAGGAATTTTTAAAACTTGATTTACATGTGTCTTCCACATTTTTCAGAGAAAATATTTACTAACAAAATTTGTGGGATTATCTCAACTATCTACATTGTTCTTTATTTCTTTTAAAGTCTGCACCATTACACAACTTTGCATTCCTATTTGTGGAGTTGCCATACTGATTAAAATAAGATTTGCTATTGTAATATTCTCTGAACTTAATTTTAATGGTGGAAGTTTTGCCACACAAAAGGGACAAGATTTGTCATTAAATTTCAAGATATTTGTAAGCAGAATTCAGTCTAGGAACATTATAAAAAATAGTTCATTGGAAATTTTGAAAAAGGCTCAGAAAAGAATTGTGTCATGTGAGTGTAAAATACAGAATCATTCAGCTGCCGTTTAAGTCATGTCATTTAAGTGCTTCATATGGAATCATTCATTAGTAGACAGCAGGAGTCCAGAGGGTGGCTGAGGGAGCTGAAGGATGTGCAGGTGGATGGCAGGAATAGGGCATAGTGGTGCCTGCTGGTACTTTAGTGGCCAATGAGTTCTTGTGACAACCAGTCATCCACTGGTCCAATGATTTTTCTTTATCAAAATAATTTTCTTCTGCTACCTAGTAAGTAGAATTATTACTGCCTAAGAAAACAGATCTCTCAGTAGATGACATACTATAAAATGAAGAGAAATTAGAAGGGAAAAATCTAGCCAGTTTAGGATGGTATGCCGGCTTTCACATGTTTGCTTTAGTTTCTATTACTGCTAATAGCTGTATCATCAAACCACTTAAACCTAAAAACGTCATTTGGTAAAATCACTCAGTTTTCACTTAAATGGCAAATGAAAGAGTTTATATGCATTCTAAAAACCCACAAGTGCTGTGGAAGAATTAAATCAAAGGAGACATACTCTTTTTTGTACCCCTTTTGGGAAGTAGAATTCTAAATGCAAAAATAATTTAAATACTAGCTAGAAATGTAAAATTTGTAACTTATTTTTACATTAGGTCAAGATTTGACTTTAACAAAGGAGATGTTAACATTACCAAGGCCAGAGAGCAGGCATCTGGAGTAGAAGTGGGGGCTGGCAAACAAAAAGCACACTTTTTCTTTCCACATAAAGAAACATTTGTAGAATAAGTTTATAAAGAGTTCATATTAGCAGATACAAAAGTTGAAAAAGACACATTTTGCGACTGGGTGCAGTGGCTCACGCCTGTAATCCCAGCACTTTGGGAGGCCTAAGTGAGTGAATCATAAAGTCAGAAGATCAAGACCATCCTGGTCAAGATGGTAAAACCCAGTCTCTATTAAAAATACAGAAATATTAGCTAAGAGTGTGGTGGTGGGTGCCTGTAATCCCAGGTACTCAGGAGGCTGAGGCAGGAGAATCTCTTGAACCAGGGAGACAGAGGCTCCAGTGAGCTGAGATTGTGCCACTGTACTCCAGCCTGGGCAACAGAGCGAAACTGTGTCTCACAACACACACACACACACACACACACACACACACACACACACACACACACATTTTGCTTATAATATGAATTCAGTTTATAGGGCTATTCTGATTAGTAAAGCAACAGATTTACTAAGCCAAAGAAAAAGAGGAAAACTTACTTTAAGCTGCTTAGTCTTGGTTCAGAATTTCAGCTCATATTTTGGATAAAAAAATAATTTCAATTAGAATTTTGTGCTTCAACTTTTTATAACTATTTTAATAGGTATATTTAAATGTAAACCTTAAGTTATTATATTTTTATTCAGTTTCAGAATGTTGTTTGGGGCCTATTAAAAAGCTTCAAATACAAATTTTTAAGTAGTTTTATTATCAGAAAGGTCAGTAAATTCACTGAATTTAAAAGTCTACTATAACTTCATTAAACCATTTTGGTGTTTGGAAACCTTTTGATGTTTGGAAAATCTTTGGTGTTTGGAAAATTCCAAGTAAATCAGAGTAAATGTGATCACATTTCAGCATCCTTACCTTATAATGATATAAAATACCCCACAGAACAAGATGTTTTAGTAAAGAATTTTTTTAATGAGAAAAAAAGTAGAGATTCAAAAGGATAAGCAAACAAGCCTGAAAAATATTAGTCGTTATATAATTTTGCAATAAAAATCAGGCTATTTTTATTAAATATATACTAAGTTATAAGCACAAGATTTTCTCATATTTGAAAATGCTCTTAACTGTGACAATATGTGTCTGGTTAACAGCTTAGAGGTACGTATTGGTTGATACTACACAGTTACATTCTGTAGAAAATGACAAAAACATGAAGACTAACAGAAAAGCAGTTACCTTTTTCCTTTCACTTATTTTAATTTGTGGATTTATTCTGATGCGCACTTACAAGTTCTAAATCTAGAAGTTATGTCATCACCATGGTATTGTTTCCTAGGGATATGACAACAAAATATCATTATCTGTGTGGCTTAACTAACAAATTTATTGTCTCATAGTTCTGAGGCTAGTGATTGGAAGTTAAGTTATTAGCAGGTTCAGACTTTTTCCAAGGGCTGTGAGAGAATAATCTGTTCCAGGGCACTCTCCTTGGCTTATAGGTGGCCATCTTCATGCTCATGTGGTCTTCACCCAATATGTGAGTCTATCTCTAAATTCCTCCTTTTTATAAGGATGCCAGTCATATTGAATTGAGCCCACCCTACTTAACTCATTTTTAAATTGGTAAAGACTATTGAGGTACTGGGGGTTAGGGCTTCAGCATAGGAAAGAGGACACAATTCAACCAATAACAATCATAAATCTCAATAGTCATGACTGCAAATATTGTAACCCATATGCTTAAGAGGCAGGTACTATAGACCATATTTCCAGCTTATTGTGGAAGCAGAGGGTCTTTTCATCCAGGGGAAGAATATTGGCAGTCTTTTTGGTTTTCACTAACACCAAGTAATCATACTACTTGCTTCTCTAATTTCTCAAAGTTAATATACTGTTGTTATTAAGTGGTGTGAGATATTTACAGAATAGAAGATGGCTTAAAATATATGCTTTGTGCACATTCCTTTTAGAATTATAAGTACACTCTTGAATCTAATCCTAGCAACTTTGGGAGGCTGAGGCAGGCAGATCCCTTGATGTTGGGAATTCAAGACCAGCCTGGCCAACATGGTGAAATGCCATCTCTACTAAAAACAGAAAAATTAGGTGGGCATGGTGGTGCATGCCTATAATCTTAGTTACTTGGGACACTGAGGCAGGAGAATCACTTGACCCCGGAAAGCAGAGATTGCAGTCAGTCAAGATGAGACTCCATCTCTCTCTCTGTCTCTCTCTTTCTCTGTCTCTCTATCTCTCTCTCTCTCTCTCTCTCTCTCTCTCTCTCTCACACACACACACACACACACACACACACACACACACACACGGATACTATGCTCTTTAATCAAGTGAGTCATTGAAGGTCTACCTCAAAGTCTACTCTGATAAACTGATACTTTGGATCTTTTTATATTAACTACTTGCAGGGTGTTGGTCACAGACTTATATTTTTATTTTAGTGCTCAGTTTATCAAGGTAAGTATTAGAAGCAGGCCTTTGAATTATGATTCTAGATTTACTGAGAAACTACTGTTGTCAATTTTTGCTAAGTTTGTTCATTAGGAAAATAATTGTCTTTCTCAACAGCCAGCTTCTCTTCCCTTCTCTAAAAATGAAAATTGCATTAATATAAAATGTCATCTTTTTCTTTGCATTGGTGTTCTGTTATCAGAATGTATGTTTTCAGAACAATTATGTTGAGTTTTACATTGGACATATTTATTTTTCTCCTCTTAAATATATTATTGTCTTAAAAAAAAACTCAGTTTATGTGTGTATCTACTGTTTGGCAAATTTCTCTCTAAAACTTTTTGGAAATGCATAGGGGAAGTCAGTTAACAACTTGAAATTTAATGTACATGGAAATAAACACATTTTTTGTTCTTTATATTGTCTATGATGACAAAATTACTCTCAATAACTAAGGATAATTAAGACAATTCTATCTGTCCTCTGTTTGAATGGTTCTTAGGGTTTATAATTATCTGTTATTCCAACTGCAGCACTTGGCTGAATGACGATTACTGGATGATTTAAGCAAATGTCAGCCTGAAATACTACGGGAATCTTAATAGACTCCTTAATAGACATAGTTAAGAAACATCTGTTGTCTTAGTAACATGTGACTTATTAGGGGCTTAATTAAAATTAAGTCTGCTAAAGTTATTGCCAGTATCTTTAAAGCAGAGATTATGCTTTCCTACTGTCAGACACTTGTGTTAATTTGCCCTCAGTAGGGATATAAGATAATTTTATGTCAAACCTAAAACCAAGTTCAGAGATAGAAATTCTAAATAATATTTTTTCTTTCATATATTTTATAAATTAATTTTGTTTGCTTTTATCTGTAGTATCACCAGAATTTGATGAACATTTGAGATTGAACAACATTCTATTCATGTGCATTTATAAGTTGGGTAACACTTAAGCAAATTCCTTAATTTATCTGTCTCTCAGAATCCCCCAAATCAGATTATTATACATTCACATCAAGGTTGCTTTTGTTATTAAATGAGTAGAATATCCCTTTTCATTGATTGATTTATAACTCTTAGACAATTACCAGTTGGGTAATAACCAGGTTCTTATCTTCCCACTTCTGTCCAGTAAAATATTTGATACCTGAGGTATTTTATTTTAATTTTTGTTTTATAAACTGAATCAATCAGAGTATAAAGTTTAACTCAGGGTTTAGGCCAATTGCAGCTCTCTATCTTGGCTATAAGAATTCTATTTCACAAAAGTTATTAATCCAGAGTCCTTGCTTACCTAACAAGTTCCTTCGTGTTACAAGAAAACCTCATAACCTAACAATTCCCCCTACTAATTGATATTTATACTATTCGATCTGCTGGGCCTATTTGCCTGTGTTTGATAATTCAATAGCATTTTTCTTTTGTGATGAAATGTTTATGTCCCATCTTTCATTATGATATGGTGTTATCCAAGTGTCTGTCTCATTCTCACAGGTCATCTGTTCACTTTCCTGGAAACAGCTTTTGAAATCTTAATCCAAATGGAGCTATGATGCCTGGAAGTGAGTCAGATGAGTTTATGCAGGGATAGGTTATCCAGTTTTGGTCAAAACATTTTAATAAATTCTATGTGGGTTCCACAATGTTCTTTTCTAAAAATAGATGAAGTTATATTCTAAATCTCAATAGAAAATCTGAAAGTCTAAATTAGGGTGTGAAACTTCTCACATCTCAAGTTATAGAGTCACATATTTTCACAAACCATTCATGAAAAGAAGATATTATAATAATAGTTTGTTACTAAAATGTATTGGTGTATTTCATATCTTTGTAGACCAAATAGATCTAAGCCAAAATTAAAAGGAAAGAGTAACCAAGATCTATGAACTAAATACTTGAAATTTTTTAAGTTAATATATCATGTTCTCCACAGTGTTGACTTAACCAAAATTGGAGAAGCTTGATAGATTGCTGAATGGCAATAACATACTTTAATCCACACATGCAATCATTCTATTCTATTCATATGTATATATTTCCATAGATCTACTATTAAAAGTTCTAAATATAAACCATTCCATTTATATGTAAAACTTTTCATGAAACACGTATCTTTAAACTTGTAACCAAAGGAATAAAATTATTTGTGTTTGTTTTTAAGTATATTTCATTGACTGTGGGACTGAATATTAGAGGTGTTGTCAAAAGAAACAGCTGGATGATAATTCAATATTACTTGTCAACTAAGGTTTTTTTGGTGTTGTTTGCTTGTTTGAGATGAAATCTCACTCTGCTGCCCAGGCTGGAGTTCAGTGGCATGATCCCAGCTCACTGCAACCTCTGCCTCCTGGGTTCAAGCCATTCTCCTGCCTCAGCCTCCAGAGTAGCTGGGATTACAGACCCGCAGCACCACATCTGGCAAATATTTTTGTATTTTTTAATAGAGATGGGATTTCAACATGTTGGCCAGGTTGGTCTCAAACCCCTGACCTCAAGTGATCCACCAGCTTCAGCCTCCCAAAGTGCTGGGATTACAGGCATGAGCTACCATGCCCAGCCTGAACTAAGGTTTTTGAAATAATTTACAAAATTTCATCTTCCCAATATCTATAGTTGCTATAATTTCCTTTCATTTATCTTCTGTTATGGCAGCAGAAACCTGGAACTAATATGTTTAGAAAATGAAATAAACAATTTTAAAATATTGTGAGTGGTAACAACCAGAGAAGGCTGTCAGAGCTTTAAAAATTCAACTTCATAATCCCATAACATATATTGTAGATCCATTTGGTGACAAGACCATCTGTAACTCCTGGCGCTAACAGAAAACTTTACATGACAGACTTAGTTGTTTTTTGTTTGTTTGTTTGTTTTTTAAGTACTTCAATCTTATTTTATCCACTTGAATGCCAGTACTGCTGCCAAAGCAATTTAGCAATTACTCTATGTAGTGTTTGCATCAGAAGCTGCTAAGAACAACAAGAGGATGGTGACTAATTTCCAGAAAACTAAACTCAGAGCATGAGAATGTACAAAAAATATGCTGTTGTCAATTTACCTAATACAAAATCTTGAGAGCAAAGTACAGATTTCTTTTTCTTTATTGAGATAAAATATATGTCTATGATTTACCATCTTTATCATTCTATTTTATCAATCTACTCTCTATCTAATTTTAAAAAGTGGGATTTACTTTTTAAAATTTTTCAAGTAGCAGAAGCTTATTACATTAATAATATGTTAAGTAATTTTCAGTCAAGTTTTCATTAGTCAAATAGCCTAAATTTATAAAGTTTCAAACTTATCATCTGTATAAAATTATACAAAATAGCATCATAAGTCCTAATTATAAAATCATACAAAGTAGCATCATAAGTCCATCAGCAAGTTATACCATTGCTCACAGGTTTCTGTCAACTGAAAGTGAGGTAAGATAGTCACTGAAATACATTTTCCCAATTTTATCTGTAGATTATTTAAAAGGCATGATGACAGTGAAATATAGTTAAATACACAGATAACTAAAACTACAAAACTAATACGACCAAAGGAAAAAATATTGATTTCTTTTGCACAAAAAGTAAACACCGCTAGTCCAGGCATGGTGGCTCAGCCTGTAATCCCAGCACTTTGGGAGGCCTAGGCGGGCAGATTACGAGGTCGGGAGACTGAGATCATCCTGGCTAACACAGTAAGGCCCCATCTCTACTAAAAATAAAAAATAAGCCAGACGTGCTGGCACACGCTTGTAGTCCCAGCTATTCAGGAGGCTAGGGCAGGAGAATCACTTGAACTCGGGAGGCGGAGGTTGCAGTGAGCCGAGATCGCGCCACTGCACTCCAGCCTGGCAACAGAGCGAGACTCCGCCTCAGAAAGTACACACTGCCGATTTTATTAGACATCTATGTGCTTTTATGTAGGATTTCTTGCTGCGATCATGCAATTTACAGCCAACCCCAAAGCTTGGGTGATGACCAAAATATTTCTTGCTTCACCCACCAAGCGTTGCTATTTCACTTCCACTCTGTGAAGCCAGGGGCAGATTCTTTTTTTTAATTTATCCATGTAGACAGGATACCTTTTCTTTTCTTTTTTTTTTTTTT
>NW_016107347.1:8833867-8886493 GCF_001604975.1 Cebus imitator | reverse complement strand
ATCTCTTGACCTCGTGATCCGCCCGCCTCGGCCTCCCAAAGTGCTGGGATTACAGGCGTGAGCCACTGCGCCCGGCAGACAGGGTACCTTTTCTAAGTCACTGCATGTGATGGCAGGGAAGCCCCATCTTCCCTATCATTTTATTTTTAGTTAAACCTACCCAAACGTTTCCATTAAGGCTAGGAATTTCATATATTATCAATCTGAGCAGTTTGTTATTTTAAAAACCTTCTGGAAAGATGGTATTTTTGGTGTACATTGAAAACACTTTCAGAATTAGTGGAAATAAAATAAGAAATAATAGAGAAGGAAATGTATCTATTCTCAAATTGGGAAACATAATTCATAAAGGTGCATGAAATAATTTAAGAAAGATATAATTTAGTCCAAAATGAAGGAAGACCTTGGATGTGTTCCACTAACATTCCCAAGCATGTAGGCACCAGCACTGGAGATTAGACAGAGAGGAAATTTCTATATATTTCCACATATCTACAGGTCATCTGTGGGGGTGAAACTGGGAGGGACACCAGAGCTTACGTGTTACCATTACATGTTACTATTACTTCTCCTCTAACCTTACTTCTTAACTGAGAGATGTTAGATGTGAAGGTGAGGATGGGTTGTTTGAGAAGTGCAAAAGAATATTCCCAAAGCCAACTCTGCGGTTTCAGACCAAAGATAACTTTGGAAGGGGAAAACAAACAAACAAACAATCAGACAAAAAGTGGTGATCTATGAAACAAAGCCTGAGCTTTTTTCTAAGCTGGATTCTCACCAAAGTGCTGGCTTACACAGAAGCAGCAACGCTGGTGTCACTAATGAATAGCACAAGAGTCTCAACCAATTTATAGAAAAATTGGGCAAATAAAACAGAGTAAAATAAGAACTCAGATTTTATCTGCCCATGGTGTGATATTTACACTGTTGATGACTGAAGAAAATATAAACTATCAACATTTAACCCTCAAGCTTGAAAGGGAATATTTATACAATGCACAAGTAAACAAATAATGAAGTCAGAAAATTGCAACCACATTATTCTGGAGCAAATAGCAAGTGCAGAAATAACCATTCACTGTAAAATAAATAGACGGAAAAAATAGTATAACCTGGAATTTTGATAAAAAGTTTATAGCTATAAAAATGATTAAAAGCAAAGAAACAGTGGGTATCAGAAACATGTAAATTTTTAGAAATTACTATATATATATATATATATAATTTAAAAACAAACCATATGTGTGTACTTTCAAGATATGTTGAAGACTCAATGAAGCATGCTAAAAGATGAGTTAATAATATTATCATTAAGATGCTATTTTATTTTTGAAATTAACCACAACCAAACAAAAATTATGGAGAAAAATAATACCAATGGATAACTTATAACATCGAATCGTTAGTATACAAAACACTCTAACAGCAGTATGGAAAAGTAACTTCAGAAAAATTTACACAAAATCAAGAAATAAAGCGATAAAATGATTAGGAAAAGACATTAAGGCTGATATTAGGGATCCAAAATATAAAGAATTGGTGTTCTTCAAAAGTGACTGGGATAAATAGAACAGGAAACTTCTCACAGATATTAGTGGACTTCCATTTATATATGACAACTTAGCCATAGTTGCTTATATCTTTTCTGATACAAATATGCACTAAAATGGTATTATAATAGTGAAAAATTGTATAAGTCAATACTGTTGTAATACCAGTGACAGATTGCATTCTGGAAGATGGAAAACTGATAGAAGGTGATATTGAAGAGAGATTCAGAGATTGGGCACACCATAAACCTGAGAGGTAAGGTGTACTCTTACTTCCTTTGGGTGTCCCATGACTGCTCACACTTTCAGTGATTCACTAGAAGGAATTGTAGGACTCAGCAGCTAATTTTACTAATGGCAAATGTTTATTACAGCGATAGAATAAGAATCAGTAAGAGAAAAGACATAGGTGGATTCTGGAAGAATGAATGTTCAGGCTTCTTATTCTATCTCCCTTTCTTGTCACATAGAGTACACATTCCCTCCACCAGGGAAAATGCAGCAACATTCTGTGTTATATTTCTGCTTTGGGGAGCCTGCTTGAGACTAATAGAGTTTGTATTGGGGGCAGCTCAGTAAGTACGTTTTGGCTAGCAACTACAAAAATTCCAGACTCCTAGAAGGAAAGCAAGTCTTCATTATAAATCACAGTGTTAGCCCAATCTAGGCACAGAAAAACTACCTTATCAGCAACAAAGTGAACATTTTGAAAGCCAAGTTACAAGATGGCGGCCAAGGGCCAACCACATAAGCAAGCCCTTCTACAGACCTTCTAACCTCAGGTCTGCTGTTAACTCTTCTGTACAATCCCATTCCCAGCCTTTCCTAAAAGACTCCTTCCCACTACTCCTTTGCCAGATTAAGAGAGGTAAAATTAGACTAGACAAAACTGAACTAGGATGTTTTAAGCTGCAGACCCAGATACAGAGATGAAATGACTAAATGCAAGAAGAGTAATTAAAAGTCTGACTATTGAGCTGAAGAGTTCTCAGGCTACCCCACTGCCCAGGGGATTGGAAGATTCTCCTCTGAAGAAACCAAGTATTTCCCAAGAAAACACTATATCTTACTTCATGTAAGGATTTTTCAGTAAACTATTAAAATATCTGTAATGTATTCTCAAAATTAAATAACTTACTAAGTTGTTTTAGTAGGTACCTGAGACCGTTTGCTAAGTATTCCTTTTCTAAAATCTGCCTCTTCCACTATCAACATGATTTATATGAAGTGCTTCTTTCAATACAGTATAACACTGACCCCTGCTCCAATTTGATTTAGGGTTTGTGCCCAATTCATGTTGAATCCCTTTCCAGGATCTTAATTCAGCCCTAAAACAAACAAACAAAAAAAGCTTGAGGTCATTCTCTTCTTAGTGCCTTCAAAATAATGAAGTGTCAAATATGGAAATCATTGGCAACCGCATTTGCTACCATGTGGATAAATTTGTCTTCCAATGAAAGAGGATAAAGTTCAACAATAAAGAGGAATGGTAACATGTGAGAACTTGGTATAAAATGTGCCATTAGGCATTTGGCATTAGCCCAATTACATGTTTGCCTTTCCATAGTTTGGTATTCAACATTTTCTTGAATTCTACAAGCCAATCTATTTTGCTTTATTCTTATGCTGTGTGGGGGTGGCTTTCTGTCACTTGTAAATAAAAGAGTAATTAATACATATATTAAAAATAAATTATTTTTAATAGGTGAATTTTAAAATTTATTTTTAGTTTTACGCACTTCTTCTTAAACTCAAATGCCATTCTATCAACACTCATCCTATAACCTAATTATCTCATCAGTAAAATAAAGTAACTGGACACTGGTTTTCAATCCTGCCTTGGCTTATGGGGTCACCCAGAGAGGTTTTTGTTATTTGTTTTTTTTACAAAACCCAGGTCTCACTTTCCATACTTTTTCTTCTCCAAGTACCAAATTCTATCATCCTATGATTCAACATGAAAGGTTATTTAATACATTAGGCTAACCTGGGAGATATTGTGGAGATGAAGATTTAAGAAAAACTGAAAGAAATGAAATTAGATAATGGAATATATAACTAATCTAATGTATCCATATTCCAAAAGATGCTAGTCAATTAAATATTAGATTTGTTATTGTCACTATTTATCAAAATGAGAAGAAAGGAATAGAAGTATCTGAAGCAAAAGAAGAGTACAAATAATACCAATGTAGAAACATAAGCTTTTGTGGTATTTAAAGAAAATCTTGCTGTACAAAAGCAAGAGTTTTTTACAGACAATAATATTAAATTCAGTCATCTACAAAGAATTCAAGAATTGTTTTTTAAATGTCTATTTTCTCTTAGAGAACAACTATAAAACAAAGAGAAGCAGCTCTTTCAGCAAAGCCTTCCAGACCTCCAGCCTAGTATAGATAACCTGAGAGTTCAACACACCCAGAGGTCACAGCCTTCTTTGCTCCCTCCCAAGGAAAGAAACAGAAGAAACGTGTCCATTTTTCATTTTCATTCAAGTCTTAACATCTTCAAAAACTTATCTTCCAACAGTTTTTTAAATTTTTATAAATTGAGTCAATTAAACATTCAGAGCATCTAGACACAACACAATACCAGCTCTAAAAGAAAAGAAAAATAAATACAAATTCTGCCTTATTCTGAATATAGGGGATAAAACATGTCCACACATAAAAAAGTGTAGACACCACAAATATGTATGTATACATACATTTATATAATATATACACAGACATGTATATATATAGAGAGAGCTAATCTGATATAAAAATGTATGTGTATATAATCTTTATACCTTACCTGATATATACACACACATACACACACACACACACACACACACACACACACACACACACACACAAACATTAGGTGAGCTGTAAAGATAATAAGATCACATATTAGAGCCATTATAAGCGAAGAGCAAAAGCCCAGATTTAGAATCCAGGGTATTCACTTAATAACAGCTTATTTAGTCTCAACTTGCCTGTTTTCAAAATGAGAATAATGATATTCATTTCAAAAAGCAGTTGCAAAAATTAAACAGGTTTATATGCGATATGAATATCATAATACCTAGAATAGAGAAACCACTAAAAAGAGTAATTGTCTTAGTCAAGATTCTTGATGGCAAAAAAAAAGCTCAACTATTTTAAATATCTTTCCCAAGAAAATTTTTTCAGCAAACTGACACAAGAACAGAAAACCAAACACTGCATGTTCTCACTCATAAGTGGGTGTTGAACAGTTAGAACACATGGACACAGGGAGGGGAACATCGCACACTGGGGCAATGTCAGGGGGTTGGGGGAACTAGAGGAGGGGTAGCAGGGGGTGAGGAGATTGAGGAGGAATAACATTAAGAGAAATACCTATGAGTGAGAACATGCGGCGTTTGATCTGCTCTTCTGTCAGTTTGCTGAGAATGATGGTTTCCAGGTTCATCCATGTCCCTACAAAGGACACAAACTCAT
The DNA here is from genome assembly GCF_001604975.1 of Cebus imitator. Taxonomy (NCBI): domain Eukaryota; kingdom Metazoa; phylum Chordata; class Mammalia; order Primates; family Cebidae; genus Cebus; species Cebus imitator. The sequence goes on along the minus strand of NW_016107347.1, from coordinate 8,881,473 downwards.
CATTTTTTATGGCTGCATAATAGGTGGGTGTTGAACAATGAGAACACGTGGACACAGGGAGGGGAGCACTACACACTGGGGTCAGTTGGGGGGAAATAGGGGAGGGATGGTGGGGGGTGGGGAACTGAGGAGAGATAGCAAGGGGAGAGATGCCAGATGTAGGTGATGGGGAGGAAGGCAGCAAATCACACTGCCACGTGTGTACCTATGCAACAATCTTGCACATTCTTCACATGTACCCCAAAACCTAAAATGCAATAAAATAAATAAATGGGAAAAAAATAGAACCAAGGACTAAACTGTACTAAAACATAGTAATTTGAAAGAAGTCTAAAAAAACTTTAAATATCAGAGAGAGATTAAAGAAAAAATATAAGAAATAATTGTTAACCAGGAATAAAGTTCTTTCGAGTGAAAAAAAAAAAAAAGAGAGAAATACCTAATGTAGATGACGAGGGATGGATACAGCAAACCACTATGGTATGTGTATATCTATGTAACTAACCGGCACAGTCTGTATAATTTTTTTAAAAAAGAAAGCTTAATTGGGCATCAAGAAGTACAGAAATTAATAATTGGAACTCTAAGTAATTATTCTCATAATTGTTTCTCTTTTTCTTTTTCTCTCTGGTCACATAGCCACAGCACATGTAAACACACACTTTGGAATCAGCAGAAAACTCATAACCACCCATCCAGATCCAGATTAAATATGATTTGTTCTGTAAAGTGTTCACAAATGCTACAGAGTAGAATTAATTACCCTCCTCTTTGTGGTCCCATACATACATGCATACTGGTATATACTCTGTGAATCTGCGAAGGTCTATCCTCTTTGATAGCGGTAAGAGTGAGAGCCCCATAACCCATGACTACAGGGACAATCAGAGTCAGCTTGGTCCTTTCTACAAATGGTTTTCAAACTGCTGCCTTTTCTATTTCTTAAAGTTCATAGTTGTTCTTTTTGATTTCTAAAAATTATGTGCAGATGTTCTGGTTATCTATCACTATGTAACAAATTTCAACACTTAGTAGCTCAAAACAATTGTATTTCCAATCACAGTTTCTGTGGATCAGGAACTCAAGAAGATCCTGAATAGGAGGTTCTAACCCGGGGTGTCTCATGTAGCTGCAGTCAAATGTTGGCTGGAGCTGGACCAGGTGCCTGGGGATCTTTTTTCTAAACATGATCCCAGAGCTTCTCCACGTGGGATCATTTGGGCTTCCTTATTGCATGGTCTTCCCATGACAACTGAATTGCTTATAAGGCAGTTTAGGGCTCTAGTGTTACTGCTACATAACAAGCTACCCCAAGTGGCTTAAAACAATAAAAAATATTTATTTGCTTATGAATGCTTTCAAATTTCATGGTCTGAAATTTGAGCAGAACTACGCATAGTGTCACCAAGTCACTCAATTAGAAATTGGAGAGTTCACTTTTAAGATGTCTTGTTTATGTGGCTGACACATTAGTGTAGTGTATTGGCTGAAAACTCAGCTAACACCGTGGAACCAGGATCCCAGAGTGAACCTTTTAATACACTTTTTGGGGCTTCTTTAAAGTATGATATTTGGATTCCAAGAGAATATCCTGCAAGAACAAAGGAATTTTATGGCATTTTAAAATCTAGTCTCAGAAATCACATAGCATCAGCAATGCCACATTCCACTGGTTATAAAAAGTTGCTAAATATGCCAAAATTCAAGGGAAAGGAATTAAACTCTACCTCTGGATGGGAGAGTGACAAGGTTCTAAAAGAATGTGTGGAATGGGAAATTTTGTTGAGGACATCTTTGGAAAACACAATTTTTCTCAGCTTATACCTAAGAACTGGAAAATGTGAAATCTTTGGGGTAGGATGTGCTGTAGAATTCAAAATTATTCAGCTGTTAGAGAGGTTACATGCTATATGTACTATTTCTTTTGTACACTCCCCAGTAGATCTGGGAAGTAATTATAATCAAACACATTAATACTTTCTGAATACGGTAGTCATTCTAAGTAAATAAATATTACAAACAGATAGGTGTCAGTTCAGATCACATTTTGCCACCAAATGAACTGGGCACATATATACAAAAACAAAATGTTTTCAGAACTTTGTGGGGTTTGGATTGATAAATACATGATTATATAACAAAAGTTACAATGTTTAGGAGAGATTAATGTCTTGGTGTTTTCTCGTGTATCTATATTTTTTAAAACTGTATTTAGTTTTTAATTATTTACTTTTAGGTTATCAATTTTCATGGAGTTTAATACCAGTTTGCAAAGTTTACATGCCAAGGTAAACTAAAAGCAGAATATTAATTTAACGTCTCAAGATTTAACATCTCAAGATCTCCAAGATTTTAGAAAGGAAATCCAAAACCATGTTGGTAGTGACAATGAAAAGTGTCTTCTATCTAGAAATAAAACAGAATATGAAGAAAAAACAATGGTGGTGTTAGAGAAAATTAAGACTCTTCCATTAACATTAATTCAATATAAATATGGTTTAGAAGTTTCTCAAGAGGAATTTGTTGTTGGCAGTGCTCAGAGATCATTGCTCCTGCATAATTTAAGCCCTTTAAAATGTTTAACATTTTAACATGAAAAATTTAATTGTTATTAAATTTTTTGATAAAATTTTAGATTTTTCTCCATGGTGCTCTATGATGCTATTTACCCTTGGCTTTAACTGGACATTGACTTTAACACCCAAACTTTCAGCATCTGATCAAAATGTGTATTTTGTTACCTCTTTAAACAATTCAACACACAGAACTGTTACTCATTTGCTTAAGTAATGTTTGACTACAAAAGCAATAAAAGAACAAATTGAGTATTACTTGATCTTTGATATTAAATAACGTACATTTTTCCAAGGACTTTTGTTACAGTACCTATGTTATAGTACTATATATTTTTCAATCAACTTTTCTTTAGGTAATTAAGAAGATAAAAGAATCATTACATTATAAAGCTTACAGAAATTTTGCATACTTAATCTCACCTCATTTTATATTTGGGATACCCAAAACACAGAGTAGCAAGTTGATTTGCCCAAGCAGCTTTTAATCAGTGTTGTAGAAATTTTCTTCACTTCAGTTTTCTCCATAAACCCATGTTTCAAAAACCAAATTAAATGATAGTAGAAGCTCTGTGCTTGACTTCCACTCCTTTTCACAAACTAAGAAAAAGAAATTCTTTTTACAGTTTTTCCTCAACAAAATATTTCTTAACCTCTTTCTGATCAAATATTAGTAATATGTATAGTTTTCCTGATAGATGATTTCTTAAATATATTATTCACTATGTTTAATTCAGCTGTTATATTAAGAAATAAACAGCTGAATATTCATTATTAAAAGTTTATAAACTATAACAAAATAATACATAAAATATTTTTATTTTATTTTTCAAAAGTGAGTCTATAAAGTTTTACGCAACTCAGATCTGACCAATACATCAGTAAAGTCCAAATAACAAACTAAATAACAACATTTACTTTCTCTTTTAAATCTAATTGAGAAAGTTTCTAATCATCAGTCTTAACACTCCTGATGAATGCTTTTTGGGTAGTAAACTATTTGACTTTCATTTTGATAAAATGTACCTGCATTCAAATTTCATAATAATTTAATTTTCAGCATTTTTTTCCAGGAAGACTTCTACACTCTGTGTTTTTCTATAAAATATAAACTGTGAGTCATGTATTCACCCCTCCAAACTTTATTTCCTCCTTTCCTCCACTACTTTCTCAGAAAGAGGAAAAAAAAAAAAAAAACCAGAGCTGATTTAACACTTTTAGCATTAACCTCAGCTATGTCTGTGAGGATGTGGAGTGATGTGATTTTGTTTCGAGGTTTTTCTTTTTCCTTTTGGAATGTGGAACGTTAATTCATGCCTCCGTTTTGTCCAGACTTAAACACCCATTCTCTATTTTATATGTCTTGTAGGACCCACAGAGTCTGAGAATGTGACAGAAGAGCCCTTCCACGTCTGGGAATGCAACAAGGAACATATTATATCTATTTTTAAATCTTCAAAATTCTTGTAGTAGCTGAAAGCTGGAAATGCTACTTGGATTATCTCATTGTTGGACCTTACCTAAACCCAGTTATCCTTTCCCTCACATTGTGTACTTGGACGTTGCTCCTGCCATTTATTTGCTCCCTGCAATATCGTCATAGACCACCATCACCTCCACATTCATTCTCCAACCACTGCTAGCTACCACAATACTCCAAATAAATGATAATCTGTGGCTGGAAAGAGTTAGGATACTTTTCTAAAAGACAAACTAAACTCCACTCAACAAAGTAACTGAATGGTATCTTTGTCAGTGTGAATAGTTAAATAAGGTCTAAAAGATACCACAGGAATGAAGATTAGCAGAATCCAATATGGCAGACAAACCAAGAGACTGGAGCCTCACACTTTGGAGAGACTATTTGAGTTTTTGTTCCATTGAATGACATACCTGAAAGATAGCTGAAGATGTTAAGACCACAACATCTCCAGATGTATTTCCAATGGACTCTTCCTCTGAAATTCAGTTTAACTGAATATGTGTTTAATTATTACCTTCCACATGAAAGCCTTTATGTTTACTGACTTCTCTGTAGCAAGAACTATAATAGGCAATAGGAAGATAGAGAAGTCATGCATTCTCCGTCCTTAAATAAGTCACAATTTAATAGGGATGACAGACATTGGTGATACTAGGAAAAAGTAGCTGTGCTAGAAATACAGGCAGAAAGAGCTGGAATCCCAGAAAAGGGACACTCATCCATCCTGAAGATAAAAGTGATACTTTCAGGAGAGATATTTGCATGCTAGATGACAATGGATGAATGACAAAAGGGATTGAGACATAAGGTGATTTTAGGCAAGGGAAACAAAAGAAACCACGAATTGGTGTGCTAGGAGCACATATGTAGGTGTGAGATGAGATGAGGCTGGGGAGATAATATCATGGAATAATATTATGAATGGTTCTATACTACCAGTCTGCAGAGTATGGATTTTACCTACAGGCAATGAAGAGCCATTGCACAATTTAGCCAAGGGACAGGAAAGATTTGCGTTTAAAAAAATTCTGGACACAACAGAATGATGAGATAGATTTCTGAACTAAAGCAGTGGTCATGGAAATGAGAAGGAGGAATTTGAAAGTGATTTAGAGTTTAGTCATTTGAGAAACAAAAAAAGGTATACAATGATCCTCATGTTGCATATTTATCTTAATACAGGGCATTTGCAAAAACAAATGAGTTAGAGAAATAAATTTAGTTTTGATGAAGCTGAGTTTGAGAAATCTGAGAGACATCCAGGAAAGAGCCCTCAAGGGCTCATAGTCTGGGGAAGATGGTTGCATGTGAACAAACATTAGAATGTGAGTGATATGGTTTGGCTATGTTCCCACCCAAATCTCAACTTGAATTGTATCTCCCAGTATTTCCATGTGTTATGGGAGGGACCCAGGGGTCTGATCTTTCTTGTGCTATTCTTGTGATAGTGAATAAGTCTTGTGAGATCTGATAAGTTTATCAGGGGTTTCCACTTCTGTTTCTTCCTGATTTTCTCTTGCTTCTGACATGTAAGAAGTACCTTTCACCTCCAGCCATGATTCTGAGGCCTCCCCAGCCATGTGGAAATATAAGTCTAATTAAACCTCTTTTTCTCTTCCCAGTCTCAGCTATGTCTTTATCAGCAGCATGAAAACAGGCTAATACAGTGAGTACACAGTAAAGGCATAGACGGTGGTTGTTTAGAATATAGTTCACCTTTCCTAGGAGACAGAGTCTTGTAGAGGCAATGTCTCAGAAAGTCTTTCACAGGAGAGGTGATATGTAAGAAAAGCCTTGAAGATCCTTAAATGTGAAAAGGAAAAAGAGGAAAAAAGTACTAAAGTACAGGATCATAAAGTTCCATATAGTGGGACTCTGGATAGTTCAGTAGTACCAGGTCACAGAACAGTCCAAAAAGAAGGAATGACTAAAGATTATATAAGGCTTAGTTTTTATGTTTCTTTGCTTATTTTAAAACCAAATGGTGGGTTTTAAAAATGAATTGGATTAAGATTTCTTAATATCAGCATTACTGACCTTTGGGCCCAGACAATCCTTACTGTGAGGACACGGGGCTGTCCTGTGTGCTAGAGGATGTTCATTGTTCATCACCATCCCTGGCCTTTACTCGTTAGACATAAGCAACACACATCCGCCTATTTGTGACAACCAAAAATGTCTCCAGACATTTCCAGTATCCCCCCTGGTAAGGCAAAACAACTCAGTTGAGAACTACTAGGTTAAGTTATCCAAATTATTGGTTTCCCAAACCATATACAGAAAATGATCATTAAAAGACCATGTGTCCATTCCATTTTTAGTCATCTCATATTTTTGCCCGCTCATCAAAATTATATTAATATTTGAATCAGGGATCGCTAGAATCACAATTTTCTAATCTCTGAACAAGACTTATATTTTGTCTCTCCTATAATTATCACTACATAATTAAATTTTTCTCTATACCTTTTTCTCTTTTTTATTTCTATCATTTTATTTCTATTACTTTCCTTCTTCTTCCTATGGCAAAGTTTACTTAACATTACTACAGTACCTTATAACTGTTCAGAGTTCTTTCACAAAGAGTTAGTCATTGTCAGTGGTTGTGAAGAAAGGAAGTTTGGAACTTTATTATTGACTAAACCTGGAAATGAGAAAGAAATAAAGAAGGTAATGTCGTAGTAGCTAAGGAAATACCCCACACTGGGAAACTGAAGGGAGGAGGGAGAGTAGCCTTCTTAATAGACACACTCCTTTTTTTTTCTCTCTCTCTCTCTCTTTCTTTGAGAAGCTTGTTAAGGCTGCAGAAATAGAATGATTCATTTTTATATATAATTGATATTCTGTAAATGTCTGTAATTATGCTAGCAGTGAAAATATAATGGAATGCACTGGAACAACGCTAAGGCCTCCCAGGGTTAATATTGCTACAAATCATTTAACAAAATATAAATGCAGAGCAGTAACACAGCCAGGTCTCCAGGTAAATAAGTTCCATCCCTATTTTTTCAAATCTTTTGACACATTTCAACCTAAGAACATCAGTATCCTTTCATCTAAAAATTTGTTTGAAATGTTTGATTTCAAGAAGAGACAAAGCACTTTTGCCTTTCAAATGCCTTATTTAGACATTGAGTAGTTAATGTTTTTTTAGAATGATTAATCATTCTGCAAGATTTATAAAATTCTTATGAGAGGAAAAAAAAAGACCTTTAAGTTGGAAAATTCCTCTCAAAGGAATTCTAAATGTTGCAAAGAAAATACTGGGCCAATTTTTTTTTTTTTAATTCTCTCTGCATCATAGTGTATAACTCACATCTGGGTTGCAACAGAGAGGCTGTGACTGTTTATGGATCATCATTATCAGAGACAGAAAAATCTAACTGTAATGAAGTGAGGCCCAGGATAACTGAAATCGCAAGCAGATCTCCCTGAAGGAAGCCCTTGAATCTGGCCTCCCATCCAAGCCAAAGAAATAGAGCCAGACCATGAAAGCATTTTTGTGTGAATGCATAGCTCCCTCCTGCAAAGGGCTGCTTGTAAGAACAGTGACTTCGTAGTTAGTGCTTTCCCATCATTTTTGTCACCTTCTAGTCTGTTTCTGGAACAATTTTACAAGGTTAGACAAGATAAATGTTTTTCTGTTAACCTCCTTGTGAGCTGTAAAAAGTGTATTACAATCCTTTCACTGAAATGAAGGATTTATGGCTTCCTACTAGTAGTTTAGGTTTATGTTCTGAGCCTCAAGGCAAGATTTCAGAACCAGCTTCACTGCCCCCACAGCCTGTTCTTTCTACATATATTCCTACTGGCCTTGCTGAAAATCCAGTCCTGCCTAACAGAAAGTACTTCCAATTCTAGTGCCTGGGGAAAACATGGCCAGACTGGGAGGTTGCGAGAGACCTCTGTGGGAAGACCTGGATGAGTTAGAAGCAAGGACGGGAGAAGAGGGATTGGGGGAAGATGTGAAAGAATTCAAAAGCATTGTGTCAAACAGTTAAGCGTCCTATCCAGTTGCTCTAAAGGTCCTTCTTTCTTCCTCCAGACATCCAAGAAGAAATATTACATTAATTTGTTGTCTTTTCTTTTGAGCAAAAGCTCAAGAGCTCAGCCGCGACAGACAGTAAGATAAATCAATGTCTACAATCCTGCCAGCACTGGTATAGAGGTGTTAGGAACAAGAATAAAGTATAACAGCCATGCTGCCTATGGAGGATTCACCCACCTTTGATGGGTCCCCAGCATTGAATAGGCAGCTCTATTATTGTTTATTCAATTTTATCTATGGTTTGCATAATGGTATGATCCTGACAATTCTTCTGTCAATAACAAGCTAAACAAGGTTTTTCTCTCAGTAAATGTGTTTCCTGGTAAGAAACAAAACAAAATCTCAATGTACTTTCCATAAAATATAAAAAATCCAAAGAAAATTCTTAATTGACTCTGCACCCAATCCAATCGGAGTAATGGAATAGGTATCATCGTTTCTTCTCCTTATTGCAGAGTATCTAAGAACATTTTAAAGAATATCAGTATTTCCTGGAAAATAAAGTGTTAATAGAAAGTGCTTGACAAATTTCTGATGGAATTTTATTTGCATTTATGGCTTATGATAGATTTTCTTTTTGATCTGGTGTTTATCATTTCTCCTAGAACTATAATTTTATCCTATTTGTCAAACACCAGATGTTTAAAATCAAATTACTTCTACAAATACTATGTTTTTAAAAATTATATCTCATTGCAGTTCTAATTTGCTTTTTTGTAGTATTGGCAGTGAGATTGTGATTTTTAAAAATAGGTTTAAGAGCCATATCTAGTTCTTTTTCCCTCTGGTCATATTCCTTGTGCATTTCATTGTTTGGGTTTTTCTTTTTCCTTTTGTCTTGATTTGGAAGAACTGGTTATCTCATATACCAAGAAAGTTAACTATTTGTCTGTCTCAAACATCTGAAACACTTTTGTTCTCCTATTTTTTGTTTTGACTTTTTATGGTACATTTGTGAAACACAATTTTTTTAAAGTGATATGCTATTGAATTGCATATATTCTAATTAATAAACTAGATTTATCAATCCTTTATTTTATAGTTTCTACATATTACACCATACTCACAAATACTTTCCCATATTCCAATTATTTATTTTAATATTTTCTAATTTTTAAAACATTTAAATCTTATATATATCTGCAATCTATTTTGGAGTGAGCTGCAACTTTCTAAGAAATCCAAATTTATATTTATCTTGATAACTACTCATTATGGCAAATCCTTCTTTTCTTCACCATCACTTTCACAATGTAAGACAATTTCTGTGTGAGTATTCAGCTAGATTTTATAGATCTGCTTGTTGTTCCTGCTCCAATATTCTGCTCATGTATCTGATAAACTTTCCTGAGTACTTACTATGTTCCAGGCACTGTTCTTCTGTGATATGCTATTGAATTGCATATATTCTAATTAATTCAGGTACTAGAGATACAGCAACATAAAAAAAAAGTTTTTTTAAAAAAATAACAATAGTAATGAAGAAGAATAAGAAGGTGGGAAAAGAGAAAAGGTAAAAGAAACAAGCCATCTTGCTCCCTTGGGTTTGACATTCTAGTGGATAGAGATGATAAAATAAATAAATAAAAATATATTATATGATGATAATTGCTATGAATGTAGAGCAAAGCAGAAATCGGGGAGAGGGTAGACATTTTAATGCGTCGGTTGGCAAAGGCTTCATTGACAAAGGGGCATTTGAGTAGACACCTGAAAGACGTGAGAGAGTAAGTTATTGGATCTCTTGGGGAAGAAAATGAACAGTGAGTGATTGTACGTTAAGGGGCTGTATGGAAAATAATGCAGCTGGAGTAGAGTGAGCAAGGGAACATAAAAGGGAAGGACTTGAGAGGGACAGAAGAATTTGGAAGGTGCTGGTTCATGCAGTAAATTGTGGCATTTTGGGAGAGTTTTGAGCAAAGAAATTATATGTTTTATGCTTTAAAAGCATTAATATGATTAGGGTGCTAAGAATAATTACACAGGATTAAAGTGCAGAAATTGAGCAACTAGCTAGAAGATTAACAATAACAGTAGCTTAGATCTGGGCAGTAGGGATGAAAGTAGTAAGAAGTGGCAATAAAATTGTTCATATATTTTGAAGGTAAAAATCAATAGGATTGGTTATTCTATTGAATGCTGGGTGCAATAAAAAGATAAATGTGAAAGATACACAATGTTCAATCAAATAATTTAACAAATGGAATTGCTATGAAGTAGACTGGGAGTACTATGGAAGAAGCAGGCTTAGAGAAATATCAGAATGGATTTTTAGCAATTCTCACATCTGCACAACAGATGGGCAAATTAAAATGTTAAAAGCTACAACTAATTAGGACTGTTCACAAACATTCCAGTCTTCTTTCCAGGCATCTGGTAGTATTAGTCTTCCCTAGTCAGCTTGAAGTTATGCATGTCCAAGTGACTAGCTGTAGCCAATGAAAGTTAGTTATATGGAATATCCATCAACTGAAGCCTCCATCAACCTGAATCCCTGAAGAACTATACAAGCAAAGCTCTTCTATTGTCCTGTGTTAGACATGTAACCATAACAAGAAATATTTTTTTAGTTAAATCATTTGAATTTTAATAAATTTTGTTTGGTTAAACCACTTAAATTTTAGAGATGTTTGTTAGTACAGCATATTCTTGCAAACACTACCTGCAATATACAGAATAACAAACATATTCTGATTGGTATAGAAATCAGAACCCAATGTGAAATACAGTCATAATACATAACATAAAACCATTAATACATAGAATTGCTTAGTAATCAAGTGGCAAGCAGCAAGGAAACTGTTATTTGAAGCTAGAAAGATTATAATCAATAGTACTTTTGGTAAAACTCTTTCCTGTAGTGACTTGGAAGGAAGAAGATGTATCTAAAAAGCCTGAAGCTTTCATAAAACAGATCAGAAAATAATGTTACCATTGGGTGCTGATTGCTATTGGCTTCATTTGATAAGGTATGAAAAATAAATGAGTTCAGAAAAGAATTAGCTAACTTCAGCCACTTTCTTAGAAATAAAAATTGAATAGCAAAAATATACATATACACACAAAGCTGCTAATTTTCCTTTTTCAATTTGTCAAAGAGGAGCTTAAGAATGCCTTACAATGATAAGGCCAATTATAACTCAATAAGGATAAAATCAAGAGTATAGCTTTCAAACCCATTCTTATATCTCTAGCTAGATTATGAAGGCAAGAAGAGCAAGCGCAGCTAAAGGCTTAATGCTTACTTATTTCTTTCCATTGAAAACATGGTTTAGAGGAAAGAAAAAAAATCTAGGTAGGTCCCTAATTAACAGAGGGTGGAGATGAGTGGAAATCGAATAAAACTAATTAGTATGCCTAAAAATAAACTATGTGTGGTTCTTGGCATACAAAATTGTATGTAATCTAACAGATATGATGATATGTTTTAATACAGTTATACTACCAAAGAGACCACATACATAAACTGAAAAAGGCCAATGACTTAAAATGATTTTAGGTCTCCAACCTTCCACAGTTATGAAGCAGACTGATAAAATTCCTCAGTACTCAATGGCAGACAACTTTCCCAGTGTCTACTTTAGATTAAATCAAAGCGTAATGGAAAAGGAAGACTATTCTGAGCGGCAGAGCCAAGAACTATGGGGAGTAGTGAATGGGAAGCCCTCCCAATTGGAAGAATTGGGGTTCCTATTAAGTAACATTTTTCACTGTCAGTGTAGGCCTGGCTGGATTTCAGAATTGCTATGTAGTGCTTTGTGTCTCACACTCTTCCCCTTACTTAATGAGGATTTTGTTGTTGTTGTTATCCTATCCATCTCCCACCATTGTAAAATGGGTGTATCAGAGATAGACAATTTTCATTTATATTTACATGTCTGCAGACTAAGAAGAGCCATGCCCACACCTGATAAGAAGATTATGGAGCACCATTCAGAGATGCTGGACTCGAAAATTGATTCAGTCATTGGATGGAACTTTTGGGTAAGAGGGAACCAAATATTTGTGGATCATAAAGGGCAGACTTTGGCAGTCACTAGGGCTATTCACAAGGGTTTGCATTCTCCTTCCTGACATGTGGAAGTGTTACACTTCAGTCTTTTTGAGGGTAGGCTTAGAAATATTGCACACTTTGACCAATAAAAAGTGATTTATGTCACTTCTAGATAGAAGCTTTAGTAAAGTGAGATTCCTCATTTATCTTTTCCTCTCTCTGCAATTATGAAAGTATATGACAAAATGGATCCTCCATTGTTTTGAGTTCTGGACTGACTATAATAAGCAGAGCCCTCCCACTAATCTGTGTTGGACTTATAAAGTGAGCAAGAAATAAACACTGTGTTAAGTCACTGAGATGTTGTAATTGCAACTGCAACATAACCTATCCTATCGTGACTCACGCAATGTTATTTTTGAGTGGAGTTTCTTTCAGAAGCCCAGAATTGACTGCTAGAGCCAAATACTAGACATAAAGTGACAACAACTACCAGGCCCATATCCTGAAGCAAATCACAAATAACTAGAGCAACACACAGTCTTAAAACTTGAGCAGACTTGCCACCCAGGAAGGCTGGCTGCTGACGGAGGCAACAGTAGGTAATTCTGTAAACAGCTGGAAGAGCTGAAGCTGCAACCAGATCTCTCATGTCAAAAACTGTGGAATAGGAGGCCCCCATAGGGTCCTCTGAAAATACACACCTGCCTCTCCTCAGAGCCAGCACAGCAAGGCTAACACAGCAAGTCAGTGTTATTCACAGAAAGAATGATGACTGACAGTAGTAGCCAGCTACAATGGTGATATAATATATTGTCCATCTTCTGCTCCCTGTTCCATTCACTGAAAGAGCTATATAGCATAAGAAGAGAGAAATGAGAGAAGAGTTATCCCAGGGGGATTTCAGGCCCAGCCTCCCTCCCCACAAGTAAAAAAAGGAATAAAAGAGGAGATCATGATCACTCTCCATTTCAGATCTACTGGGGAAAGAGGAGGGGTTAAAGTTTCAATCAGATAGGAAGTTAAGAGTCTTAAAATGGACTCACTTTAAATAATCTAAAGTGACCCAAGATCTGTCCAAGATGTCTAAGATGTTAATCTGTCCAAGATGTTAAGTTATTTAAAAAAAAGAGAGAGAGAGATTCATCTGAGTATGGTTTCAGTAAGTGACTGGAGAAAAACAGAATGGTTTCATATTCACTTCCCACTGAGTTTAGACTGTTGAAGAAACCAGTCACAGCTGTGACCCTGTTAGAAAACTGTTGTACAAAGATGAATGGGATGCTGAAAAAGATGAATGTGAGAAAACGGATGTGAAAGAACTAGGTTTGAAAGCATGTTCAGAATGCTTTGAATCTCCTAAGAAAATATAGAATGATACTCAAAAATTTGCGAAAGAAAAAAAAGGATGAGTGTAGTTTTTTTGCTCAAGAGATACATTTCTCTCTCATTACTAGAAAAATACCAAAAATGGAGGAGCATGGAAAATGATTTTTGTTGCTCTTATCTCAGATCCTGAATTTCACAAAAGGAAATATCTTTTTAAACAAAAACAACATGCAGTGACCAGGATGTCAGAGTACTTGGGTGTGAAAACATCCCTATAGCTCCACACCTTAACATGCCAGTTAAGACATCAGCTAATATGCTGGAGTAGACAGCAGGAATGCGGTACTCCTTTTGATGAACAAAGTAAATTATCAATAATTTAGTTCATTTTCCAAGAATGATATTCTCGCCCTAAGAAGCATATGAACTATAGCTAGGACATATTACCAAATACTTCAGGAATGGTGGGTAGCCAGTGGACTGTCTTAGGACCAAATCTTGGTGATCTTCATGCTGCCAAAGCCATTAGTACTTTAGTGACTTTGAATGAATGGATGTCTCAGTGAATGTCTAGCTGTGGTTGAACACCAGAGAGCAGGGTATGTCAGCCTTTTGGATAAACACCAGGAGGCTGGTTGAAAAGATGTCTGTATATATAAACTATAACAACAGACTGATCTGGAGGGCTCTGGCTAGGGTACCTGCTATAGATAGAATGCTTGTGTCATGTGGGAAGAGCTTTCATGAATGAGACTAGTACCCTTATAAGGGGCTGAAAAGAGCAGAGTTCTTTTTGTCATATGAGGACATAGCAAAAAGATGACTGTCTGTGAACCCAAAACCCATGCCCTCACTGGACATGGAATCTCCAAGTGTCTTGATCTCAGACTTTGCAGCCCGCAGAACTGTGAAAAATAGATTTATGTTGTTCATATGCCAGCCAATCTATGGTAGTTTGTCACAGCAGCCTGAAAGGTCTAAGATAGTACATTTAGACTTAGGAAATGTGGATCAATCTCTTTAAAATAAGAGTAGGAGTGCAATGTTTGGCCACTTAATTTGCTCTGAGATCAATCTGCCTAAAATCTGACACTTTAATCTTCTTTCAACTACTAACGCTAAAAAAGGAAAGAGCAGAGAAAGAAAGTTATAGTTCACATCAAGATTTAAGAAACAGGTGTCAAATGGATTTCAGGGGAACTGGCCTGCTATTTGGAGAGCAAACAAGGCATTATCAGAACAGGTAAAAAGCCAAGGCAGCCACTTTGTCAGATTTTGGGAAGGCTGGTATAAACTCCTTTCCTGAGATTCCTTCTAAAACACACCGTATAAACAAATGTGCTCATTCATACATACAAATGAGCAAGTCCATCAAGCTGCCTGCTATGTGACTGAGCATTATGCAAAGCTACAAGGATTTACAGGAGGAGGTCTAAGTCTATAGTGGGCTACAAATAACACTGTACAACCACAAAACAGAAGGATTCAGAAATACCTATAGGAAGTTAGAGAAGGGCAAGTGCCCAGCTTTGCCTGTGGGGAAGGTACACGTTTTTGTGGCAGGCTATACGCATCAACGTGACATCATCAAAGCATGAGAAAGTGTAAAAGCAAAGGCAGGCCTGTGGACTTTGAGAACTGCAAACCAGTTAGGGAGATAAATTGCCTGGTCCCACAAGAAAATAGTCTCTCATCCTGTTAGGAAAGAGGAAAAACTTGGAACTCTCCCTGGTGATGAAAACTTGGTAGACGAGGGGTTGTCTGTGATCTGACAGGGCCAGCCTTTCCTGGGTACAGGAAGAGCCTGCAGTGCTCACAGCCTGGATTCCTTTATCCAAGAAACCCATGTAGAAATGCAGAGTGTTATAAAATAAAAGAGAGTTTTCTTAGTCAAGTTGTTTACTCTTAGGCTGTTGAAGAAGTGAATGATATTTTATGAATTCTGGTTGGAAGATCACCCCAAACTGCTGTTCAAAATTAAATCCTACGTGGCTTTCTTTAAGGCAAAGAGAGCTTCTCAGTGTCTGGTGAAGCTGCAGATGCCTTGAGCAGCTCAACCAGGGGAAAGGGAAGAGCTCAGAGGATCCCTGGCCAAGTCTTCTGACCAGGTAAATTCCTAGAACTTCTGTCAAGGCCTCTGAAAGAATAGAACCTTCTCAGAAAGGAAAAACTAAGGTTAAATTGCCCACCAATAAAGCATGGAGGATAAAAGCCCTGTGAAGTTAGAGTAACACAAAATATTAAAATGTGACTTTTCTCCCATCTGAGTTTCACAGAGCAAATTCACATTTAAATATACATATATTGCATAAATATACCTCTAATCAAAGACTACTCTTTGATACAAAAATATTTCTTTAATACTTGGAAAATGTGGATTTAAAAAGACAAAAATCTCTGCAAAATTTTGCAGCTAAAGCTTCGCTATTAATGACTAGTTCACATATCACCTCAACTGAAAGAGGCATCCTAATGGATCAGATAACATTAAATACCTCTTGAAACAAAAAGTATTGGAGCTGCTTGATGTTCGATATAGTTGCACTTATTACTCCAAATCCCATAATTTAAATGCCATCTATATATTCTGATGGCTCCTAGCCTCACCCCTGACCTCAGTACATCCAATTGCCTACTTGATATCTCCACTTAACATCCAAGGGTCAGACTTGATATGCACAAATATCCTGCCCACTTGAATTATTCGCCTAAACTAATGAGATGTCCATTACTCAGTGGCTTAAGCAAGGAGGAATTTTAGGAATCACTTTTGATGGTGCCTGATCATTCATGCTTCATAAAAAGTCTATCCCAGTACTGTTGGCTGTGGGCACAAGATAAATTTCAATTTCATCCACGTTTCCCCAGTTCACTGTCTCATCCTAGTCCCCAACTACCTGTCCCTCCTCTGGACCACAGCAACAGCCTCCTAATTTGCTTCTCTTCTTCCTGACCTGCTGCTTTGTAACATCATCCAGTATGAACCTACCACATAATGTTTTCTTTCAGTTCCTCTGGGTTTTTACTTTTTGTACTATCTTCTAACAATACTTTTCATTCCTCTCATCCTATGCCTAAGTTCTACTTGGAATTACAGAAGTATCACATGCCCAGGGAGATTCCAACAGACTCCTAATCTAGGCTAGATTCCCTTCATGTTACAGTCTCTGAAAAAGCCCAGTGAATTCCCTTCACAGCATTTATCCAAGTTTATCTGTTTTCTTAAATTATTTTTTTCCATTATGTCCTACATTCTGTGTTACTTCGGCATGGTGTTAGCAAAGTGCTCAATAAATATTTATTGCATAAATGAGATGATACTGCTCCTCCTAGAGATCAACCTGGAAGAATGCTGCAAGGGAATTTAGAAGCTCTATTCCAACCCCTTCATTTTAGGCGTACGGAAATCAGCACCTATCAAGTACCTCCCTCAAGGTTATGCAAATGGCCAAGTAACAAAACCAGAATTTCCGATTTTTAGCCTTTTCATCTCCTATAATGCCAATTAAGAGTAATGAATTTCAAACATTAATTTAACACTCATTCCCTTTTTTTTCATCCATGAATTGAGTGCCTGCCATATTGACACTCGGACCACAATGAAGAAGATAACCACTGACCCTGTGGAACTTTTAGCTAATGAAAATAAGTTCCTGAGTATCCACGTACTATTGGATGCTCAGCATTATTATCAGGATTCATTAATATTTCATAGGAATTTAAGAATATTTTCTCAAGGAAAATTTCATTAGTCTTATTGAATTCAGGAAAATATTTCTTACTAAGTTTAGTGATATAAAACTACATGAAACTAAAAGTACCTTATGAAGACCAATAGCCAAGTTCATTTTTAATGTCTTTACCCTATAAATCAACAAAACTTATCAGTGAAAACAGGAATATTGATCAATTACTTGAATGTTTTATTAAAATCAAATCTTTGGTATCACAGTGAAAAGTATTTAGTGTTTGGATGGTTTAATTTGTCTTTATCTGCATGGGTTTTTTGCTATTATTTACTTTAGTTTCTGGTTTGGGGTTTTTTATTTTTTTTATTTTTTGGTAAAGTCATTGTGTTCTCTCGGTCTTCTGTTTTCAACTATCAGGTTGCCAATTCAACTACTCACAAATCTCCCTGAAAAATATTTTGAAAATTTTTTGTTTATATCTTATTTTCTGACATTTGTCTTTCCTTTAAAAAAAAATAATTGATAGACTTTGCAACATGACTCTTTTGCAAGAAAATATTACTAAAGAAATCGCTACTGTAGTTTTGTTTTTAACTTTTTAAATTGTAGAAAGAAGGCAATATACTATATTCTGAAATTTTTCAATTTTAATGACTGCTAATTCCATTGAAAAGCAAAATATTTATGCATTAGATGAATTTAAATAGGAATGAAGAGTGTGTGTTCTGTTCTATGAATATTATATATTACATATATAGTAACACTAATTACATATCTAAAGACTTTTACTAGGCAAGGTTATATTTACAAACAGCTAACAAAGTAAGATTTTTTATTAAAAAAAAAAAAAAAAAAAAAGACAGTAATAGAAAACACAGACCTGTGCAACTAAAAAAAAACTGAGGAAAAAACAGCAAAAAAAAAAAAAAAAAAAAAAAAACTTTTTTGAACTAAATCCAAAAAGCTGAAGTGCATGATACTAGAAATAGAAAGCATTGGTAGGTAGTGGGGATAGAGTGATAGAGGTAGATTTTTCAACAAACAAAAAAAGTTAACTAGATAGGAAGATTTACCTGCTTTTAAATAGAGAAGAAGAACCATGGACATTTAAAGTTGGGCAGGGGACATAAAACGCTCTATTCCATTTTCTCATCCAGGCCTCAGTTGGCCGACTTAGCACATGCATTGCAGAATCCTCCTGTGGGAAACTCATATGAACTGCTTATTTAACATCTTTGGTGATATAATCCCTAAAAGTAGAAAGAAGCACAAAGATTCATGGGTGCGATGCTACTGGTGTCACAGCATCAAAAGGAACTAAGGAGGAAATCCAGCTGCTAGAATTTGAATCAGAAGAAAAAAAACACTGCAGGTTGTTTATGGAAGCACAGATGGCTAAAAGGAAAACAGCCTTCTCAGAGCCAGCTTGCCAGGAGAAACACTGGCAGGACACAGTTGCATTCTGTTAACATTTCCCTCCAATTTTAAGGAATCCTAATTTCACTGCTGGACAATGATATTTGACACTTTTCATATATGAATTGTATACAGATTACAGCAATAAAAGTTTAAATTGCAAAACATCTGGAGAGAGAAAAAAGCAGTCCTCCTAGCAGGAGGTCAGGGCCCACAATGACCTTCTGGAATTACAGAAGCTTAGGAATGGCCAAACATGGAAGGGACCGCCAAGCATGACAAACACATAATTTAAAAAGCATGGTCAGATTCAGGGTTATAAAAAAAATAAAATCATAGAAAAGGAATCCACTTGTAGATAATTTATGATAATCATTTATCAAAAATGAGATTAGGAGTTCACATTGCAGTTTAAATGAATAAAAAAACATTCTAGGAACAATTTGGACAAGTTTATATAATTGTTCATACAGAGGTACACAACTGAGTACACAGTTTAGTTTATATAATTCTATTTTGGTTTTAATCTCTTAAATTTTACACTGAAAGAAAAATTAACCCAATAAAAATAATACGTCATAACTTCATTCTGCTTCCTAACATAGGAAAGATTTTCATATCACCAACAGCCTGATCCAGAGATAGCTACATAGATTGAGAAGAGAATAGGATTGAGATAATTCTTAAAGCTTTCTCTATTTATTTAACTTTCTAATTAGAGTTGCTTAAGAGTCCCAATCTCTGAGTGCAAGTACCCACACCTGTGTATACACATGCCATACCCATGCAGAGGCCAGGACAACATTCCAGCTGAGCACCAGGCACAAAAGGGTTTGCTTTCTGAAAGTGATTGTTTTTTCCAACTTCAATCTAAATATAAAAAATGTGGAAAGATATAAAATGTAACCTACTCATCATGTTCTCCCAGTTTTATATTAAGAGAAGACTCAAATCAATCTGTATCACTTAACTATGTTAATACTACATTACTGAACTATGTTAATAAAATGTGTATCTGGAAAACTAGACACAAAAAATAGCTTCAGAAAATAAATAACAAAGTGAAAAATTAGAACATATACTTCCACATTGATTTTCAATGATGATGCAAATTCCTACTGCTCAGATTTTCTTTCAATGCATACATGAAATTATCTGTGAATCAGTTTTCTTTTCTTTGACTTTACCTAGCAGTGAGCTCATTCATTCTCAAGTTCTATACTTGTGATGCCAAACATTCAAGTAAAGGCACATGCACATGCATATTCATTGTGGCACTGTTTACAATAGCAACGACCTGGAACCAACCCAAATGCCCACCAATGATAGACTGGACAAAGAAAATCTGGCACATATACACCATGAAATACTATGCAGCCATAAAAAACGATGAGTTCGTGTCCTTTGTAGGCACATGGATGAACCTGGAAACCATCATTCTCAGAAAACTGACACAAGAACAGAAAACCAAATACCACATGTTCTCACTCATAGATGGGTGTTGAACAATGAGAACACGTGGACACAGAGATGGGAGCATCACACACTGCGGTCCTTTTGTGGGTGATAAGGGAGGGAAAGTGGGAGGGAGAGTGGGGAGGGATAACATGTCAAGAAATGTCAGGTATAAGTGATGGGGGGATGGAGGCAGCAAACCACCTTGCCATGAATGTACCTATGCAACAATCTTGCATGATCTGCACATGTACCCCAGAATCTAAAGTACAGTATAAAAAAAGAGACCAAATGATTTATTGGATCTTCCAGGGGTTACTCTCTGCTCTTCAGTCTTCTCTCTGCCATATTCTTACCTTTCATGGCTTCATTTCCTCTTCTGAACTCAGGCAAAACACTACAGGGCAGTAATTCTCAATGTGTATTCCAAATTATCAGTCAGCATCACCTGACTAAATGGTCTGATAGTTCAACAAGAAGACTTGCAGCCTTTCAAACATATCACTTCGACCACCATCTAGGACAGCCATACTAGAGAAAGGCTAGATGCAATCAGACCTATCAGGAGGAAGCGATCATTGTCTAGGCAAGAGCTGCTGTGGTAACAGGGATGAAAACAATGAAAAATATTTAGGAGTTAAAAATGGCAGGATTTATGATGTGCTGAATGTTATGGAGTGGAATAGAGAGAGTGATGCAGTTTTGTTTGTGACAAGGGCAGGGACTTCAGAGAAAGAGGGGGTTAGAGCCTCGGCTTTGCAACTTGTCAACTATCTGACCTTGAGCAAGTTATTTTCCCTACCCTAAGCCTCAAGTTCTTCATCAGGAATAATGCTGACATCATAGGGTTGTTTGAGGGTTAAATTAGATCATATATGATAGAGATTAGCACAGAGCTTGGCACACAGCAAGAGGTCATACATCCTAGCAGGTTTACATTACTCCAGATTTCTGGCCTAAATGGGAAGAAAAAGGAAAGGAAAGGGAAAGGAAAAGGGAAAGAAAGGAACGGGAAGGGGAGGGAGAGGGAGAGGGAAAAAAGGAGAGGGAGAGAGGGAGGAAAACAGAGGAATTTGGTGTGAACATGTTTTTGGAAATTAAATTCCAGATTATTCACTTTTAAAAAGTCATCTCTATTTCTTTTCCATGTTCTTTTGTAAAAAAATTATTATTGATGCATAATAATTGTACATGTGATAATATAATACATTAATATGTAAAGATCAAATCAGGATAATTGAGATATCCATCTTCTTAAATGCTTGTCTTTTCTGTATGCTAGAAATATTTAACTTATTCCCCTCTATGTTTTGAAATGTACAATAGAGTTTTGTAAACTACAGTCATCCTACTGATCTATCAAATACCAGTTATTTCTTCTAACTATTTATTTGTACCAATTAATCAGCCTGTCTTTGTCCACCCATCCCCTTTACCATTCCCAGGCTCTGGTAACAAGCAATCTACTCTTTATCTTCATGAGATCCACTTTTTCAACTCCCACATGCGTGTGAAAATGTGATACTTGTCTTTCTCTTCTTGGCTTATTTCACTTAACATAATATCTCCAACTCCATCCATCTTGCTGTGAATGACAGGATTTCACTCTTTCTTATGGCTTAATATATTTCATTGTGTATGTGTATATGTATGTGTGTGTGTGTGTGTGTGTTTTATTCATTTATCCATTTGTAGAAACTTAGGTTGGTTTCTTATCTTGGCTACTGTGAATAAGCTGCAATAAATACTGGAGTGCAGATATCTCTTCAATATTGATTCCTTTCTTTTGTATATATACTCAGCAGTGAAATGCTTTTAGTTTTTTAAGAAACCACTGCACTGTTTTCAATAGTGGCTGAACTAATTTACCTTCCCACCAACAGTGTACATGGGTTCCCCTTTCTTCATATCCTTACCAGCATCCATTACTCCCTGTCTATTTGATAAAAGCCATATTAACTGCAGATGGTATCTCACTGCAGATTTGATTTGCATTTTTCTGATGATTAATGATGTTAAGCATTTTTTCATATACCTGTTAGTCATTTATATATCTCCTTTTGAGAAATGTCTATTCAGGTCTTTTGTCCTGTTTCTAATTGGTTTGTTTTGTGTGGTTTGTATTTTGGTTTTGTTGTTGTTGTTTTTGCTGTTGTTTGAGCTCCTTACATTCTGTTTATAAATTCCGTGTCAGATTGATAGTTTGCAAATATTTTCTCCAATTCTGGGAATTATCTTTTCACTTTGCTGACAGTTTCCTTTGCTATGCAAAAGCTTTCTAGCTTGATGTAATCCTAATTATCTATTTTAATTAGGTGCTGGAAGCTTTGAGGTTTTACACAAAAAAATCTTTGCCCGAACCAATGTTGTGTAGCATTTCCCCAATGTTTTCCTCTAGTAGTTTCATAGTTTCAGATCTAAAATTTAAGTCTTGAATCGACTGTGATTTGTTTTTTATTTATGGTGAGATAGGAATCTAGTTTCATTCTTCTGCATATGGTTATCTAGTTTACCCAGTACTACTTACTGAAGAAACAATTCTGTTCCCATTGTATGTTCTTGGTGCCTTTGTCAAAAATGAGTTCACTGTAGGTATGTGGGTTTATATCTGGGTTCTTGCTTCTATTCAACTGGTCTACGTGTCTGTTGTTATGCCAGCACCATGCCAAGTCTGTGAAGAATGTCACTGGTATTTTGACAGAGATTGCATTGAATCTGTAAATAGCCTTGGGTAGTAGTCTCATTTCAAAAATATTAATTTTTCCAATCCATGAGCATAAAATATATTTTTCTTTCTTGTGCCCTATTCAATTTCTTTCATTAGTGTTTTATAAATTTTCTTGTATACATGTTTCACTTTTTTGGTTAATTTATTCTTAGATATTTTATATCCTTTGCAGCTACTATAAGTGGAACTGATTTCTTTATTTCCTTTTCAGATTCTTCACTATTGACATATATAAATACTACTGAATTTTTTTGTCAATTTTATATCCAGCAACTTTACTGAATTTGCTTATTAGTTCTAACAGCTTTTGGTGGATAATTTAGGTTTTTCTAAGTATAGAATAATGTTGTCTGTCAAGAAGCCTAACTTGACTTCTTCCTTTCCAATTTGGATGCTCTTTATTTCTTTCTCTAATTGCTCTGATCAGGACTTCCAGTATTACATTGAATAACAGTGAGGAAAATGAGCATCCTTGTATTGTTTCAGATCGTAAAGGAAAGGCATTCAATTTTTCTCCATTAAATACAATCTTAGCTGTGGCTTGGTCATATATGCCCTTTATTATTTTAGGTATGTTCTTTCTATACCTAATTTATGAGGGTTTTCATCATAAAGGGAAGGTGAATTTTATTCAATGCTTTTTTATATCTGCATCTATTCAACTGATCATATGTTTTTTGTTGGTGGTGCTATTAATGTAATGTTTTATTTTTTTTAATTTGTTTATGTTATAACATCCTTGTATCCCTGAGATGAAACCCATGTAATCATGGTTAATGATATTTTAAAAGTGCTGTCAAATTTGGTTTGCCAGTATTTTGTTGAGGAATGTTGCATTTGTGTTCATCAGGGATATTGGCCTGTAGTTTTCTCTTCTAGTTGTGTACTTGTCTGGTTTTGGTACCAGGACAATCCTGACCTCATAGAATGAGTTTGGAGTTATTCCCTCCACTTAAATTTTTTTGAAAAGTTTCAGTAGAATTGGTATTAGTTCTTTAAACTTTTGGTAGAATTCAGCAGTGAAGCCATCATTGCAAGACTTTATTACAGCTTCAACCTTATTACACATTAATTTGTTGAGGTTTTCCCTTTCTTCATGGTTCAATCTTGGTAGGTTATATGGATTCAGAAATTTATTCATTTCTTCTAGGGTTTCCCAGGGTTGTTGGCATAAAGTTGCTCATCATAGTCTCTAATGATTCTGTTTATTTCTGTGGTCTCAATTACTATGTTTCCCTTTTCATTTCTGATTCTATTTATTTGGATCTTCTCCCTTTTTTTCTTGGTCTAGCTAGAGGTTTGACACTTTTATCTTTTCAAAAAACCAATTTTTGCTTCTGTTAGTCTTATACATTTATTCTAGTCTCAATTTTATTAATTTCTGTTTTTTATTATACCTTTCTTTCTACTAATTTTATGTTTGGTTTGTTCTTGCTTTTCTACTTCCTTGAGATGTATTCTTGAGTTTTTATTTGAAGACTTTCTGCTGTTTTGATGTAGTTACTTATTTCTATAAACTTACCTCAGTACTACTTTCACCATATCCTATAGATTTGGACATGTTGTAAATCCATTTTCATTTGTTTCAAGAAATATTTTAATTTTCTTCTTACTTTCTTCATTGACACATTGGTTATTCAGGAACATGTGCTTAATTTCCATGGTTTTATGCAGCTTCTGAGGTTCCTCTTGTTATTCATTTTTAGTTTTATTCCAGTGTGGTCAGAAAAGACACTTGATATGATTTGCCTGTTTTTGAATTTTCTGGGACATCTTTAGTGGACTGAGAGAGTCTGTTCTAGAAAAAGTTGCATGTGTTGATAAAACAAATGTGTTGGATGAAAAGTTCTGCAAATAGAAGTTAGGCCTATTTGCTCTAGTGTGTAATTTAACTCCAAAGTTTCTTCATCAATTTTCTTTCTAGATGATCTGCCCATTATTGAGAGTGATGTGTTGAGGTCCCTAATATTATTGTATTGCAGTCTATTTGTCCATTTAGATCTATGAATGCTTTAAATACTTGGGAGCTCCAGTGGTGGATGCATACATATTTGATTATTGTTACATCCACCTCCTGAATTGACCCCTTTATCATTATATAGTAACCTTCTTTTTCTCTTTTTGTAAGTTTTGAGTTACAGTCTATTTTATCTAAGCATAATTACTCCTGCTCTTTATTGGTTTCCAGTTGCAAATAATATCATTTTTCATCCCTTCATTTTCTGTCTATTCATGATTCTATAGAAGTGGGTTTCTTGTAGGTATCATATTGTTGGGTCATATTTCTTTTTTCATCTAGCCTTTATCCTTCTATACCTTTTAATTGCCTTTTAATCCACTCACATTCAGTGTTATTACTGATATTAAGGACTTGCTACTGCCATTTTGTTACTTGTTTTCTGGTTGTTTTGAAGCTCTTGTATTTTTTTATTCCTTTGTTTCTATTTTCTTTTACGGTTCCTTTCTTGTGTAGCTTAATTTATTGCTTGTTATTTTTAGTGGATCTATTATAGTATTTTGCATTGTGGTTAACCTGAGGCTTACAAAGAAGTTCTTATCGATATAACAAATTATTTTAAAGAGATGACAACTTATCTTAGATCACAAAGAAAAGACAAGAAACAACAATGAAAAAAAAAAAAAAACTCTGTACTTTAACTCCATCCTCCCCACATTCTGACTTTTTGTTGTCTCAATTTACATATTTTTATATTGCCTATCTCTTAACAGATTGCTGTAGCTACTATTGTTTTTGATAGACTTGTCTTTTGGGCTTCATACTAAAATTATTAGTTAACTACATACCACAATTACAGTATTTGATTATTCTGGGCTTGCCCATGTATTTAACTTTATCATTGAATTTTATACCTTTAAATGTTTGCTTGTTTTGCATACTTATTGTTTTTTCACCTTCAGATTGAATAATTCTCTTTAGCATTTCTTGTCAGATGGCTTTAGTGGTAGTGAATTATCTGTTTTTTGTCTAGGAAGAACTTTAACTCTCTTTCATATTTGAAGAATGGCTTTGCCAGGCACAGGAGTCTTGGGTGGTAACTTCTTACTTTCAGCACTGAAAATGTTGTTCCATGCCATCCTGGCCTAAGTAGTTGGGTCTTTTTTTTTTTTTTTTTTTTTTTTTTAAAGTCTGTTGCCACATGAATCGGAGCTTCTTTTTACGGTATTTGTTTCTTTTTTCTTTCTACTTTTAGGTTACTTCCTTTGTCCTTGACCTTTAACAGTATGCTTATTATATGCCTTAAAGTAGTCTTATTTGAGTCAAATCTCTTTGGTGTTCTGTGCCCTTCTATCCTGGGCCTGGCTATTTAGATCTTTCTCACTTTTGGAATGTTTTGTGTTATTATTTATATGAATAAGCTTTGCTGTTACTGAACTCATTTTTGAACATCAACATTTCTTAAATTTGATCCTTTTAGGTAATTTTTTGTATCGCATATATAATCTTCAATTTTTTTGTTTTATTCCTCTGTATTTTAGAATAGCCTGTCTTCAAGCTCACTGATTCTTCTGCTGATCAGTTTTCTTGTAGATATCCTATAATAAATGTTTCAGCTCAGTAAATACATTCCTAAGTATAAGACTGTTTAATTTTTAAATTATTTTAATCTCTTTGTTAAATTTCTCTAAGTTTCTGAATTGATTTTTTTCTGTGGTATCTTGGAGATCACTGTTTCCTTAAAAGTGTGATCAGAGAACTCACATATCAGTATCTCATTAGGGTCAATCAGAAATTTATTTTTGTCAGAGAAGTCATGGTTCCCTGTTTGCTATTGTTTCTTGTGGATATATGTCTATGTCTTTGCATTAAAGAATTATTTATGCCAGTCTTCTATGTTTGGCTCATTTTCGTTATTAATGAATATGTTTGCTTAGAGTTTCTTTGTAATTTACCTATCAAATATCATTTTTCTGGTAAGTTGCTGCCTTTTTCCAGCACTAGATGGCACCTTAAACCCAGGTTTGCCCCAGCTCTAGTAAATGATGAGAGCACTGAGTATCTCAAATGAGGGAGATTCTAAAGGGGTTACCTTGGCAGTGTGGGGAAGCTGGCTAGGGGATCTTGCCCAATACATCTGTGGGAACAAATCTCCTGAACAGTGCTGCTGAACAGTCATTCTGATTTGGCATCTCCCTTGGCTGAATTACAGAGCAGAGTTTCCTGGGCTAGGAACTGTAGTCCAGCCTTCATTTATCTCTACCTATCTTCAGGAATATCTCTTCCTTCAGGCACTCTTAATTGTTCCTGTGGGTTGAAACAGGAACACCTTGCCTGCCAAGGAACCTAGTATGTCAGGAAAACTGGTTGTTCACCTCAATTTCACTTTTTCTAGTGTAGAAACCATGATTTGGGAAGAAATTTTCTGCATCTTTGGTGCCAGATTTAGAGGAGGAGCATCACAGAATGGAAGTCCCATCCTCTTATCATCTACTTGGAGATTTTTCACTTCTCTGTGACCCTGGGAAGTGTTTCCTTGTAAATGAGTTCTGGGATATTACTGGTGATAAATCTTGGTGCTACATATTTTTGGTTTTCTGGGGTGGGGAGTGTAGCCAACTTGTTTCTGTGCCATATTTTGGAAACAGAAGTCTCTATATCCATATTCTTCTTAATGGATTATCATATTTCCTACAGATGGTCTCTTTTCTATGAATTTCCATGTACCTCAGAGGATACTCCTTCTTTTTCCCACCCACATACTAACACATCCATCCATTTCTTGAGCAAAGTACTTATTCTTCAAGAACATGCTCTTAGGTTTCTCCTTTGTTTATCTGTTTCACCATCCCTGCTTCCTTATGCAGAATGAAGCACAGCCTCCTTTGTGCTGGAAGTATGTCTAATACTAACTGACACATACTTCCTCTTGCATGAATGTATTTACATGTCCTTTTCTCCCAGAATGAGCTCCTTGAGGAACCATGTTATCAACCTCTCCATCCCCATTACCCAGCTTAGTACTTGGCATAAAGCAAGTGATCCACAACTTTCTCTACAAAAGTATGCCCCATATATTAATGCAAGATATCTGAATGTCAGACATAAGTAATTGTATCCTATTCAATCACTTATGATTAGTAAGATTTACTAAGTCCCAGATATTACGACAGAGACCACAAGGTAAAACACATGTTGTCTGCCTTCAAGGAAGTGAGAAAACAATTAAAGAGCTAAGAAATAAACGCATGGAAGATTAAGTAACAGTAATACATATCAAGAAAAGTTCAGAGTAATACTAAAGCCATATCATAAGGCATAAGGTTATGCCCAACAAGTTAGTCACTGACACTAAGAACTACAAAAGTTCAGAAGATGACAAAATTCATTCCCATTTGCCACAGTTAGACATAACTTTACAGTAATGATAGGTTTTACATTATCTTAAAAAGTTTACCAAATTTGGATCTGTAGAACAGACTTACAGAGAGAAAATTCTCCTAGTGAATAGAGTAGTATGAGCCAAAGAAGAACAGCAATGAAAGGTGGGAAAATGAAAACAAGTTTCTGGGGATTGCAAAAAAAAAAAAAAAAAAAAAAAAAAAAAAAAAAAAAAAAAAAAAAAAAAAAAAAAAAAAAAAAAAAAAAAAAAAAACGTCTGTTTAGATGGAGTAAAGCATTCGAGTATGCAGAGGAAGAGATGATAACCACATAGCTTAGAACCAGGCTTTGGGGTGCATTCAGTACTGGCAAGTCCAGAGGGTGAAGATAGGATGTTAAAATGGTTTAGTCAGACTGAATTGGCAGTGTTGAGCTTGGAAAGAAGAAGAGCAGCAAGATGGAAATCAACTTTTATTTATAGAGTTTGGTTTGCGTCAAGTATTATGCTTTATGTACATTATTTTTTTAGTTACTGCAATTGTATAAGATGGCTGTAACAATCCTATTTTATTTTCCCAAGCTAGTAAATGACATTGTTAGGATTTGAGTCCAGAGTATTTACCTCCAAAAAATCTGTTCTGGATCAAGTGCATGCTGCTCCCAAGCTATGGTATAAAAAGAGGCTATGGAGATGGCCAGGAGGGGACAAGATACATGGGAAAGATGGAATAAAGAATTCGGTGACTCACTGAATGTGAGGGAGAGGAAGTTAAAAATAATTTCAAGCCTTCATGTCTAAGGGATGAGAAAATCATTATGTTAACATAAGGAAGGAAAGAAAAGGAATAGGTTTGGGAGCAGTAAAAAGATGCGTTCAACATTAAATAAGCTTCAGATGGTGGCAGGATATTTGAGTGGAAATGTCTGGTGGTTGGAGATTTTGAGAATGAGCTCTAGTTGTATTTTCCTCAGCTAGAATGGATATTGTAACACTGGCAACGCAATGGAAGATGAAAATGCTGATGGAAATCTAACCTCGACCTATAATCTCAAGATCTGTTCCTTCCCAAATTTTCTACAAGTTTGCTTGAAAATATGAATCAGTTTTTTAAATGTACATGATTATGAGGAGCTCATTCATTGTGGTTCAACAGAGCAGACTTTTTTTTTTAAACAACCAAGGCTTTCCTGCCATCTGATGCCAATTTGGGCTAAAATACCTTTTTTCCCCTAGCAACTTAAAGTGTGAGAACATATGCTTTCCTCTGCCCGCACCCTGTCCACAGTACATCCTGTAAAATTCCATCCTTCAGCAGTTAACTTATAGCTTTAGAATGATACAAGTCTTAAAATAAAAGTTTGAGGGCTCAAGGAAAACAGTGAGTTCCTAATGTAAATATATCATGAAGCCAAACATTTCAGAAAATATTCAAGTTCCATAATTTTCCCTTTCTTAAAAGAGTCTTTAGAGAGCTATGGCTTGTTCTTTTCCATTAAAAAATATGAAGTTTGTGCAGTGATCATTTCCCCTAGGGTTGCAGATGTAGGCAAGCTGAACTTGGCCCTCCAAGAAAGATACACAAAGCTTAACCTTTCATTATACTGTTAAAAACTGAACTGTTTCCTAAGCAGGCTTTGTACTGTTGGAATAAATGGTAATACCAAATTTAATGTATGCCTGACACTGGGAAAAAAAGAAATTTTGAAACTTCCATACATGTTTATTTATAAGTATGATCCAAAAGTGGATAGCATGGCATTATTTAGCAGCTAAAAGTTAGATGGCAAAATGAACCAAGCCATTTCTAAATGCATTCCATAACTTCAGAAAGAAAATGTGTGATGAATAAAATGTGTATGAATATCTCATATTCTGTCAAAACTTGTAATAATGAAGGCAGTAAGGAGAATGAAAATGTAATTTTAGTGTAGGTGGATTCAATTAGGAAAAATAATGTTTTTTGGATCCATAAATTACAGAGGTACACTAGGTATCTTTGTAGAGAAATAGAAGAAGAATATTCTTTTATTAACAGCAATACTCTGAGTATAGCTTACAGGGTAAAGAGAAGAGAAAAACAACAGAAAACATGGAAACAGTAATGGAAGTTCATTTTAGCAGAGTGATTGACACCATGTAACTTATCCTAAGAGGTGACTGATAATATAAAATGGGGTTCTCTTCCGTAGGAATTTGGCATTGTTTGTTCACTACCTCTCCCATTTCTGAGTGTAAAATGTGTGTGGTGATAAATGTCCATGGTGATGCTTGAATGAGCAGGCTGTACCAAATCCTCTTCTGAAGAACTGTATCTGTGAAACCCCAGCTAGCCTTTTAAAATCCCAGAATATACTAAGTTGCTTTTCCAAAGGATACTGATATTCTGTAACTAAAATTCCAGAATTCAGTTTGTTAAAGAAATACTAAGTTTAAAATCAATAATGTATACAGATGATTCAGGTTTGTGTGTTTGTTTTTTAGGGTTTTTCATGAATTTTTATGAAAAGTGACCCTAGATCATGTATGCAGAACAAGTAGTATTGGAAAAGATCAAATGCCTGGCAATAGAGGAATGATCAAATTTTGTTATGTCATTTTGATGAAATATTATTTAGTAATTAAAAATGACAATTATGAAAACTAAAATAAAAATTAAAACTTGTGATTTATTATTATTGCTGATAAACAAGAACACAACATCAGTTATAAGTAAGGAAAAATATAATTTTGCACAAAGGCTAAAAAGAAATATATCATGTGAAAACTATGGATGATTGTATAATAGATTTTTTTTAATTTATACTGATTTTAGTATTTTTATATATCTCAAAATAATTTCTGAATATCTATTGTATTATACTATGTTTATATGTCTAACACAAAAATAGAAATTTTAAAATGAAACTATAGTTTATCTTTATTAAAGAGGCAATAAAACACAACATTTTACTGGATTCAAAGCCTGGCTCTGCCAATGTATTAATAGTGTAACCGTGGGAAAGTTACGCAACCCTTCTGTGCCTCAATTCTCTGCTCCATAAAATGAAAATATTTAAAGAATGCAGTGTGTGATGCTCCCCTCCCTGTGCCCATGTGTTCTAATTGTTCAACACCTGCCTATGAGTGATAACATACGGCGTTTGGTTTTCTGTTCTTGTGTCAGTTTGCTGAGAATGATGTTTTCCAGATTCATCCATGTCCCTATGAAGGACACAAAGCCCTCGTTTTTTACAGCTGTGTAGAATGAACCTGGTCATTGACAAGATCAAATGAGATTATTCATAAAAAGTCTTAGTAGAGTGGTTGGCATACAGGAAATTTCACTAAATGGCAGCCACTATTTCTAATATACAAAATGTAAAGCACACATGTACATATGTGTTACCTATATGTTTACATGTGTAAAGGACTCATATAGGCCTATCACACTCAACTCCATAAGCAGGATCAATCACATAATACCCATAGAGCTGAACACAAGCACATATTATGTGCCAAGAATTCTGCTAGGAATCTTACAAAACATATATAACATATATTATATGTAACACATTAGATGTTCTATATTACAGCATTTCAGCCTTACAAAAATTCTAAGGCTTAAGAATCATTAGCCCAATCCTAAAGATGAGAAAAAGGAGTATCAAAAAGCTGAAATAACTTCCCAACATCACAGAGCTACTAAGAGGCAAGAACAAGGTTAGCTGACACATAGACCAAGCTCTCAGCTGCTGGCCACACTGCTTTCAATAAGTGAGAAATAAGATACACTTGGCTCACATTTCAGCCCAGTACAAGCTTCATCAGTCTGGTGACACTCAATAAAACAGGGTTCCAGTTATTCCTTCAATCATCTGTGAGGCTAAAGCCCTGCCGTGAAACGCTTCTGCTTGTCCTCTCAGTAGGAATTCTAGTCCTCCTCATCTCAGCTACCAGCAGCAAAGCCTATTGGCCTACCCTAAATTTGAGAAATGAGGATGAAGGTAGTGAAGTCATTTCAAACTTAAGTGAAAATAATTCCCCATTAGAAAGGAATACAAAGAAAAGTCTTTGTCTGCAGATAAGTCATTTTAACTATTTAACATTGTCAAATAAGTTTCTTCTTTACTGTTGGAACTCTTATAATTCTTTATTGTACTACTGTGTACTTTTGATCTTCAAGAAAGCAATTTAACATGCAATACTTCCAAGGTTATTTTTCTCCCTAAAACTTTTGTTCTGGGAGCCCCAATTAACACATCTGGAATGAGTGCTCCTGAGATCCCATTGTGGAGATGCTGATGTAGTGGAAAAAGCCCCTGCCAGGCATCAGGAGAATGTAGTTTTGGTCCCAGCCTTCCACACAGTGAGTGTGATCTTAGGTAACTGCTACAGGCCTTGGTTTCCTTCTATAAAATAAAGAAATGAGGTCTAATATGCTACTGTTGTGCAGAATGCTTTTTTGTGTCAAATGTGGGAAGAAATCTACCTACCCACATAGTAACCCCACACCATAGTATGACTTTTAATGTCATCCTTCCACATGATTGGTTGGATGGAACCAGTGTTAACAAGAGTGAAGCCCATATTATTTGTTCTCTGCATAATACAGGAGGAATGTAAGAATTATAAAGCTAATAACAGAAAACTTAGCAACCTAGCAGGTCTTCAGAAATATATTTTTATGCCACACTGCACACAAATGTCATGCTCAGAAAGCAATCCCAAGTGTTTTTATCATGGAATTTCTTACTTTGCTTACTCAGGCTTACATCCCATCACTCTCCAACACTTCCTCCCCTCCAGCCAAGCCAACCAACCTTACAAACAAAGCTCACTCCACTTACAATGTTTATTCCTCTATGTAAAGTTCTATTCTACTGCCCAGAATAGTGTATCTCACCTGAAACCTGAAGCTTTCCTTGGTTCAGGTGATTCTGAGTTTCTTGGGAATAAGAGCTCTGCCTTCTTGTATTTCCAGTTTCTTACATAGTGCTACACATATTGTAAAGATTAAATAACCCCAGGTCACTGTATTCACTCCTATCTCAAACTCCTTTTCTACTTCTGTAACCACACAGATATGCACTTAAAACTATAATAGGTTAAACATAATCATTTTTCGTGACTGTAAGTGGTATCTCCAATAGCAGGCTATAAGAGACTGTTTTACCCCTCATTTGTCATCATAGCTAGCATAATGTAATTCAAGTAGAAAGTTTTTCTTAAATACTTGTCTGTTTGCTTGTAGCATCTATTATTTTTCTTTTTTAAATATGTTTTACTTTTTACTATATTACCATCAAAGTTACATTTTAATAGACAATCACTATAGAGTGGAACTTCTGCATTTAGGGAGACTAAATGTCTGCATGGCCATGCAGCCAAGTAACCAAAGCATGCCTAACTTTATATGCAACTAGATTAAAAATGACATCCTGGAGAGGATCCAAGATGGCTGAATAGGAACAACTCTGCAATAGGATTGCAGTTCCTAGCGAAAACACAGAGGGTGAGTGATCGCCACATTTGAAATGAATTTTTACTGTCCGCTAACCAGGAGATTCCCAGGCAGAAAAGTGTCACAACTCTCGAGCGGGCACAGCTGGTCTCCGCACAAAAACTCACACAAATCCGGGCACCATTTCAACTGGTGACTGGAACGCCTAAGAGACAGAGTCGCCCATTCAACAGAAAAAAAAAGGGGTCTGAGGCAGGAAACCAGGTGATCTGGCTTGGCTTGTCCCACCCCCACAAAGACCAGCAATCTGAAACACTCTGGATTGAGAGTTTCACAGCAAGCACAGCTGGACCCTGGACAATCCAGCTCTGTGGGGGGAAAGATGTCCGCCATTACTGAGGCAGTCCACCACAACCAACGTAGCCCGTCATTACTGAGGCAGTCTACTATTACCAAGGCAGTCCACGATTACCAAGGCAGTCGCCATTAGGGAGGCAGTCCACCATTACCAAGGCAATCCGCCATTACTGAGGCAGTCTGCCATTACAGAGAGAGTCCACCCTTACTGAGGCAGTTCTAACTATACCCATATAAACAAAACTGCAAGGAAGTTCACACAGCAGCTGGGCAGAGCCCACAGCAGCTCAGCAATGCCTCTACTGGCAGACTGTGACTAGGTTACCTCCTCACTGGGCAGGGCATCTCTGAAAAAAGGCAGCAGAATGACAGGAACTTATAAATAAATTCCCACCTTCCTGGGACAGAGCACCTGAGAAAAAAAAAGGTGATTATGAGTTCCGCTGCAGCAGACTTAAACGTACCTGCCCAGCAGCTCTGAATAGAACAATGGAGCTCACAGCTCAGCACTTGAGCTCCTATAAGGGACAGACTGTCTCCTCAAGCAGCTCCCCAACCCCTGTATAACCAAAAAGACACCTCATAAAGGAGAGCTAAGGCTGACATCTCGTGGGTATCCTTATGGGAAAAGATAACAGAAGAAGAAACTGGCAGCAACTCTTACTGTTCTGTAGCCATTGCAGGTGATCCCCAGGCAAGCAGGATCTGGAGTGGACCTCCAGCAGCCCTACAGCAGGGGGACATGACTGATAGAAGGAAAACTAAGAAACAAAAAGAAATAACTTCATTGGCAACAAAAAGGACATCCACTCAGAAAACCCATTTGAAAGTCAGCAACCACAAAGACCACAAGTAAATAAATCCTCAAAGATGGGAAGAAACCAGTGCAAAAAGGATGAAAATACCCCAAACCAGAGCGCCTCTCCACCTCCAAGGGATCACAAACCCTCACCAGCAAGGGAACAAAGCTGGGTGGAGAATGAGTCTAAAGAATTGACAGAAACAGGCTTCAGAAGATGGGTAATAACAAACTTCTCTGAGCTAAAAAATCATGTTCTAACCCAAATCAAAGAAACTAAGAACCTTGAAAAAAGGTTTGATGAAATGCTAACGAGAATAAACAGGTTAGAGAGGAATATAAATGAATTGATGGAGCTGAAAAACACAATACAAGAACTTCACAAAGCATACACAAGTTTCAATAGCTGAATCCACAAACAGAAGAAAGAATATCAGAGACTGAATATCAACACAATGAAATAAAATGAGAAGGCAAGATTAGACAAAAAAGAGTAAAAAGAAATGAACAAAGCCTCCAAGAAATATGGGATTATGTGAAAAGGCCTAATCTACATATGATAAGTGTACCTGAATGTGACAAAGAAAATGAATCCAAGCTGGAAAACGCTTTTCAGGATATTATTCAGGAGAACCTCCCCAACCTAGCAAGGCAGGCCAACATTCAAGTCCAAGAAATACAGAGAACACCACAAAGATATTCCTCAACGAGAGGAACCACAAGACAAATAACTGTCAGATTCACCAGGGTTGAAATGAAGGACAAAACGCTAAGGGGAGCCAGAGAAAGCTCAGGTTACCCAGAGAGGGAAGCCCATCAGACTCACAGCGGATCTCTCAGCAGAAACCCTAAAAGCCAGAAGACAGTAGGGGCCAATATTCGACATCATTAAAGAAAAGAACTTTCAACCCAGAATTTCATATCCAGCCAAACTAAGCTTCATAAGCAAAGGAGAAATAAAATCCTTTATGGACAAGCAGTTGCTCAGAGATTTCATTACCACTAGGTCTACTTTACAAGAGTTCCTGAAGGAAGCACTAAACATAGAAAGGAACAAACAGTACCAGCCACTCCAAAAACATACCAAATGGTAAACAGAATTGACACAACGAAGAAGCTGTGTCAACTAATGGGCAAAACAACCAGCTAGCATCAAAATGAGAGGAACAAATTCAAACATAACAAATTAACCTTAAAGGTAAATGGGCTAAATGCCCCAATAAAAAGACACAGACTGGCAAATGGATAAAAAGTCAAAACCCATGGGTGTGCTGTAGCCACAAAACCCATCTCACATGCAAGTATACACATAGGCTCAAAATAAAGGGATGGAGGAAGATCTACCAAGAAAAAAAAAAAAAAAACAGGAGTTTCAGATACAACAGACTTAAACCAACAAAGATCAACAGAGACAAAGAAGGGCATTACATAATGGTAAAAGGATCAGTGCAACAAGAAGAGCTAATGATCCTAAATATATAAGTGCCCAATACAGAAGCACCCAGATATATAAAGCAAGTTGTTAATGACCTACAAAGAGACTTAGACTCCCACACAATAAGAGTAGGGGACTTTAACATGCCACTGTCAATATTAGACAGATCGACGAGACAGAAAATTAACAAGGATATCCAGGACTAGAACTCAGACCTGGACCAAGCAAACCTAACAGACATTTACAGAACTCTCCACTCCAAATACACAGAATATACATTCTTCTCAGCACGACATTGTACCTACACTAAAACAGACCATAAAATTGGAAGTAAATTATTCCTCAGCAAATGCAAAAGAACAGAAATAATAACAAACAGTCTCTCAGGCCACAGTGCAATCAAATTAGAACTCAGAATTAAGAAACTAACTCAGAACCACACAACTTCATGGAAACTGAACAAGTGGCTCTTGAATGTTGACTGGATAAACAATGAAATGAAGGCAGAAATAAAGATGTTCTTCGAAACCAATGAGAATGAAGACACTGCATGCCAGAATCTCTGGGACACACTTAAAGCAGTATCTAGAGGAAAATTTATAGCAACAAATGTCCACATGAGAAGCAAGGAAAGATCTAAAATGAACACCCTATCATCAATATTGAAAGAGCTAGGGGAGCAAGATTAAAAAAAACTGAAAAGCTAGCAGAAGATAAGAAATAACTAAGATCAGAGCAGAACTGAAGGAGATACAGGCACGAAAAAACTTTCAAAAAAATCAATAAATCCAGGAGCTGGTTTTTGAAAAGATCAACAAAATAAGCAGACCACTAGGCAGATTAATAAAAAAGAAAAGAGAGAAGAAATAAATAGATACAATAAAAAACGATAAAGAGGATATCACCACCAATTCCACAGAAATACAAACCATCATCAGAGATTACTACAAACAAGTCTATGCACATAAACCAGTAAACCTGGAAGAAATGGATAAATTCCTGGACACTTACACCCACCCAAGCCTAAGCCAGGAAGAAGTCAAAACCCTGAATAGATCAAAAACAATGGCTTAAGTTGACGCCACAATTAAGAGCTTGCCAAACAAAAAAAGCCCAGGTCCAGATGGGTTAATAGCTGAATTCTACCAGACATACAAAGAGGAACTGGTACCACTCCTCTAAAACTATTCCAAACAATCAAAAAAGAGGGAATCCTCCCCAAATCTTTTTATGAGACCAACATCATCCTGATACCAAAACCCAGCAGAGACCCAACAAGCAAAGAAAACTTCAGGCCAATATCCATCATGAACACAGATGCAAAAATCTTCAATAAAATACTGGCAAGCCGATTGCAACAGCACATCAAAAAGCTTATCCATAACGATCAAGTAGGCTTCATCCCAGGGATGCAAGGCTGGTTCAACATACGCAAGTCTATCAACGTAATTCACCACATAAACAGAACCAAAGACAAAAACCACATGATTATCTCAATTGACACAGAGAAGGCCTTCGACAAAATTCAACAGCCCTTTATGCTAAAAACTCTCAATAAACTCAGTATCGATGGAACTTATCTCAAAATAATGAAAGCTATTTACACAAACCCACAGCCAATATCATACGAATGGGCAAAAGCTAGAAGCATTCCCTTTGAAATATGGCACTAGACAAGGATGCCCTCTCTCACCACTCCTATTCAATATAATATTGGAAGTTCTAGCCAGAGCAATCAGGCAAGAAAAAGAAATAAAGGGTATTCAGTTAGGAAAGGAAGAAGTCAAATTGTCTCTATTTGCGACGATGTGGTTGAATACTTAGAAGAACCTATCGTCTCAGCCCAAAATTTCCTGAAACTGATAAGCAACTTTGGCAAAGTCTCAGGATACAAAATCAATGTGCAAAAATCACAAGCATTCCTATACACCAATAACAGACTTAAAGAGAGCCAAATCAAGAGTGAACTGCCTTTCACAATTGCTACAAAGAGAATAAAATACCTAGGAATACAAATAACAAAGAATGTAAAGGACCTCTTCAAGGAGAACTACAAACCACTGCTAAATGAAGTAAGAGAGGACACAAACAGATGGAGAAACTTTCCGAGCTCATGGTTAGGAAGAACTGATATCATTAAAATGACCATACTGCCAAAAGTAATTTACAGATTCAATGCTATCCCCATCAAGCTACCAATGACCTTCTTCAAAGAACTGGAAAAAACCACCTTAAACTTCATATGAAACCAAAAGAGAGCCCGCATAGCCAAGTCAATTCTAAGCAAAAAGAACAAAGCGGGAGGCATCACACTATCCTTCAAACTATACTACAAGGCTACAGTAATCAAAACAGCATGGTACTGGTACCAAAACAGAGATATAGACCAATGGAACAGAACAGAGGCCTCAGGGGCAACACCACACACCTACAACCACCTGATCTTTGACAAACCAGACAAAAACAAGCAATGGGGAAAGGATTCCCTGTTTAATAAATGGTATTGGGAAAACCAACTACTATATGCAGAAAGCAGAAACTGAACCCCTTCCTGACACCTTACACTAAAATTAACTCCAGATGGATTAAAGATTTAAACATAAACCTAACACCATAAAAACCTCAGAAGAAAACCTGGGCAAAACCATTTAGGACATAGGCATAGGCAAGGACTTCACGACTAAAACACCAAACATTAGCAACAAAAGCCAAAATAGACAAATGGGGTCTAATTAAATTCCAGAGCTTCTGCACAGCAAAAGAAATAATCATTAGAGTGAACCAGCAACCAACAGAATGGGAAAAAATTTTTGCAGTCTACTCATCTGACAAAGGGTTAACATCCAGAATCTACAGAGAAGTAAAACAGATTCACAAGAAAAAAACCCATCTAAAAGTGGGTGAAGGACATGAACAGTTTTCAAAAGAAGGTATTTATGAGGCCAAGAAACATATGAAAAAGTGCTCATCATAACTGGTCATTAGTGAAATGCAAATCAAAACTACATTGAGATACCATCTCATGCCAGTTAGAATGGCAATCATTAAAAAATCTGGAGACAACAGATGCTGGAGAGGATATGGAGAAATAGGAACAATTTTACACTGTTGGTAGGAGTGTAAATTAGTTCAACCATTGTGGAAGACAGTGTGGAGATTCCTCAAGGATTTAGAAATAGAAATTCCATTGACCCAGCAATCCCATTGCTGGGTATATATCCAAAGGATTATAAATCATTCTATTTTAAGGACACATTCACACGTATGTTCATTGCAGCACTGTTTACAAAAGCAAAGACTTGAAACCAACACAAATGCCCATCAATGATAGGCTGGACAGAAATATGTGGCATGAATACACCATGGAATACTATGCAGCCATAAAAAATGATGAGTTTGTGTCCTTTGTAGGGACATTGATGAACCTGGAAACCATCATTCTCAGCAAACTGACACAGGAACAGAGAATCAAGCACCACATGTTCTCACTCATAGGTGAGTTTTGAACAATAAGAACACATAGACACAGGGAGGGAAGCATTACACAGTGAGGTCTATGGTGGGGGGACAAGGGGAGAGACAGTGGGGGGTTAGAAGTTGGGGAGGCATAACATGGGGAGAAATGCCTGATATAGGTGATGGGGATGGAGGCAGTAAACCAGATTGCCATGTATGTACATATGTAACAATCCTGCATGTTCTTTACATGTACCCCAGAACCTAAAATGCAATTAAAAAAAAAAAAATATATATATATATATATATATATGTAAAATTTAAAAAAAAATTTAAATGACATCCTGTTCTCAGTCCTGGATCTGGAAAAACACCTGTAACTTTTCCCAGTATCTTTCTCTCACAGCATCTCCAAGCCTCTCCCCAAGTTAGCTCCAGGAGCTGGAAGAAACAAAGTGTAGTCCCTTAGCCTAAGTTGCTCAGATCCACAGTGGAAAAGTGAATCACAGAGAGAGACTCTCTGCCTCTCTCATGTACTGAGACTTCACTCACTTTTATCAGCTAGATGCCATCATGGGGGCTGTTTGCTTTCGTTCTTCTCCCTGGGATCTGGGATGTCCTTCATGATTCCAGTAGATTCCCATTTTCCTTCTAGAATTAAAGCTCACACAGTTTATATTTATACACTATATTGCTATTTCCAAGTGACTGAGGTACACTAAAAGCCTCTACTATATTGGGAGAAAAA
Organism: Cebus imitator; assembly: GCF_001604975.1. Lineage (NCBI taxonomy): Eukaryota > Metazoa > Chordata > Mammalia > Primates > Cebidae > Cebus > Cebus imitator. Next base: position 8,841,184 of record NW_016107347.1, on the reverse strand, counting down.
AAACACTAGCCACTTTTAAAAGAACCATCATATTAGTAATATTGCTAGTTATCAAATGATAGTTATATGTAAGGACTTGGTGAGCACTTTATATACATTCTTTTATTTATACCTGATAATTAACTTTGTGAGAGATAATATCATCTCTATTTCTTAGACAAGAAAAGTAAAGATCAATGGAGGTGATGATTTTCTCAAGGTCATGCAACTGCTAAATAAAGTGACTATGTAATTTATTGTTAACCAGGATACATCTAAGTATGAGCAAAATTACTGAAATAATTAAGGTATATTCTTTATGAAACATTTATTAACTGACCATTGGTTTTATAAATTGGTAAACCTATAAAATGGTTTTATTCAAAAATTATTTTTAATAAAATATGAATTATAATTTTTAAAAAGACAAAAAACAAAAATATATTGATTAGCTGAATATTAAAAATAGCATATACTGATAACTATTGTTGATACATATTTCCATCCCTAAAGTATTTTTGAGAAATGTTTTCATTCTTTTAAAGTTTTTTTGTTTGCATTTTTTTTTTTAATTGTACTTTAAGCTCTGGGGTATCTGTGCACATTCCGCAGCGTTGTTGCATAGGTACACACATGCCATGGTGGTTTGCAGCCTCCATCCCCCCGTCACCTATGTCAGGCATTTCTCCCAGTGTTTTCCTTCCCAAGCCCCTCGCTGTCCCTCCCCTAGCTTCCCACCCCCCAACTTACCCCAGTGTGTGATGTTCCCCTCCCTATGCCCATGTGTTCTCATTGTTCAACACTCATCTGTGAGTGAGAACATGCGGTATTTGGTTTTCTGTTCTTGCATCAATTTTCTGAGAATGATGGTTTCCAGATACATTCATGTCCCTGCAAAGAACACAAACTCATCGTTTTTTATGGCTGTATAGTATTCCATGGTATGTATGTGCCACATTTTCCCTGTCCAGTCTATCATCGATGGGCATCTGGGTTGGTCCCAGGCCTTTGCTATTGTTAACAGTGCTACAATGAACATACCTGTGCATGTGTCTTTACAATAGAACGATTTATAATCCTTTGGGTATATACCCAGTAATGGGATTTCTGGGTCAAATGGAATTTCTATTTCTAAATCCTTGAGGAATCGCCAGACTGTCTTCCACAATGGTTGAACTAATTTATATTCCCACTAGAACTGTTCCTTTTTCTCCACATCCTCCCCAGCATCTGTTGTCTCCAGATTTTTTAATGAATGACATTCTAACTGGCATAAGATGGTACCTCAATGTGGTTTTAATTTGCATTTCTCCAATGACCAGTGACGATGAGCATTTTTTTATACGTTTGTTGGCTGCATAAATGTCTTCTTTGGAAAAGTGTCTGTTCATATCCTTTGCCCACTTTTTGATGGGGTTGTGTGTTTCTTTCTTGTAAATCTGCTTTTGTTCTTCATTCTTTTTAAGTTTTCTATAAAATATACTGCAATATTCTTCAAGATTATATTGTATGACAAGTAAATTTGAAATTATAACAGTTAATTTTCTACATACAATATACTTTTTAATTGAGAAACATACTTTCTAAAGGTTTGACATACTCAGAAAAATACCTGCTAAATGAAAGTTATTCTCATTTCTATATTTTTATATTTTTGTGTTGAAATAGATTAATTTTGCAGCACAATAATTTCATTCAGAGTTCTCCACAGAACTTCATTTTGCACAAAAGTTATAAAAATGTCTCTGTAATTCTTTGAATACTTTTCCAAATTTAGACACTGCAAAATTGTAGGCCCTCTCAATTTCATTTCAATTCCAATACAGAATTTTTAAACTATCCAATTAAAATAGGAGTTTTATTAAAAGTTTATTTCCACAAGTGAGGATATTCTAAAATACCATTTTAGAATTTACAAATTAAATCTTGAATCCATCAGAGCTCATGTCATTTAATTTGATCATTTTCTTCTTTACTTTAGGTATATAAACATCATTGTTTTCCTGTTGCAAGCATTGATCTCAATAATTACAATTTGTTAAAAATCTTTGAAACCTTAAATTTTAACACTACATTTATTAAATATTTTCATTGAAGATTTCCAACAAATTTGAAAAAAAAAAAAAAAATGAGGCCTCATTTAAAGAACATATTTACAAAGAGTGTAATTCCATTGTAAATTAAGTGGGTTAAGTTGAAGCATTTTTTTAACATCTAATTATTGGTAGGCAACACAGGGAAACTTTTTTATTCAATGTCACTTTTTTCACAAAAGAATTATAGTTCAGTTATTCTAAATGTGTGTTTAAACAATTAGATGTTTGACAACCAATTCCAAACAGAGATCTTCTCTATACATTTTTGAATTTCATAAGAGCACTACGTACACTATGACAAGATGCTCTACCAAAATCTGCATTCCTAGTGCTAGAGATTTTATACTCAGTGCTAAATTTTTTAATTGAGTTACAATAGGATGCAAAGTTTTAGCTTCATTCTTAATGCCTACTACCAAAAATCCTTTGCAGAGCCAACTTCAGCAGAATCTGCAGACATCCTGAAATTTACTTTTATGTTACTATATAAAAGTTTGAATTTTACATTTATAGCAACTCAAAATTTTATTTGCTTAAAAATAAACCCAAAATGAAAAAAAGGCCATATACTGACCTTAGCATAGGTTTTTGCACATCTCCAGAGTTCACAAATTTGTTAATTATTTTTTAAACTTTTTGTAAGGAAAAATAATTTTAGATTCATTTTCATGAATTAAACTAAATAATTAAATACATGTTCAATCCAATTACTCTCTTCAGCAATGTTACCTTGTAAAATAACTAAAGTGTAAAAGCATATCAGTATTACAAGCATGAATGAACCAAACACACTTTCTATAAGAACTTGAAATAACTATGTCTACACAAAATAAGATGGAAGACTGCAAATTACAAGTCATAAGCTTGTGCTACTGATCAGATAAAAGTCATGTTTCTGAGAATTGGGTTGTTTTCAGCAATAAAATGTACTATTAGAAAGCAATCAAGTCAATAATTGCATAGATACCTTGTATGTAACTCAGGAGACGTATTTTCACTCTGTAGGATATTCCATATTGATATTTTACATCACAAACTGTAATATAATCCTGTTACAAGCAATGGTCTTGAAAAAAATAAAATAAGGAATACACTCCAGTGATAGCACTGCCTCCTTACCCTTCTCTCAGCATAAATATTCCTTTGCCCACTTGCCAAACAGCTCCAAAACCTAAACGTGAACAGGTCAACTTTAAAGGCGCTCTCCTTGCTATAGAATTAACTACAGCCTCCTTAACATGACACACAGCATCCTGCACCTTCAGACCCTGATTTCTTTTCCAGCTCCCTCTCTTTCTCATGTTGTGCCTCATGGCAACCTTCCCACTATTCTGCCTTTGCATGTGCTGTTTCCTGTGCCTGCATCATTCTTTCCTACCTGCTCAGCCAGCTATTACCCAGTATTCAAGGCCCACATCAAATGGAACCTCTTCTTTGTAGAGAATTAAACACACCTTCATTTATTACACCCCTAATACCTTACACATAACATATTTTAAAAGTTATTTTTAGACAATGGGCTGTGCATCAAGACAATACATTTCTAAGGGCAGGAATTTTTAATTATTGATTTTTGTCTCTTTAGTTACTGCTAGATCATTTCTTTTTACTTCAACTAAATAATTAAATACATGTTCTGTTTTTAGTTTACAAACTTTAACTGAGGGATCTCCGTAGATATGAACAAAACTGTCTCAGAGCGAAAGCTGATCACCAATAGATGATGTTAGTAACTGTGGCAGATTGTTACACATTTGGTTATTGTGCACTTCATTAGTTGATGTGCTTTCTATAGGTATGGGTTAACTGTTTTTCAAACATTATAAACTTTTTAAGGCACTGTAAGTACAGACATAGTAAGAATATTTAAAGTGACATTAAAAGGCAAATAAAAGCAGGGAAATAAAAGCAGAAAAAGATTAAAGTAACAGTGGAGATTAAAATGGTAAATGTTACACATACATAAAGGATGACTTGGTTGACAGTGGAAAAAACTGTAGAGAATAAAGAACAAGCTATGTATGCAAGAGTTGTAGTGTGCCTTTGTGGTGACAATAATCCAAATAATCAAAATGTTGAGTTCCATAAGGACAGATACAACGGGTAGGTTTTCAGCTTGGTTTGCCATACCTGGCACATATTACTCTGCATTTATTTGTTGAATAAGTTAATGAACCAACCAGTCAACCAAAGTTGAGAAAATTGGCCAAATAGAAAGATATTTTCATGCATATTTAGAGGATCAGCAGTAATCGGCCTTAAAGCCTGAGAGAGAAAACTTAAAGGCGGAACTAGATGAAAGTGCTACTGTTCATAATCTGTTACTACCCAGGGATAATTCACTGAGTTAAAGACCCTTTAACATCTTTTGAGAAAACGAGTATGTGGCAAGGTAGTACATGTCAAAACTACTGCTGCTAAGGAGCTCTACACCACATTAGTGAAAGGAGGCTATCTGCCTCACTGGTATCTCAATCTAGGAAAATAATAGATTTTTTTAAAGATGTCTAAAAAAATGTCAACAAGAATTAGAGTACTGTGTTGGTTTACAAATGAGCAGAAAAAAAAGTTACTCATCTTCATAAGTCTTCATGCCAGGGTAAAAGAGAGTGAGATCTTAGCCTTGCAGATCAATGGTATCTCAACTTTTTCAAGGACAAGATATCCTTTCCCATTACTCTGTCACCTTTGAGTAAATATTCAGTGATTCAAATTTTCTCTCATCTCCATGCTCACCTTCAAGGTGGATCTGGGTTAAAGATAGAAGTGAAGAAAGGTAGGTTTACAAGACTTCATTGTTGGGGAGGGACAACAAAAACGTCCTAGTCTCGTCCCGTGTCTTGGGGGTCTCTGTTCTTCATGCTGCTGTCCCTTGGTAGCCTCATCATTGGCACCCTGTTGGTCTTCAGGCAGCTGGTGTTCTCTTGCTTGCATATCTTGCTGAGTCAGCCTACATTTGCTTATATTTGCACTGTTGGTCTCCTATGAGCTCTGTCTATAACTTCTATTCAGTCCCTGCCTCAACAAGTTTCCTTTTCCCCAGCCCTTGTGAAACATCATTTTGTTTTAACTAGAGTAAGTCTCTCTGGCAAGTTAACTAGTTAAACTCTTAACTATATACCCTTTCTCCCTCAGAGAATGTCAGAATTTCTACATCAGGGTCTGAGGTCAACCTCGAGAATTCCCAGTCAAGCTTATTTATCCAGACATCTTCTTTGGCTACTGCTAAACTAATGTACATCATTACCATAATCCCACTATGTTATTTTTTTGAGACCAAAACTAAAGAAGTGTCTTTCTAGGTATCCAAAAGAGAGAGTGATCTCATATTCCTCAGCTTTAGACTTTAAGTTAAAGAACACAACTTGTTCCCTGATGTTTGGGGCCAAAGTAAGAAGTCCTGTCATATATTTGACCTCCAACTTCCTTTTCCCACAATCCCATGGGAAACACAGGTGGCTTCCTACTTCCTCTTTCTCTTTTAATAGAACTTTGTCTAGACCTTGCTCTACTACTTCTGGAGAAAAGACACTTGTCTCAGTCTTAATTGCAAACTGCTATCCTTTCTTTACAATGTGAGAAACTTGTGATCTGCTTCAGCAATTGAAGTTCTTCATAAAGAAATTGGATCTTGGAAATATAAAGACAAGAATGTATTAGCTAAATTTCTTAAAAATATTATTCCCTAGAAGAAACCCTAGGAAATACCTTCAGGACATAGGCATGGGCAAGGACTTCATGACTAAAACATTAAAAGCAATGGCAACAAAAGCCAAAACTGACAAATGGGATCTAATTAAACCAAAGAGCTTCTGCACAGCAAAAGAAACTATCATTAGCGTGAACAGGCAACCTACAGAATGGGGTAAATATTGCAATCTACCATCTGACAAAGGGCTAATAATATCCAGAAACTACAAAAAACAAATTTATAAGAAGAAAACAAACAACCCTGTCAAAAAGTGGACAAAGGATATGAACAGATCCTTCTCAAAACAGGACATTTATGCAGCCAACAAACATATGAAAAAAAGCTCATCATCAAGTCAAAACCACAATGACATGCCATCACATGCCAGATAGAATGGTAATCATTAAAAAATCAGGAGACAACAGATGCTGGAGAGGATGTGGAGAAATAGGGACACTTTTACATTCTTGGTGGGAGTGTAAATTAGTTCAACCATTGTGGAAGACAGTGTGGTGATTCCTCAAGGACCTGGAACTACAAATACCATTTGACCCAGCAATCCCATTACTGGGCATATATCCAAAGGATTATAAATTATTCTATTGTAAAGGCACAGGCACACATATGTTTATTGTGGCACTGTTCACAATAGCAAAGACTTGGAACCAACCCAAATGCCCATCAAAGATAGACTGGATAAATAAAATGTGGCACATATACACCATGGAATACTATGCAGCCATAAAAAAGGATGAGTTCATGTCCTTTGCAGGGACATGGATGAAGCTGGAAACCATCATTCTCAGCAAACTAACACAAGAACAGAAAACCAAGCACCACATGTTCTCACTCGTAAGTGGGTATTGAACAATGAGAACACATGGAAACGTGGAGGGTAACATCACACACTAGGGTCTCTGGGCGGGGGTGGCTACGGGAGGGATGGCATTAAGAGAAATGCCTAATGTAGATGATACGGTGATGAATGCAGCAAACCACCATGGCATGTGTATACCTATGTAACAAACCTACACATTGTGCTCATGTACCCCGTAACTTAAAGTATAATTTAAAAAAGAATATAAAAAAAGTTATTCCCATTTTTTCCAGTTTTAAAGCTCAAGGAGCAATTTTTACTCCTATTTGGTATCTGTTTATAGAAGAAATTTTGGTAGCCTGTTTACAGAAGAAATCTTCCTATAGCTAGGGAAAAATTATTTTTGAGAAAAGTAGTGAGCATATGAATTATTTACACCTATAGTAAATGTTCATGATTCGAGTAATATATAGTATAAATAATATTCTGTTGATTACTATAACACCACAAAACTATAAATTTGGCCATCTTTAAATGAGTTCTATTAGCTAAATGTAAAGAAATAAGGAACTTTCACAACCTGAGTTATATGTCAATTTTAACATTTAGATGGAGAGATACATGCACATTAATAACCTATCCCATTTGGTAAATATTTACAATACATTAGCAGCTCAGAGAGGAGTAATGAGTTATATTAATGTTATTATTATTTGTTTTTTTTTTTTTTTTTT
>NW_016107347.1:8829279-8833687 GCF_001604975.1 Cebus imitator | reverse complement strand
CCAGGCTGGTCTCAAAATCCTGACCTCAAGTGATCTGCCTGCTTCGGCCTCCCAAAGTTCTGGGATTACAGGCATGAGCCACTGTGCCTGGCCATGAGTTATATTACTATTAATAAATCATTTGAAATAACAAAATTCCTATGTTCATCCAACACTAAAAAAGATTAACCCAACAGGGAAAAAAGCATAACTGATTATATATTTTGTCTGTAGGTCTTGGAAGCTATAGATTCCATATTTACATTTCTAAATAAAAGTTTTTCATATTTCTCTATTTTATTTTCCTTGTCTATCTGGTACAATGTATGTATAAGATACTTTTAAATTAAAAAATAGGCTTCTACTGTCACAAACACACTCTCTCTTTTGGGGATGCAAAAGATTGACCTTCACCATCCCATCAATAATGCCTGTTTACTCCTTTCTGAGCCTGTTTCACATTCACTCACTCTTGAGTGCAGTGCTAAAGGCTCAAGATGTAAAGTTGATTGAAACACAAGGAGTACATTTCGTTTGAAAATAGAAAATGTAATTATAAAAGAATTTTAATGTAAAGGAGCTAATAGTGACAACGGTATGACACCCCTCACTGATTATTGCTCTGATAAGCATCTGTTCAGTGCTCAGATGCAGAGCAGAGGGCACTATGCCCTTGGGGAGAGAACCCGTTATTTGAGGTCTGACAAGTCTGTGCGCTTCTCTGTTCCGGCAACTTACTAGAAGGAAGAACTTGGGCAAGTTAATTAATGTCTATAGGTTTGCTTGCTTGTCTACAAAATGAAATAACAACACTCAACAGATTAGTGTAAGGATTAAATGTGATGCCAATGTCAAAGGCTCATCACAGTGACGGGCATAGATACACTGTTTCTCTCTCCAAAGACCCCATACAGGTTATGTGAGCCATGCTGCCTTTTTCCAGAGCCATATGTGGCCCTCTGAATTTACTCACTTTTATTAAGAGCACTGTATCACTCATTTGTTCTAGAATAAATTTCTTGATGTATGGGGGTTGAGAGAAAGAAGGGCCAGAAAAAACAGGATAGTGTGGGCTATGGAGAATTCGCTGGTTTATGACGGAGAATCTAGGTTCAAGAATTATATACAACATATTACAATGTGTATTTCCATGTGATATACCTAGTAGCCACACACATAATTCTCACTTTATCTTATTTTACAGTACTTTATGAGTTAAAAACTTCAGTCTGTTAAACTATTTTAGATGAAGATTTTGAATTTATTTTGCCCTTTCCCCTGCATGTTTTACATGGAATCTGTTCATTTCTGTTTTTCCCATCTTGAGACTTAGTGAATTCAGCAAGCAAATTTGGTTTCTTGAATCTTCTTGTTAACATTTGGTTTAATCATGTAAAAATGTTAGAAAAAAAATCACTGCATGGAAATATCTATAGTCTTTAAAATAACATTAATTATCAAACAAAAACTACTCCATTGGCTAATACATATAACTTTTCACCAGGCCTCAAAAATGATACACTTGTAAAATTATAGACAAGTAACATTTGAATCAATTGAATAAAATTCACCTTAATAAAAACTAAATCCAGTTGACAACAAAGATCTGGAATCTGGAGCCCAGAATAACAGCAGTGATTGCCATTTGAGAATGTCACTCATTTTTCCTCAAAGTGGTGGTTTTACCACCCACTATCTGACCTTCTACATACAATTCTAGCAAGCTCACTTAAAATTTTTTAAGAAGGAGATAAATGCATGTTCCCTTGGTTTTAATAATATTTTTAGAATTCTGGCACTTTCTTCATTATAATATAAATCAGTTTCTAAGAAGTGTGTGTGAGAGACAGAGAGAGACAAAAAGGGATTAAAACTACCTAGAACAAAAGATCTTGAAAGATGCAGTGTTAACTGTTAACAGTGCCGTGTTCAACTCTCAGGAGTGAGATTACAAATGGAGAATTTTTTATTCTATATACTCCTATGCTCTTTGCGTTTTCACCACAAATACTACGTTTATAATTTTTAATTAAGGAAAAATATTTCATTATGCACATAATATAACAAAGCATAGCAAATTGCATTTAAGGCTTCTTCCTTCAAGTTTCCCCATCTCGGAAAAGAAAACCATCATTAGCTTTTTTGCTTAGGTACAAAACCTAAGACTTGTATTTGCTTTCTTTTTCCTTTACCCAGAACTTCCAGTCTATCAGCAAAATTTGTTGGCTCTGCCCTCAGAACATATCCCGAATCAAACAATTTCCCACCTACTCCAACAGCAGCCTTGTCCAAGCTACATTCTCCTCTCATATGGGCTCCTACACGCGCCTATTAATCCATCTCCAGCTTCTGTTCCAGCTCTCCAGAGTCAGTGGTTCATGCTGCAGATTGCTCTTCTTTAAACCTAAGTCACTCGTGTAAATTACCTGCTCAAAAACCTGTCCACACTATACTCAGAACAAAGTCTAACCCCCGCATCACCACATGGTCTAATCCCTTGATTTGTTTTGTTTTTTCTAGTCCTACCTTCTACTACTCTCTCTCTCTCTTCCTTTCATTCTGCCTGCCTGCTGTTCATCAAACACACCAAAGCCTTTCTAGTATTGACATGCTTGTTTCATTTGCTAGGTTTTGCATATTAAAAAACACATACTAGATGGCTTAAACAACAGAAATATGTTTATTCACAGTTCTGGAGGTTGGGAGTCCAAGGTGAGGGTATCAGTCAGCAGGTTTGATTTCTTCTCTCTCTTCCTCTTGCAGATGGCCACCTTCTCTCTGGGTCCTCACATTGGTCTTTGTTCTGTGCCCACACATTATCTGTGCCAAGATTTTCTCCTCTTACAAGGACATTAATTATATTGAATGAGGGATCAGTTATACGAACTCATTGTACCTTAACTAGCCTATCTCTAAAGGCCTCATACAGGTTATGTGAGCCATGTACAGTCACATTCTGAGGTACCAGGATTAGGATTTAAATGTATGCATTTGGAGGAACACAATTCATCCCATAAGAATGTTACTTCCTCTAGCTAAAATATTATTTTCTAATAACTTTCATGGTTCATTTTTTTCATATCATCTGATCTTCTGCTCAAATGTCCTCTCCTCAAACAAGCTGTCTTCTCTACCAATTAATGAAAGCATATATATCCTCTTCATTCTGTCTTATTATGCTTTCATTTTCTTCATAGCACCTCAATCACTTTGTAGCACTGTAATTTTTTACATTGTGTCTTTATCACACTTCAGGCACACCTACTCATGAGCATGCACACACATACACACATAAACAAACACACACACACACACGGACACTCAGGCTTTATGAAGGCAGGGGTTTTCAACTTTCTTATTGCTGTAGCCCCAGTATGTAGAACTATACCAAGAGCACTGTAGAAACTCAAAAAAATTAACTTAATGAATTAATAATATTTTACAGATTTTTCAAAGAAATATCATGGAGGCCCCAGGTAAAAAAACAATTAGGCCGGGGGTAGTGGCTCATGCCTGATATCCCAGCCCTTTGGGAGGCTGAGGTGGGCAAATTACCTGAGGTCAGGTATTTGAGACCAGCCTGACCAACATGGTAAAACCCCATCTCTACTAAAAATATAAAAAATTAGTTGGGCATTGTGGCAATCACCTGTAATTGCAGTTACTTGAGAGGCTGAGGCAGGAGAATCACTTGAACCCAGGAGGCAGATGTTGCAATGAGCTGAGATCGCACCACTGCACTCCCGCCTGGGTGAGACAGAGGCTCCATCTCAAAAAATAATAATAATAATTAAATAATTCCTTACATGAACCATGCACAAAAATGAGTATGGAAACATATTATTAATGGACATACTCACTAAATTTACTGTTTGCTGCTTTTGACTATTTAACAACTAATTTAACATAATGTGTTTTACCATGATTGATGTCATTTATTAATTATGAACTGAGCTAAACTAGCTGTTCTCAATCAATCAGGGGTAATTCTGTTCCCCAGGGAGACAAATTTAGTTATCACAGCTAGACTAAGAGTGCTAGTGGCATCTAGCAGGCAGCTGCCAGGGATGCTGTTAAACATCATACAATTCAAAGGACAGCCTCTCACAATTATTTGGCCTGAATGTCTGTAGTATTGAGGTTGAAAAGTACTGCTCTAAAGAAGTTTACACGAAAATAATAGAGAATCTTTGACTAGCTTACCCCTAATTGATCCTATGACATTGTTACCATAAAAGGTAAACTCTATATAATAAAATATCACTATGTCTTTTTGTTAAGCCCTATTTTTAGCCAGCCCCAGACAAAATTACAGATTATTTAACTTTACCTTTGGGAAGCTTTAGGAAGCTTTTTACTTTTCCTCTTCTGCCTCATTCCTCTTCCTCTTTTGATATTTCTTTTTCTTTTCTTTTTTTTTTTTTTTTTT
>NW_016107347.1:8822637-8829243 GCF_001604975.1 Cebus imitator | reverse complement strand
GTTTTAAGAGATAAGAGTTTTGCTCTGTTGCCCAGGCTGGAGTGCAGTCACATGATCTCAGCTCACTACAGCCTCTGCCTCCTGAGTTCAAGTGATTCTCCTGCCTCAGCCTCCCAAGTAGCTGGTATTGCAGGCGCCCACCACCACGCCCTGTTAATTTTTGTATTTTTAGTGAGATGGGATTTCCTCATGTGAGCCAGGCTGGTTTCAAACTCCTCACCTCAGGTGATCCACCCACCTTGGCCTCTCAAAGTGCTTGGATTACAGGCATGAGCAGCCACCACGCCCAGCCGATATTTCTTTATCCCCATCAGCCTGATCCCTTAAAAGCCAGAATGTCCCCACACCCTACTCCATTCCCCTGGGTTTAGAGCTTTTTCTAAACACCACACTGGGGTCTATCCTTGCCCAGGGTAAGCTCCAGATTTCTCACCAAGTTTTGTCACTTGCTCATGTCATTCACAATGCTGGAATGCTATGAACAACTCATGAAAAAATTTTAGCAAGAAAACACATAGAGTTCTATATTTAAGCTTTATCAACTGAAATCCACCAGGATAGGATCGGGGAGATTTAGCCAAGGTTCATGTTGAAAAGATCTGGGATATTTTATTAATCCCTGCCTCCCTGCTGAACATGAACCAAAACTGTACTGAAAGCTTTATGCCCCAATCCAAGAACAAAATGGACCAACCATAAACTAGCTGATCAACAACTCAAAATATATAAGAAAGAATTTTGAATCCACAATAGTAGTGTAAGAACCCATTTCTAGGAGTACATTGACAAATTACTATATTCAGAGGAATTACTAAAATGGCTGGGAAATTCAAAGCCATGTGTTTTAAATGGAACAACTAAAAAAAAAATTGAAATGCTGGTGCAACAGAAAGCTTAGGATAAACAGAATAATAATCCTTAAATGTATATGCAATGGCTACTAAAAAAGTAACAAAAATTATTTCATTTACTTTTGAGGAAAGAAGAGCTAATACTACTGAATTGAAGGTATAGCATTGCAGGGACTGAGTTAGGCTCCACATGGAAGAATTTTGTGTCATCTTGGCAAAAACCATTGCCGCACAAGTTGTATGTTTCTTATTACTAGGAAAATACAAGCAGAGACCATGGTCTGCTTCTCAGTGATACTACAGAAGGAATTCCTATTTTAGGTAGAAAGGTAGACTAGAAATCAGTTTGGACCTTCAAATTCTAGGGTTCTATTAGTCTAGCCATTCTTATTTTAAAAACAAAATATTTAACTATTCTCACTCCCCTCAAAAAGTGCCATAAGATTTATTTTCTCTTTACTTTCAATACCCATAAGAAAATAAAGAAATGCAATGTATCAGTGTATTGTCTACCACATTTCAAACACTAAAAGATCATGAGATTAAATACGTACCCTAATTTGAAGTTATAATAAAACTTGATGTCACTTTTTCTAACATGTAAATATAATTTACTTTAGGGATTAGGGTAAGAATCCATATAATCTTTAGCAGGACAATGCCGCTCTACTCATCTCTTTTTATTTTTATTTAAATGCTTTCTTAGATATATTTTTCAGGTAGGTGTGAAATTTTTCTTTATACTTTTTAAGAGTTATTAAGACATAATAGAAAAAGCAATTAATTAGATACAAAGAGATATAGGTTCCTAGTTCTGGCCACTAATGACTTGCCTCTGTCCAGCTAAGTAGTCTGTTGATCTCATTTTTCTCAGCCTTAAAATTAGAGTTTGGACTAGATGATCTCTAAGATTTTTCTCACCTCTTAATTGTTATGACCCTATTACTTGACATCATAGGTAAATTTACTATCAAAGCTGCTGGTGTAAGTCTTCAAGACGTCCAAAATTTATAAAAAGAGGAGAAGCCAGGAAGTCATAGGAAAGGGACTGACCATGCCATACTTTGGTGTTTCGTGTTATTATTGACATTTAGAGGTTTCAGTAGTACTGTGGTACCCCAAGTGAATAAGAGAAGTCACAGATTTTGGGGGGTTAATTACTCACCCAGTTTGTTATGATGGAATCAAAAAGGAGGATGGAATGCACACATAAATAAAATCAAGGAAAATAAACCCATGTCATATTTCTGCATTTTCTTTTGTTCCATTTGGCCCAGACACCCACTACCTTGCAGTGGTTGAGAAGAGCTGGATTTCTTTGCCAAGGGTGAAGAAGCCATTCTGAAATATCTATGGAAGCCTAAATGTCAAGCCACTATGATGATTAATATTTGTTAGAGCTCTGATTGGTGTTTCACACTTGGATTTCTTTAATGCCACATCAGTGTGACTGTAAATGGTAGCCAAAGCCGATACTAGTGACTAGTAGACTAGGGAAATAGAAGAAGTCGAGAGAGATCCAAGATGGCTGATCACTAGCAGCTTGGGATTGTAGCTCCCAGTGAAAACACAGAGAATGAGAGGACACCACACTTTCAGACGAATTTTTGTTGCTCACACACCAGAAGATTTCCAGCAGAGGAGCCCCACGGGTCGCCAGCGGGACTCTTGTGGCTGGCGAGGCAGTTTTGCTGCTGCCTTGGTGCAGTGGTCCTTGGCGCAGAGTCAGAAAAGCACCATCAATCATAACATCGCTGTTTTGGCCGGTGCAGTGGGTTGCTCAGATTTTAGCGCTGAGAATCAACAAGTTGGACATCCACTCAGAAACCCAATTATAACGACCGTAATTATAAAGACCACAGACGGATAAATTTATAACAAAGGGAAGAAAACAGCCTAAAAAGGCTGAGAATACACAAAATCAGAATGCCTCTCCCTCTACAGGGGATCACAGTTCCTATCAGCAACGGAACAAGGCCTGATGGAGAATGAGTGCATTCCATTAACAGAAGCAGGCTTCAAAAGGTGGCTGATAAGAAACTTCTGTGAATTAAAAGAACTTGTTCTAACCCAATGCAAAGAAACTAAGAACTTTGAAAAAAGGTTTGACGAAATGTTAACAAGAATACACAATTTAGAGAGGAATATAAGTGAATTAATCAAGCTGAAAAACACAACACGAGAACTTCGCAAACTATGCACAAGTTTTAACAGCTGAATCGATCAAGCAGAAGAAAAAGTATCAGAAGTCAAAGACTAACTTAATGAAATAAGACGAGAAGACAAGATTAGAGAAAAAAGGATAAAAAGGAACTAGCAAAGTCTCCAAGAAATATGGGACTATGTGAAAAGACCTAGTCTACGCTTGATAGGTGTACCTGAATGTGATGAAGAGAATCAATCCAAGCTGGAAAATACGCTTCAGGATATTATTCAGGAAAACTTTCCCAACCTAGAAAGGCAGGACAATATTCAACTCCAGGTAATACAGAGAACACCACAAAGATATTCCTCAAGAAGACCAACCTCAAGGCACATAATTGCCAGATTCACCAGGGTTGAAATGAAGGAGAAAATACTGAGGGCAGCCAGAGAGAAAGGTCAGGTTACCCATAAAGGGAAGCCCATCAGACTCACAGCAGATCTCTCAGCAGAAACCCTACAATCTAGAAGAGAGTGGGGACCAATATTCAACATCCTTAAAGAAAAGAACTTTCAACCCAGAATTTTATATCCAGCCAAACTAAGCTTCATAAGCGAAGGAAAAATAAAATCTTTTGTGAACAAGCAAGCACTCAGAGATTTGATCACCACCAGGCCTGCTTTACAAGAGCTTCTGAAAGAACCACTACACATAGAAAGGAACAACCAGTATCAGCCTTTCTAAAAACTACCAAAAAGTAAACAGCATCAACATAATCAGGAATTTACATCAACTAATAGGCAAAACAGCCAGCTAACATTAAATGGCAGTATTAAACTCACATATATTATTATTAATTCTAAATTTAAATCGACTAAATCCCCCAATCCAAAGGCACAGACAGGCAAAAAAAAAAAAAGCCAAAACCCATCAGTATGCTGCATTGAGACCCATCTCACATGCAAGGATACACAAAGACTCAAAACAAAGGGATGGAAAAAGATTTACCAACCAAATGGAGAGCAAAAATAAATAAATAAAAAGCAGGAGTTGCTTTAAAGCAACAAAGATCAAAAGAAGCAAAGAAGGATATTACATAATGATAAAAGGATCAATGCAACAAAAAGAGCTAAAGATCCTAAATATATATGCACCCAATACAGGAATACCCAGATATGTAAGACTTATAAAGAGACTTAGACTTCCACACAATAATAGTGGGAGACTCCAACATCAATATTAGACAGATCAATGAGATAGAAAATTAACAACGATATCCAGGAATTGAACTCAGATCTGGAACAAGTAAACTTAATTAACATTTATAGAACTCTCCACTTTAAATACACAAAATATACACTCTTATCTGTACATCACATCACATCTATTTACAGGTTTAAGTGAAATATTGGTTGGCTGCTTGTTTGTTATTTTCTTCCCTCGTTTTTTTTTTTCATGTCTCTATTATTAAGCACAATTATAGGCATACCCATTTTTAGACTGCATTCTAGCCCAGGCAATAAAGCAACACTCCTGTTCTCTCTCCTTCTTCCCCTTTCTCTTTCTTCCTCTCCTTCATTCTTTTTTTTTTAATTCCTTTTTTTTCTTTCGTTTTTTAATAAAAAAAAAAAAAAACAGAAAATCAGACACCGTGTGTTCTCACTCATAGGCAGGTGTTGAACAATGAGAACACATGGACACAGGGAGGGGAGCATCACACACCTGGGTCCACTGTGGGGAGATAGGGGAGGGATAGTGGGAGGGAGGATGTGGAGGAATAACGTGGGGAGAAAAGTCAGGTATAGGTGATGGGGGATGGAGGCAGCAAACCACCATGCCATGAATGTACCTATGCAACAATCTTGCACGATCTGCCCATGTACCCCAGAATCTAAAAAAAAAAAAAAAGGAAATAGAAGTCACTGTACAAGCTGTGGTCTTTCCTTCACCAGATGGGGAAAATTTTTCTTTCATCAAAATAAAATTCCAACCTCAGCTCCCCTGTGTAGCGTATGTGTCACTTAAGTATTGATCCAACATGGGTTATTAAGACTCTTTAAAAATGTTTAAGTAGGCCCTTGAGATTCTTTAATTGAAATCTCCATGTTGTCTCAAAATTTTAGGCAAGTAAGTTACAATCTGTATAAGAATACATTGTAAATGTACTTTAACAACTTTCTCGACTTAATAATATATTGTTTGACTTTTTCCTTTTTCCTGCAAAGAAAGCATATGAATATGATTTAAACCAGTAGTTTGTCCATTATCTACAACAAAACAGGTCTCATATTTTTAGGTGACAATCTATAATTTCCCAGAATGAAATATGTTAGGGATATTAATTTAGATTGAGAATCCACATTGAATTTGACATTCTGGATAGCTCAGTCTGCCCCTCCAGTGTGACCCAGGAGGCTGACCAGAATGGACCATATCAGTGAACTCCAGGCCCTCTGGCTTCCGGTTGGGCTCACAAACAGAGAAAACTGGGAGATAGGGAATAGAGTGAGGCTGAAGAATACACATGCATGCGCACGCATGCGCACACGTGCGCACACACACACACACCTGCCTCCCTCTCCAGTGGGTCATTTTAGGCTGGCTGTAATTCTCCACGCAAGTCACTAATAAAATCCTCTTTCCAAATTCTGGTTGGGGCTTCCTCTCCTGTCCCTTCAACAACAAGTGTGGCAACAACTCCACTGCTATTAGCTGGCATACTGTGTTACTCTTTTTGGTTTCTTACCCCATGCCCTTGTTTTAATAAATAGTATATCTTTCAAACCATTCTGAAATTGTTCTAATTTGAGCGAACTATCTGGGGTTTTGTGTTTTGGTTTGGTTTTTGCTTGTGTGGTTTTTTTTGTTTTGTTTTTTTGTTTGGTTTTTTTGCTGGAGCCTAATCTTTTAGATGAAGTTTAATAGGAATAGAAACTTGCTCTGAAATAAGCTGATTTGGGACTTATTTGTCCTTTAATAAGTTTTATTTTATATTTCATTAAGTTCAGGCTTTTATCAATTAATTCCTTCTCAATTTCTTTTGGTTTATTTTATTGTACATTTTCAAATTCATTAAAATAAATAACTATTTTATTTCATCTTTACCCTTTAATAACAGTAATATATAATATTACACATTTTTTCTGAGACCTGCTACCTGTTAGATTTCATTTGACTTGAAGGAAGTATTTCCCTTCCCATTGATTTCCAGAAAAATATTTACCTTTCTGTTTACTTTTTGGTCCAAATATTACCTAGTATTATTTCTTAAAAGTATTTTAAAATTTTAATAAGTGGTTTCCATCTTATTATTTACTTCTAATTTTAATATTGTGTGGGTCCTATAAAGGGTCTCCTTTTTTAATTAAATAAGGGTTTATCTGTGGCCAATATATGATGGATTGTTTTGTACTTGGACACCTGAAGAAAATTATATTCTCTACTTAAAGAATGTAAGATGTATATATCAAAAGCATCAAGTTTGCTAAAGAAATACTATTTTTCTGCTTAGTAAACTGTTCTGAGGGAGAAAAATTTTTTTAATCTTTCACTTTCATTGAACTTGTATGATGTTTTCCTTTTTTCTTTTCTTTTCTTTTTTTTTTTTTTTTT
>NW_016107347.1:8819474-8822536 GCF_001604975.1 Cebus imitator | reverse complement strand
TTTTTTTAATACAGAGTTTCACTATTGCCCAGGCTGGAATACAGTGGTGCCCTCTGAGCTCACTGCAACCTCCACCTCCAGGGTTCAAGCGATTCTCCTGCCTCAACCTCTAGAGTAACTAGGATTACAGGCACACACCACCATGCCTGGCTAATTTTTGTATTTTTAGTAGAGATGGAGTTTTAGCATGTTGGCCGGGCTGGTCTCAAACTCCTGACCTGAGGTGATCTACCCATCTCACCCTCCCAAAGTGTTGGGATTACAGGTATAAGCCACCACGCCTGGCCTCTTTTCATTCTTCATAGTATTTTTTATAAGTTATAACTGTGTTATTTGATGCATGTAATTTTATGGCTGATAAATCTTTATAAACATAGATTTAAATTATTATATAATATGCCTGTTTATTCTGCTAAGGTGTTTTAACCTTAAATTTTATTTTGTTTGATATTAATGTAATCATTGCAGTTTTCTTTTGGTTTGCATTTCTTTATATTGCTCAATCCCTTTATTGAGCAAAATCTGGCATGAAAGAAAGAAAAAAAATGAAGTGAGAAGGAGAGGGAGGGAAGGAATAAAGAAAGAGAAGGAGGGAGAGAGAGATTCAACTCAATATAAACTTCTTAGTAAAGTCACATATCTGAATTTGGTTTTTTAACCCAAAGTAGTAGTTTCGGTCTTTTAATGGGCAAATTCAGTTCATTCATATTTAGTGCAAGGGCAAATGTTGGTTTTATTGGGTTCACCTTACTCCATTGTTTACCACTAATTTATACTGTTGTTTCCCTATTTTTCTTCCCCTTGGCTTTGCTAGTGTGATTACATTGCTGGTCATTTCTCTTTCCTTCATGTTAATTTCAAGATTCTGCTGCATTTTTCCATTCTCTTAATGGTTACGGTCACTTTCCCCGGCCTCTTAATCAGACACGTATGTCGCTGTGATTGTTTTAAAAACAAGACACTAACTACATTCCTTTTTCTTCTACCACAATGTTCTAACCCTACCTGCTTCCTCGCCTCTCCAGTATAAACAGAATTTTTAAAAACACTTACATTCCCTCCATTCCTTATTTCTTATATATCCTTCCCACATTTGGGGATACTTCTATCTCCACTTTCTTGTCTCCACATACCTATAAACCAAAGGTATGTGATAGTTTAGTGCTTACCATATCAAAACTTCCCTTAGGAAAGTCTCTTCTATTTCAAGAGTCCAGCACTCACATTATATATTCTCAAATAGTGTTCTCTTAAACTAACATATAGAATAATAATGACAGTTGAGCATATATTGGGTGCCAGATTATCTTATAAGTCTTTACATATATTAGCCAATTCTTTGTGATCATACTGTGGGATAAGCTCTACTATTTTTCTCATTCTTTATTTTACAGATGAAGGAATCAAACAAAGAGATGTTAAATACTTGCCTAATTTCCCACAGTCAGTGAGTGACATAAGAAGAAACAGAATCCAGGTGTGCCGCCCAGAGCCTGTATACATAACTCCTGGGCCACGCTGCCTTGCCGCACCATGACTATCTCTTTATCTTTGCCCAGGTTGAGATGTCTGCCTGGGGTAATTTGTTGTTTAGTTATAGTCTTTTCTCATGCATTTTCCTTATATGAGGAACATGGGTGGTATTCAGTTAGTGCTTGCTATCCGCGACTTCATAGTTTTCACCCTGACATGGGAATGAATTCTGGTTGTGTAAAGATTCCTGGGCTGTGGGTGTTTGCTTTCAATGGTCTGTCTTCTAGTTTCCAACTGAAAATGAGAGGTCTTCTTTACCTTCACTTGGCTAACAGACTGTGGGATGACAGAGAGTAGAGAAGCTTCTATCTGGAACCCAAAAAGGGTTGACATCTTCCCCATAGCCCACAGCCTATAATAAAAGGACCAGGCAAACTATACATGTGCTGCTATATCAGACAGATGATCATCTGAAAAAAATTAATAATTAATGCTGAAGGAGATCCAAAAATAATACAAAAACAAACAAAATATTCTTTGGAGATTGCAATCATTATTTTCCAATGAAAACATATCAGTTGATAATAAATAAGAAAGAGTTTAACCACTGAATGACCAGAATCCGTAGCCTAATTTTAATAAATCTTAAAGCACAAGAATTAAGTTGTTTTATTAAATTATAGCTTAAAATACAGGAAGTAGTAGAAAGCATGTGGTAAAAGATGAAAAAGTTATGGAAGGCCTGACAAGCATATAGATACATGAAAATATAATATGTCTGGGCTGAGCAAAGAGCTAAATCTGCACACTGAAAGAGGACAGTAAGATTCCATATATTCTTATGAAAATGGTATACATCTAGGCATATCCTAATGGATAAGAAAAATAACTTAAAAACTGCTATATAGAAAGAACAAATTACGTATCAACAGAAAATTACAACGTTGTCAATGTAGAGAACAAACTGGCTCCCACCCCAGAATAATAAATAAATTTCTTTTTCCATGATTGTTTGACGATTCTTCAGGACAACTAACTATATTTCCTTAATAAGTCAGTGTCATGATAAAAGAGACTTGCTCCATGAAAGGAGACTCAAAGGGACATACCCAATAGATGCAAACTGTAGCTGGGAATTGGATACTGTTTAGATAAACCAGCAGCAAAAGTAACTCTGGAATCAACTGAAAAAATTTAAGAAAGGCTTGGGTATCATATTAGATGAAAATGTACTGAAACAGTAGACTAAAAGATGTCTAACTAGAAAAAGCAGATTTTACAACAACCAATTGTAACTATACACATATATTCATATATTTATAATATCCATGATGAACATAGACTCAAAAATCTTCAATAAAATACTGGCAAGCCGACTGCAACAGCACATCAAAAAGCTTATACAACATGATCAAGTAGGCTTCATCCCGGGGATGCAAGGCTGGTTCAACATACGTAAGTCTATAAACATAATTCACCACATAAACAGAACCAAAGACAAAAACCACATGATTATCTCAATTGATGCAGAGAAGGCCTTTGACAAAATTCAACAGCGCTTTATGCTAAAAACCCTCAATAAGCTAGGT
>NW_016107347.1:8801397-8817530 GCF_001604975.1 Cebus imitator | reverse complement strand
CACACTGGGGTCAGTTGGGGGGAAATAGGGGAGGGACGGTGGGGGGTGGGGAGTTGGGGAGAGATTACAAGGGGAGAGATGCCAGATGTAGGTGATGGGGAGGAAGGCAGCAAATCACACTGCCACGTATGTACTTATGCAACAATATTGCATGTTCCTCACATGTACCCCAAAACCTAAAATGCAATAAAATAAATGGAATTTTAAAAAAGAAAAATAGATATAGCCATACATAATAATTGTAGTTGTATATTAAAGAACTATAGGTTTATAAAATATATTTTGGTATATATGAAAAATTTGGAACGACATGCATTAAAGTTTCACATGGTATTCTGCATTTGGTGGAGATATGACATTTATTCATTGCCCTTTCTAGTTTTGAACAATGCAAATTAGTATTTTCATAAAATTTTTAAAAGGTATTGAAGAAGGAGGAAGAGGAAGAAAAGAATAGAAAGAAACAAAATGGTAATCAATAGAAGACAGGGAAGGGGAAGAATGGAAGAAGAAAATGATGTGGAGGAAGAGGAGAAGTAGGAAGGGAAGTGCTAGAAGGAAATCCAAGGATGGTTAGGTAGAAGGAGGGTAGAGATTCAAGGACAAAGGACAGCCGTGCTATGTGATCAATGTGAGGTTCTGATACAGTGCACCGATACAGATGCAGAACGTGGAAGAGTCTTGCCTGTTTTGAATTCCACAAACCACCACAGGAGAAGAATGTAGACCCTACTATTTATGTTTAGTTTTCCACACAACAAAACATGGCATGATAGGTTTCAGAAGAAAAACAGAACTAGATCCAATTTTGAAAAAGAATCCCAAAACATGGAGTAATTATAGTGTTATGCAAATTATAGCGCCTGTTTATGCACATGCTAGTGACACTAGTTTTATGTAAAACAGAAGTATCTAAAATCATTGAAATAAATCTGAACTTTGTCTTATGATATTCATATCCTCTATACTTTTAAATATTAATTTAGACTTTACAACTTTGAAATGCATAATGGTTTAAGCTGACACAAAGCAATATTTACATTCATACTGTCCAGGAAAGAAGGGCTTCTGAACAAGTTTTTCTTGTCAATAAAATTGCATGTAGCATATTAAATTTTCATAAATCACATACTCTTTTATAGAAGAAGTTATCATGCTCTATATAACTCAAAGATGCTGAACTCAATTAAATTTTAATAGATGCCATCAGCAGTGCCTGAAGACCTTCAGCAATTTTTTTCTGACTCTTTTCCTTACTGGGCCAACCTGCAAAAGTAGGCTTAGTGCTGTACTAATCCTGCCTGCAATTTGTCAGAATTAGGAAGCCTTGGCTGTACTTATAGTAAAAATGTATTTTAAATACATTCGCATTTAGCTTTTTCTTTATTTCATGAAGAGCTACATTCAGGATGTTAACGTTGCCGCATTAGTGGAGTCACGTTCATGATCTACTCATGTACATCCCCTCATCGACTTATTAATGAAACTGTTCATTATTATCAGCCAAGTGGTTTGATGGATTTCTTTCCACCAATTGACTGATTCTAAATAAACCTTTTCTCCTTTTTGATTCTGTAACACATAATGTTGTCGCTCCCAGAAACTAACAAACAGCCATAAAAATAACTAAGAAATACAAATTACTGATATTGCTAAACAACGCATGTTATGTGTATATGATGATCTCACTGACGCCAAATCTCTTCCACCAGTGCTTTATCGGACCTGGGAGAGCATGAGAAATCAGATTTCATACCCTCCTTAGGAATTTTTCTCTTGAGCCTTTAAATTGTGTCTATGTGGCACAATATAAAAGGAATATTCAGTTCATCTTTTTCTTTTTTTGAAACACAAATATTTGGGGTTTGTTATATAGGTAAATACGGAGTCAACAAATAATTTTACTCTCAAATAATTTTATTTTTCAAGTTAATTATTTGTCAAAATATAACCAAATATTAAAATTTAATTCAGGATACTTTTTTGTTTATAAAATTCTTCTGAAGGTACTTAACTAAATATGTTTCTAATGAAATACTGGCAGCAATGTCATGAAGTAGCAAAACCTTCCAGGCAGTCTGAGATTTTGTTTTCCAAGAAGCTTGAAATATAAGTGCTTGGAATGTATCTTGCAATGAGGAATATCAGTGGAATGCTTACATAAACAGAGGAGATAACTTTTCCAGTTTGCTAATATACTAGGTCCACAAGAGCACAGGGACGCAGTTGGCATTATACCACATTATCTTATTCCCTTTGTGCTAAATTGAACACCTTGTGCTCTGCATTAAATTATCAACTCTTTCCCATTCATGATGAGTCTGAATACTTCCACCTAGCCACAGAACCACAGCTGCCAAAAATGCATGCAGGCACACCCTCATATTCTTAAAATGAATGTACTTAACAAATTTCAGAAGCTCCCTTGTTTAATGTCTCAAGATTTTCTGCTGTCAATCCTTGGTTCAACTTTAAAATAAGCTTGTTCATGAAATTATTCAAGACTTAGAAGTAATAATGTACCTAAAATCCGAAAGATGGTTTGAAAGGAATCTTTTTTTTTAAAGGAATCTTACTAATTCATTTTTACATTAATCAGTTGGCATTTGCTTAAATGAGGGCCTTGTTTCAATTTGAGTGGAGGTGAATGTCTACCAAAACTAGGGAGAAGCATTTAGAAAGATCACTTTTACCACTAAGGTTTGCACAACCTCACGACCTCATCTTTTTAAATTTTTTTTTTTCCAGAAGTCATTCTGTACTACTCATTGGCTTTGGTTGGTTAATCCTTTTACATGAGGCAAGTAATATGGCCTTTCCTACCAAAGGTGACAAAACCAGCAGTGATCAGCTCTCTTGACTCTCAGCACCAAGCCACAGGAGTCACTGACACTTAGGGTCAAGTGTTAAAGTCAAGCAGAAGCTTCTTCAGTTCACATTAGCTGAGGGTACTTGTGGTCAGATTGGAAATATGACACCCCAGAGACCAAATAATGCATGTCTACTCAGCCCTCAACTCATTCTCAACGTCCTTTCCTTACATTCTGGCCTTAAATAATTACTTCTCCCAATTAAACAGCACTTTATTCAAGCCACCTCATAAAACACTGGCCAAGCTGCAACTGGGCACTGTTGGGTCCAAAGCCCACGACTGGTGCATTGTAGGTCCCCCATTGGAGCCTGGAGCTGAGAGTAGACTGATTTCAGCAAGATGGAAAGCAGCCTGTGCGGACCACTCTGCCTGGCAGAATTGGTGCAGCTCACAATCTCCGAAGCATTACAACAGATTTTATAATGTTGCGTGCCCTGTTTGACAGGATTTTTCACTCAAGTTTTGAGCTATAACTCATTGGTTATACTTGGGTTTTGCCCATCTGACTTCCAGCAAAGCTTCAGATATCGGTTTGGTTGATGAAGTCCCTATTTTGTTTTCTTATTCTGACAACATGCATTTTAAGTCATTAATCTACTGAATTATTTTAAACATCTCTAAGACTTGAATAAGCCCAACTTTTCTAGTACTTAAGAGGAATTCTAGGTTGGACAGGGGGCATTTTTAGTTCAACCCAAAAATCACAACACCCCTAAAAAAGAAGATTAAACTGAGATAGAAATTCACAATTTCCTTCCCACAGGAAGGAAAGTCAGTGTCTTCATTAAAGATTGTGGAAGTTTTGTCCCCACTATGTCAGGGCACTCATTGGAATAACTGCCTTTCCTCAGTTTTCTCAGTGGTTTCTAGGTAACAATGCTGTGCAACTGGATGTTGTACTAAGTTCACTCTCAGTGCTATTTGTTGCCCTCTGGAGCTGTGTGCACCTGTAGAAGTTGGTCCACATTTACTGCTGGAGAATACGTTTATGTAATCAGCTCTTTCAATAACTGTCACACATTTTAGATAGAATTACAAGGACAAAGAGTTAGATGACCTTAACCCTTTAAGAAAAATAGATATTTTTGTCTCCATCGTTTACAATGTAATCCTAGGTCTTTCCGTTAGCTATAAAAGAATCAGAATTTATAGGAAGGCAGGAAGACAGACGACAATGAGATAAAATGAGTGATGCCAGATGAAGAAAAAGAAGAAACCAGCCAATTCTATAGCCTGACTCAATAGTCAGTTGAACGTTGCCAAATTAGAGATTATTCTCATGGACTTCAGAACTTAAATAAAGAACTAAGCTTGAGTAGTGAAGTAAAACTAGATTTGATCCATTCTTGTAGCTTTCTTTCCATTTGAGAAAACCATAATTCAATTGCAATGACATAATAAAGTACTTTGCTACCCTTGACCTAAAAATTACACTTTGTCCTTAGGCTTTCATTTTTTTTGCTAATTATGAATGTATAACATTTATAAACATATACATCTAGATTTGATTATATGTTCACCTATATTTGTGATGTGTACAGACAAAAAGAAATTCTAAAATCTTCAAATTCCAAATGTTAAAGATAGCATGTGTCTTATTCTGACTCTGTTAATACTGGCAATATTATTATTTCTAACTTAGAACTCCCCAAGAAAGTCAAGCAGGGAAGAAATGCGTCCTGTTGATCCTAAAATAGATTCAAGAAACATGCTATAATTGTAAAAGAGACTGCTTGGGAACTTATTACCCTGCATATACAAATAACGGCATAAATTCTATGCCTATTAACAGAAGCATGTAGTATTTATTTATAATATCATAGGCACATTTCACTTAAGACTATCATAATCATCATTTCAGTAATTTTTCCCAAAGCTATTCTATGTATCATAGTTAATCAAAAAAGGAAAAAAAACTTTCTGTACAAATTATGTATTCTGAATAGTGAGACAACCAATTAGCAAAGTAGATGCAATGGGTGAACGAGTAGAAAGAGTCAGGGAAGTGGTGCCAGTAACGGGGAGGTTTGGACAAAAGAGAAAGAACTTGTACAAAAACAAATCTGTCACATAAATCAAATCACCCAGTTCTTACACTTTATAGAGTCCAAGATAAGTAGAAGCTTTTCATTCAATGACACTTTCACCATCTTCCATGATGAGAGTAGTAATAGTGTAAGATCTTGCAGGAAACTCCAAGGGAAGCTCTTATAATGTGGTTTTTCTGAACTGTCTTGAGACAGAGGAGAGAGCCAATCCTTTATAATCTCATATTAATAGTTCTTGGATGTGGGTTACCTTGGAAGAGGTATGATTTGGGGTAAAGAACTAAGTTCTATTTTTACTTTTATTCGTTGTGCATGCTAGGAAGCCTTAAATTCCCCCTCAGTGTCAGCTGAGTCCTCCTCTGAAGCTGCCTCAGAGTTCAATTTCTTCCTCCCCACTGCTTGCTTCTCTTCCCCTTGGTGGGTGTTACTCTCAAGGACGCTCCTAATAAACCTCCTAGACACTCATCTCCATCTCAGATTCTGTATCTTGAGAAACCCAAATTAAAGCATCCTTGAATTCCAAATCCCATGCTCTTCTAAGCAAATCATACTCAGCATCTTGTGAAGTTTGTCCACAGTAGGGCATTCAGTCATGCAGAATAGACAACTGGACATTTTTATGTCATCTTAGAGGAAAATCACATTTGCCTTCATTTATCTCATTCCCAATTATTTTTCTCATCGTTGATTCTTAAAATCCCTTTAATAATGCAAAATCTTTCATTCTACAGAGATATTTAAATGAAAATGCAGTTGAAATCACTGCACTGCATGATATTTAGTTCAAGTGGTAGGGACCCAGCTACTGGAAGGCTATGGGACCATGCTGAATAATAATTCAATCGCCGTAGTCATCACTAGCTGTGAATTGTATCTACACACTCAGTAGCCATTTTATGCTTAGGGGCCAGTGTTTTGCAGAATTCCTATCTTTGACCTGTCTTATGTTTTAGCTCTTTGTACCAAGGTATAATACGTCTTTTACTCATGAAGATTCAGTTTTGCCTATCATTTAACATTAACATTTAACACCATGAAGTCATAAAGCTAGACAGATCTGCAGAGGTCATCAGATTCAATTTTGTCCTAATTATGAAAGAAAAACAATAAAAAATTGTCCTCCTTGTCTTTCTTACCCCACAAGAAATGGATGAAACCAGCTCCAAATGTGACCATGCTTCCTTGACCATTTGCTACTCCAGATAGAACAAATTAATTACTAGGAGAAATGGAAATGTACGGCAAAAAAAAGAGAAAAGTTTAATATCCAGTGTTTATACATAAGCACAGATACATGCACTTGATCATTCATGAACACAGGTATACACATTCCTACTAATCCCTTACCACAGACTCTGTGTTTTGTCATCATTGTCTACCAAGCTATAATTTTGTAGCAGTCAGTGTAGAGCAAATTAAGCTGTGACAATAAACAACCCTTGTAACAGCAAAGCTAATTTTCATGCATACTACTAGTCCATCGAATATCTATGCCAAACTAACTTCATCCGGGCACCCAGACTCAAGAGCAGCCCTGATCTACTTTCTTCTAGACATTGAGTAATATATTGATACACTGTGAAATAGAAGAAGGTTTTACTTTTCACAATGTGTACTTGGCATAGGAAAAAAATAGATCATTTATTGACTAAAAAACTAGAAAACTGAGCAATAAAGACTTTCTCAGATATAATTTTCATCATATGAAAAATAGATTTCTGTTTTCTAGGTTGAAGACTTGATTTTTGCTTTAAGGATATAGTCTAGGAAAATGTGCTGTCCATTTCAAAGTAAAGTAAAAGCAAACCTGGAATCCTTTGACCTATCAGCTCAAGATCAAGGTAAAAGTGATTATTCAAGGCATAACTCACAAAACTTACTATTGGCCATCTTTGCTCCTATTTTCCCCAAATTTGGCTCCCATATCAGTTATAAATTTTCTATGGCTTCACACCCACTGCGAAAAGTACCTCAGCCTAAGGGTCTTAGCCATGGTCAACGACAGCTCTAAAACAAAACAAAACAAAACAAAAACTTTGAGAATTCTAGTTCAACAATAGCTCCTAGTATTTCCTTGATGTTCTGACTGCTGCTGAAAATTCTGCCTAAGACTATCTTAACTTTGGATTGGGGATTTAAAAAAATAACCTGTCTCCTGGTTCTGGTTCTAGACTATGTATTTTACCTGTCCTCACCTGAAATGGCAGGCTGATTTACGTTCCTACCTTCAAGCTCTTTTTCTAGGATACAGCGCTGGAGGAACCTCTGTCTTAAACTCTATTTTCTCAGCAAGCAGCCTGAGGTAGCCACACCAGAGCATGAGTTATTGTAGAGTCACAGAAAAAAAGAGACTGACATAAAATAAACAAACAAGGATGAAATAGAAAAGCAGCTAAGACAAGAGTAAGAAGAATAAATGGCTTGAATGGGCATTTTATAAAAATTCTTAAATGATAAGGAGCTGGTTTTAATGGAGAAATTGAAACCTAAAGCAAATTTTCATTATGACGAGGAAGTTTACTTGTTCCAGATGCCAAAGGATCACATCATGACTTTAGGAGGAAAAGTGACACTTAAGTAAGCACTCTATTCTTATTATTTGGGTTGCCTCATACATAAAGTTAGGGAAGATCACATCTTGACCCAAGAATTACAAACTACCAAGATTACTGCCTGCATCCATTCTTGGCATACCATATGCCTAAAGCGGTTGTAATTAGTCACTTCTTTGGATCAAGATATTTAGAGCCTTTGATCAGAAGTTAATATGATTATATTGAAGTTTTTAATATAATAATCTAATTATTTTTTGTATTTTTAATATAATTAAATTAGTTACTTTTTTCTACTACCTATCAAGTCCTTGAGACAAAGAAATAGAAAGTTTCCTAGAAAATGAGAAAGAAATGTTTAGGCTCTGCAGTAGCACTAGGTACCCTCAGAGGGCTTAAACTCTACTGCCCAACCTCTCCCAAAGTCAACTCTAATACATGTTTAATCTAAAGAAAATAGTGTGTCTATTCTTAATTTCCGCTTCCCAGCAAATCTCACAGACCTTCCCTTCCAGTCAGATTACCATTCTAGTTTCTTTATACAAAGTCTGGGATGGCAGAACACAGCCCTCTCACCATTATGAGCACAGCCAGAGAGAGCCCCACCTATGGAAATTCCGGAGGGTGGCATCTGAAATCTGAGAAACTGACTTAGCGAAACTGGGGAAACACCTATGAAGTGAGGAAGAGAATCCGGTCAGCTCTGTCAAAATATGTTAAAGGCTAGTGGCTCATGCCTGTAATACTAGCACTTTAGGAGGCCTAGGTGAGAAGATCGCTTGAGCCCAGGAATTTGAGATCAGCCTGGGCAACATAGTGAGATCCTGTCTGTACTAAAATAAAATAAAAAATTAGCAGGGCACAATGTCACATGCCTGTAGTCCCAACTACTCAGGAGGCTGAGATAGGAGAACAACTTGAGCCTGGGAAATTGAGACTGCAATGAGCCATAATCACACCACTGCACTCCAGCCTGGGTGACACAGAAAGATCCTGTCTAAAAATAAAAAATAAAAAAAGCTTAAGTGTGGTTCAAAAGAACAAGAACAAGTAAGTAACAAGAATTCAAAAGCAGCTATTGGTGCACAGAATCAGTTGCTTGCACTGGCCAGCAGCAATAGGAAAGTCAATGACCCACCATGACCCTGGGAGGTAGGTACACTCAGCCAGAGCCTGGAAGTTCAGAGAACAGCCTCAAAGTCCCTGGAAAGAGGATTGTAAGAATTAACCAAGGCACCAGGGCTTCATTCAAGAAGGCAGATCACAATATGTTTTATAGAAAAACTAGCATATGACACAGGAAGCTACCTGAATGTCTGACTGAGCCAACAGCAGGGGAGGCTTTGGTTCAGCAAGGTCATACCCAACACAATCTAACTCAATGCCCCCCAAAAAGAGGAGCTTCCATGCAAGGAAACTCTTGACCTAGGACCCAGGTTATGTTTAGGCCTGAATGTAAACCCAACAATAGTTCTCCTTGGGAAACTGAGGAAGAAAAGGCAAGAAAATGGGCTGGATTTTTCTTTAATAATATATATTTTATGCTTTATGTTCTGAGAAAACACTCATGTTGAAATTTGAAATTTACATAGTTGCAAAAATTAAAAATAATTGGCTAATACTATTTTTGTTTTTTTTTTTTTTTGGCTTTCAGAAAGAAAATACCAAGGGTAGCATATCTTTTATGAGATCGTTTATCTTAGAACAAGCAGTTACTTTATTTCCTGGCCCCTTTGGAAGCATTACACAGTAATCTGATAATGTATTAACATTTACATTGGAACCAATGACTATATTCGCAAGAAACAAACATTTCTACTTGCTTGATGTTATTCACCTGAAGTTTAAAAGTTGACATATGATTCTTCATTCGTATTAGCTGTCTATATATGTATCATTATAAATATTCAAACCAAACCATACTTGAACATCTCAGTAAACTTTCCC
Source organism: Cebus imitator (assembly GCF_001604975.1). NCBI lineage: Eukaryota > Metazoa > Chordata > Mammalia > Primates > Cebidae > Cebus > Cebus imitator. The sequence goes on along the minus strand of NW_016107347.1, from coordinate 8,808,111 downwards.
TTAGGATTGTGACTATATATGCAGAAGCTCTTGAAAACATGATCCGTCCACTGTGGATAAGACAAAGAGCTTTCAATGAATGAAAACAAAGCTGTCAGTGGGGGAGGAAGAGGGTGACCAAGGTAAAGCTGAAGAGGACTCGGAGTAAAACATATCTTTGTTTTTCCATTTAAGAGTCACATTTAATGAGCAACACGATCATACACAAATATGTGAAGTCTTTTTCAAATGGGACTTTCCCTCTCTTATGGCTTAAAAATATTAATGGTGGAGGAAATGACTTGCAGCTCATGTTCCATCCTGGCTTGTGTGAAATTTTATTGGCTTTCCAAGAAAAAAAAAAAGGTCAAATGTAGTTTCCATCTCTTATGTGCACAGAGCTACTAGTATATTTGAGTTTTATTTCATGCTGATAGCTCCACAGTGTCAGTAAAATTCCTTGGAAACTCAAAGGCTTGCAATCCTCAAATAAAGAGATAGTCAAACCATCAAGGTATTCCAGCATTTAAGAGGATTCAGCAGTCTATGTCCAGACCCACTAGATGTCACTGTGTCTGTGAATACATTTACATAAGACTGACACATGCTGAAGAGAAAAGAAAACCACTTCAGGACAGAATGTCATGTAACAGAGGTTGAGATTGATGTACATATTTACAAGCCAGGAGACACCAAGAATTGCCGGCAACACCAGAGGCCAAGAGAAAGACATGGAACAGGTCCTCCTCTACAGGCTTCGGAGAAAGCATGGCCCTGCAGACAACTTGATTTTGGACTTCTAGCCTCCAGAACTGTGAGACAACAAATTTACACTGTTTTAAGTCATGTTGTTTTTCGTACTTGGTTACAGCGGCTCTAGGAAACTAATGCAACCCAGCCACTTCTAGCCCAGGTTACCTACCAGCAATGCCCCTGATCCATTCATTTCTCACCACAAACTGCCTGTTCAACAAAATCCAAACGTCCCCAATGTCATCTGGATTACTGATAAATGCTCTTTTCAACAGCTACTACTAATTTTTCCCAAGCAGTTCCAGTTACTTTTTCCACTTCTGGCTCACTCCAAAGAATTCCAGAGGTTTATGAAATGTTTGGAAAACCAGAGGTTTCTTTTTTCAAAAGGAAAAAGAAGTCTCTCATCTTAAACCTCTCTCCCAGAATGACCTTAAAAAGCTCGAAATCATAGGTTATTATAGATAGCTGAAAAGCTCATATTTGAAGACTTGTTTGGGGATTTTCCCTTCTGGGGAAAGTGCTGGGAAAAGAGGCAAGAGACATTCCTGCATTAGGTTGGCTCCCAACTGTCCTTCAGGTCACTTCTGAAACAACAGTAAGTGGCATTCTCTACAGAGTATTAAAGAAGTATGAAATGTTTTATCAGTGAAAACCACTGGCCTAGTGGGTTTTGACTCATAGTATAGGCCAGCTCTTTCCATACACATGTAATCTGAGTCAACTCATTTATTCTCTCTGGATACATTTCATTACTACACAAGATGTTGAAATGACTCTTCAAGAGATTCCATGCACCAGTAACATTTGATTCATTCACACATTGCTTGGTCCAAGTCTTTACCTTCATGTCTTCTAACTTAGAGTATTAAACATGTATTTTCTCCAGCATTAGTGAATATATTTTCTTCAATAACTTGGTGGACTCTTAGGGCTTCTATTACTTGTCTGCCTTTTATCAGAAGAGCCTTTGGCTTTAATTCTTTGTGGTGTGTGCCTGTGGCTTTATCTCCTAGTCATTTTCAGCATAATTGAAAATCCTATTCACATAGCCTCCAATCTCTAGAGCCTGAAAGAAAGATATGGGATATGGCTGCAATCCTTTCCTTCCCTCTCTACTCAAATGGGTAACTCAGGGGAGGCATTACCCAGAAGAAGTCATGTGTGAAGTGGAGCCAAGAGCAATAAGAAGCTCACCCCAAAGTTGCCCTCCCACATGCAAAGTTGTGGGTGAACTTCTTGGAAAGCAAGGGAATTTGGAAGGGAAAATGTCTATGTAGTAACATTAACAATCCCGGTAGTAAAGTAATTGAGTGACCATACAAACCACTTCTCTGTCACAGACTGTGCTTAAAATTTCATCTACATTAACCTGTTTAGTCTGGAAAAATCTAAGAGCCCAACTGGGATATAGCAATATACTGCCAAAATTTCAGGCACTAAAAAACCAAAAATGGTTTCCTAGGAGCTAGAATATTTTTCTTTTTTATTGTGTAGAGTTGCACTTACCAATATATAGCCACTGGACACATGTGGCTATTAAAAATGTAATTTAATTAATTAACATTAAATAAAATTTAAAATGTATTTCTTTAGTCTTGGTAGCCAAACTTTAGGTGCCCATTGCCCCTTATATCCAGTGGATACCATATTGAACAGCACAGCTGAAGACTTACTCCAGAAGAGGCAGCAGATCCAGCAGTGGATTCATGAGGGGTTTGCAGCTTTGCATGCCATGTATAGCATTCTTTCCTCTCAAAAAAAGTTTAAGTTTATAGTTCACAATGGTATAACTGTACATTAATTACATGTTCTTTCTAACTGAAAAATATGAAAACCATTTTATCAGAATTTTCAGTTTAAACACAGTTTTGTTACTATTTTTCTATGCTCTTAGAAACTGACTGTCAAAGATCATTTTAAAAACATCTAGTCTTGGCATTTCACCACATAATGACTTTTACTCTGCTTTCTTTGTGTTGAAATATATAGTTGATTTTGTTTTAAAATGTAAGATATTTTGAAAATAAAGTACCATGAAATTAATAAACTTTCAAGAAAACTCTTCCCCAGATGTTTGTGATTTGGAACCTATTTGAATTTAAAATAAAAGGAAATTTTTCAAAATCCAAACACAAATGTGGCAGTAAAAAAGCTATGAAAAATTTTATGGCTACTATAAAATATAACAATACTCATATTTGCATACTTAGTGTCATGCTATGCACCATCACAATTTGAGTTGACTACATGATTTGCAATATATTTTAAACCTTATAATGGCATCAAACTAACAATATTCTTGTGTGTGTGTGTGTGTGTGTGTGTGTGTGTGTGTATTTGCATTTTAGGTTCTGGGGTACATGTAAAGAACATGCAGGATTGTTGCAAAGATACATACATGGCAATGTGGTTTGCTGCCTCCAACCCTATCACCTATATCTGGCATTTCTCCCCATGTTATCCCTCCCCAACTCCCTACCCCACACTGTCCCTCCTCTAGTCCCCTCCAACAGTCCTCAGTGTGTGATGTTCCTCTCCCTGTGCCCATGTGTTCTCATTGTTCAACACTCACCTATGAGTGAGAACATGCAGGGCTTGATTCTCTGTTCCTGTCTCAGTTTGCGAGAATGATGGTTTCCAAGTTCATCCATGTCCCTACAAAGGACATGAACTCATCGTTTTTTATGACTGCATAGTATTCCATGGTGTATATGTGCCACATTTTCCCTGTCCAGTCTATCATCGATGGGCATTTGGGTTGGTTCCAGGTCTTTGCTATTGTAAACAGTGCTGCACTGAACATACGTGTGCATGTGCCCTTATGATAGAATGATTTAAATTATTTGGATATATACCCAGTAATGGGATTGCTGGGTCAAATGGAATTTCTATTTCTAGGTCCTTGAGAAATTGCCACACTGTCTTCCACGATGGTTGAACTAATTTACACTCCCACCAACAGTGTAAAAGTGTTCCTATTTTTCCACATCCTCTCCAGCATCTGTCTCCCGATTTTTTAATGATCACCATTCTAACTGGCGTGAGATGATATCTCAGTGTGGTTTTGATTTGCATTTCTCTGATGACCAGTGATGATAAGCATTTTTTCACGTTTGTTGGCCTCATATATGTCTTCTTTTAAAAACTGTCTGTTCATATATTTTGCCTACTTTTTAATGGGTTTATTTTTTTCTTGTAAATATGTTTTAGTTCTTTATAGATTTTGGATATAAGTCCATTGTGAGATGGGTAGATTGCAAAAATTTTTTCCTGTTTTATTGGTTGCTGGTTCACTCTACTGATTGTTTCTTTTGCTATGCGGAAGCTCTGGAGTTTAATTAGATTCCATTTGTCTATTTTGGCTTTTGTTGCCATTGCTTTTGGTGTTTTAGTCATGAAGTCCTTGCTTATGCCTGTGTCCTGAATGGTTTTGCCCAGGTTTTCTTCTAAGGTTCTTGTTGTGTTAGGTCTTATGTTTTTGTGGTGATAGGTCTTATGTTTAGTCCTTATGTTTAGCCTTTAATCTATCTGGAGTTAATTTTAGTGTAAGGCATCAGGAAGGGGTCCAGTTTCTGTTTTCTGCACATGGCTAGCTGGTTTTCCCAACACCATTTATTAAACAGTGAATGTTTTCCCCATTGTTTGTTTTTCTTACGTTTGTCAAAGATCAGATGGTTGTAGATATGCTGTGTTGCCTCCAAGGCCTCTGTTCTGTTCCATTGGTCTATATCTCTGTTTTGGTACCAGTACCATGCTGTTTTGATTACTGTAGCCTTGTAGTATAGTTTGATCAGGTAGCATGATGCCTCCAGCTTTGCTCTTTTTGCTTAGAATTGACTTGGCTATGTGGGCTCTCTTGGTTCCATATTAAGTTGAAGGTGGTTTTTTTCCAGTACTGTGAAGAAGGTCATTGGTAGCTTGATGGGGATAGCACTGAATCTATAAATCACTTTGGGCAGTATGGCCATTTTCACAACATTGATTCTTCCTAACCATGAGCATGGAATGTGTCTCCATCTGTTTGCGTCCTCTCTTATTTCGTTGAGCAGTGCTTTATAGTTCTCCTTGAAGAGGTCCTTTACATTCTTTGTTAGTTGTATTCCTAGGTATTTTATTCTCTTTGTAGCAATCGTGAATGGCAGTTCACTCTTGATTTGGCTCTCGTTAAGTCTGTTATTGGTGTATAGGAATGCTTGTGATTTCTGCACATTGAGTTTGTATCCTGCAACTTTGCTGAAGTTGCTTATCAGTTTCAGGAGATTTGGGGCTGACATGATAGGGTCTTCTAAATATTCAACTGTGTTGTCTGCAAATAGAGACAATTTGACTTCCTCCTTTCCTAACTGAATACCCTTTATTTCTTTTTCTTGCCTCATTGCTCTGGCTAGAACTTCCAATACTATATTGAATAGGAATGGTGAGAGAGGGCATCTTTGTCTAGTGGCAGATTTCAAAAGGAATGTTTCCAGTTTTTGCCCACTCAGTATGATACTGGCTGTGGGTATATTATAAATAGCTTTTATTATTTTGAGATATGTTCTATTGATATCTAGTTTATTGAGAGTTTTTAGCATAAAGGGCTGTTGAATTTTGTTGAAGGCCTTCTCTTGAGATAATCATGTGGTTCTTGTCTTTGGTTCTGTTTATGTGGTGAATTACGTTTATAGACTTGTGTATGTTGAACCAGCCTTGCATCCCCAGGATGAAGCCTACTAGGTCGTGGAGGATAAGCTTTTTGATGCGCTGTTGCAATCGGTTTGCCAGTATTTTATTGATGATTTTTGCATCTATGTTCATAATGGATATTGGCCTGAAGTTTTCTTTTCTTGTTGAGTCTCTGCTGGGTTTTGGTATCAGGATGATGTTGGTCTCATAAAAACATTCGGGGAGGATTCTCTCTTTTTGGATCATTTGGAATAGTTTCAGAAGGTGTGGTGCCAGCTCCTCTTTGTATGTCTGGTAGAATTCAGCTGTGAACTCATGTGGACCTGGGCTTTTTTTGGTTGGTAAGCTATTAATTGCTGCCTCAACTTCAGCCCTTGTTATCGTTCTATTCAGGGTTTCAACTTCTTCCTGGTTTAGGCTTGGGAGGGTGTAAGTGTCCTGGAATTTATCCATTTCTTCCAGGTTTACTGGATTACGTGCATAGAGTTGTTTGTAGTAATCTCTAATGGTGGTTTGTATTTCTGTGGAATCGGTGGTGATACCCCCTTTATCGTTTTTTATTGCATCTATTTGATTATTCTCTTTTTTCTTTTTTATTAATCTGGCTATTGGTCTGCTTATTTTATTGATCTTTTCAAAAAACCAGCTCCTGGATTTACTGATTTTTTTAAGGGGTTTTTGTGTTTCTATCTCCTTCAGTTCTGCTCTGATCTTAGTTATTTCTTGTCTCCTGCTAGCTTTTGAGCTTTTTTGATCTTGCTTCTCCAGCTCTTTCAATTTTGATGACAAGGTGTCAATTTTAGATCTTTTCTTGCTTCTCATGTTGGCATTCATTGCTATAAATTTTCTTCCAGACACTGCTTTAAATGTGTCCCACAGATTCTGGTACATTGTGTCTTTCTTCTCACTGGTTTCAAAGAACATCTTTATTTCTGCCTTCATTTCATTGTTTATCCAGTCAACATTCAAGAGCCACTTGTTCAGTTTCCATGAAGTTGTGCGGTTTTGAGTTAGTTTCTTAATTCTGAGTTCTAATTTGATTGCACTGTGGTCTGAGAGACTGTTGGTTATGATTTCCATTCTTTTGCATTTGCTGAGGAGTGATTTACTCCAAATTATGTGGTCAGTTTTAGAGTAGGTGTGATGTGGTGCTGAGAAGAATGTATATTCTGTGGATTTGGGGTGGAGAGTTCCATAGATGTCTATTAGGTTTGCTTGGTCCAGGTCTGAGCTAAAGTACTGGATATACTTGTTAATATTCCTTCTCGTTGATCTAATATTGAGAGTGGAGTGTTAAAGTCTCCCATTATTATT
>NW_016107347.1:8786532-8800282 GCF_001604975.1 Cebus imitator | reverse complement strand
GACGATTCAGCCATTGAAACTTGTATATGATTCGCAAAGTTCTCCTGTTGTGTTTTTCAGCTCCATCAATTCATTATATTCCTCTCTAAGCTGTTTATTCTCAATAGCATTTTGACAAATTTTTTTCAAGATTCTTAGTTTCTTTTCATTGTGTTAGAACATGTTCTTATAGAACATGTTCTCAGAGTGTCCACCTTCTAAAGCCTGTTTCTGTCAATTGATCAGACTCATTCTCCATCCAGCCTTGTTCCCTTGCTGGTGAGGAGCTGTGATCCCTTGGAGGAGGAGAGGCATTCTGGTTTTGGGTATTTGTATCCTTTTTTCACTGGTTTCTTCCCATCTTTGTGGATTTATCTGCTTGTGGTCTTTGTGGTTGCTGACTTTCAGATGGGGTCTCTGAGTGGACATCCTTTGTGTTGCTAATGAGGTTATTTCTTTCTGTTTCTTAGTTTTCCTTCTAACAATTAGGCCCCCCTGCTCTAGGGTTGCTGGAGGTCCACTCCAGATGCTGTTTGCCTGGGGATCACCTGCAATGGGTGCAGAACAGAAAGGGTTGCTCCCAGTTTCTTCTTCTGCTATCTTTGTCGCAGAAGGATACCCACCAGATGTCAGCCTGAGCTCTCCTTTATGACGTGTCTCTCTGGTTATATGGGGATTGGGGAGCTGCTTGAGGAGACAGTCTGTCCCTTATAGGAGTGCAAGTGCTGAGCTGTGAGCTCCATTGTTCTATTCAGAGCTGCTGGCCAGGTACGTTTAAGTCTGCTGCAGCGGAACTCATAGTCACTTTTTTTCCCCAGGTGCTCTGTCTCAAGAAGGTGGGGCTTTATTTGTAAGTTCCTGTCATTCTGCTACCTTTTTTCAGAGATACCCTGGCCAGCAAAGAGGTAGCCTAGTCACAGTCTGCCAGCAGAGGCGTTGCTGAGCTGCTGTGGGCTCTGCCCATCTGCTGTGTGTACTTCCTTGCAGTTTTGTTTATAGGAGTATAGTTAGAACTGCCTCAGTAAGGGCAGTCTGCCTCAGTAAGAGCAGACTGTCTCTGTAATGGCAGACTGCCTCAGTAATTGCTGAGTGCCTTGGTAATGCTGGACTGCCTCAGTAATGGTGGACTGCCTTGGTAATGGTGGACTGCCTCGGTAATGGTGGATGCCCTTCCCCCCACAGAGCTGGACCATCCTGAGTCCAGCTGTGCTTGCTGTGAAACTCTCAGTCCAGAGTATTTCAGATTACTGGTCTTTGTGGGGGTGGGACCAGCTGAGCCAGATCACCTGGCTCCCTGTTTCAGCCCCCTTTTTTTCAGTTGAATGGGCGACTCTGTCTCTCAGGCATTCCAGTTGCCAGTTGAAACGGTACCCGGGTTTGTGTGAGTTTTTGTGTGGATACCCACTACACCAGCTGAAACAGCCATGCTGGAGACTCATGGTGCTTTTTCCGCCTGGGAATCTCCTAGTCTGCGGGCAGTAAAAATTCGTTTGGAAATGTGGGGATCACTCACCCTCTACATTTTCTCTGTGAACTGCAATCCAGAGCTGTTCCTATTTGGCCATCTTGGATCCTCTCCCAAACTAACAATATTCTGATGGCAAAGACATCCGCAAGTCAATTTCAAGTCTAAGAATAACTATTCTACTTCTGGGTTGTTGTTTGTATTTGTTACAAATCTATTTTAAATAAGCCAATTCTCCATACAGATTTGACTTATAAATATGGGTAGAGAGGTTATGGTTGTCAAACGTAAAGACAGGAATACCAATGATTTGTGGTTGCCTTTATCTACAGCCTGTGATTCTCTATAAATAAAACTAATCCAGACATCCCACTTTCTTGGTATCTGTTCCATCATAAAGTATGGATGACTTGAAGAAGCTGATTACCTTTCTGATAGAATACATATACTCTCTAAAGACGGACTCAGTATCTTCTTTTTACTTCATGAAATACATTTTTAACCTAAGACACATAGAGGTGGATGTACTTCAAAATACATTGAAAATAGACTGCAAATCTATACAAGCATGTTTCCATGCTCATGTTTCTTCTCAAAGAGGCATGCTTTGCAAAAGCAACCTCATTCTTAACAAGTGTTTAATGAATGTCCACATAGAGCTGGATCACTCTTGCATATTTAAAGATGATGTGGACCACAAGTATTGCATGTGTATTTAGACATAACTGAAAAGACTGATACAGGACCAGCAGCACAGAGTCATTAGTAATACTCAATTTTTTATAACTCAACAAATATTAAATAAGCAAGTATTGTAGTGGGCCATATGCTACATGAGAGGATTGAGGTCTGAAAGGGGGAGAGTAAGAGGTAAAGATTAGGGAGATAAAAAGAAAATCCTAATTTTTATTCATGTATCTAAGTCAGAAAAATTTTTAATTTGAATTGCTCTCCCTATTAAACACAGAAAAATGAGTACTACTCTCTAGTAAACAAATGTCATTGATCTAAATTCATTTTAGATCATCTGTGTAACATTTATCAAAATGTTAAAGAGAGGTAGCTGAGATGTAGTCTGCAAAGAAAGCACCAATATGTCAAATAAATAGAAAATCCACATCGTATTCATATGGTTTTTCTGTAAGTTGCCGTGTATGGAAGGCATGCTTAGCCCTTTCACTGGGCCAATGTTCACAGTGGTCGGCTAGCTATTGGTTAGTGTTCTGTTAAAATGCATTGCTTAAAATGTTACCTACGTGTAGGAAAATTTAACATACAGAAGAGGCTCTCTACAGACAGAAATATGTAATACAATGCTTTTGCTTTCATCTAAAATGATATTGTCAAAATATAAAACACTAAATTACCTTGAAAATAATATCAAGAACACAGAAGAAAAAATTTTTATAAATTTCACTGCCAACTAAATTATACTGAATAAATTAAATGTGTAACAGCAAGATCTTACATTTTAAAGCTGTGCTTCTCAAATATTAGTGGTCATGTTAAAATGCAGATTCTGAGTCAATTAGGTCTGAGATGGGGTCTGAAGTCCTGCATGTTTACCATGTTTTTAGATGAGGCATACGCTACTGTTTCTCTTCACTTTGAATGGCACTACTCTGATAAGTATGTTTATGAGCAACAATACAAGCAAGATCTTTTCCTTGAAGACTTTATGGCAGAGTAACCAATTTGGATGGGGAGAGGAAATGGTATGCTTCACAGTTAATTTTAAAATTAAGATCTGAAATTATCTGTGTGAGTGGAGAAGAAAAAAAAAGTTGCCCATGTTTGTGATTTAGGGAGCATTAGAAGTGCATATAGAAACTCCCCCAAGAAAGGAGAAGAAACTGCCTATCATAGAGAATGGTGTGCCATCATCAGAAATTGAGTTATTTGGATTAAAACAGTGTTCCCAAACTTGCCTGTAAATAATAATTCACCTGAGGTAGTTATTTAAAATCGATTCCCAGAGCCCATTCCAAACCAACAAAACCAAAATCTCCAAGGGTGGAGTCTGGAGATTTAACAGTCTTGGCCATTTGTTACCACCAAGCAAGTCTGGAAAAAAATAAAATAAAAAATAAAGCTTCTTCCAGTGTTTTATTTAAAATGAAAATGCTACTAGGAGAGGTTACCTAGTAAACTGTCATTGATCATATTTATCCAATTGTGTTTTTCGTGTCAACTAAGATTAGGGTTTATGGGAAAGAAATTTGGATGAGAATATAAATGAGGTCATTTTGAAGGGAAAAGTTAGACTGGGTAAGACATAACAGGAAAGGACTCCTAATCAATCAAATCAGGACAAGTTAAGAAAGAGAAAACAAAAATAATTTTCACTTGCCAAGAGCATATCTTTTGACATTTATGCCTAAATCTACATTAAATGATTTTGTGAACATTAGGATGTTCCTTGAGTATTCTGTCTCAACCTGGCCTAGTTACAATGAAGGTATATAAAACTTACCTCCACCTATAAAAGGTGACACTCCAGGTGTGACTGTAGACTGCACAGGGATTAGCAATGGGGTCCAATGGCTGTTTCATGATTCTGTGATTGAGACGCAGGCAGGTGGCGAGCCTTTAATACATTGCCATTCTCTCTGCAGAATAGCTCCATTCTCTTGAAAGTCTAAAGCACAAAGAAAGATAACCCTCATCTCCCTAAAGGCTTTCTCAAGTAAAAGAAGAGCAGAAACAAGAAACCATCAAGTAATAAGGTACTCAGCATGGCACACCATCTCAGAGTTTGCCAGCTGCTGACTTGCAGGCCAATTACCAAACAATTACCAAATGTTTTATTTGACTTATAGAATATTTTTATTTTTAAAAACAAACTTCAATAAACACCAGCATTTAAAATATGAGAGAGGTTTTACATGAACAATTAGATTTTTGGTTCCTCTTGAAACACTGGAGGACTAAGTATACCCACATCTCCTTATGACAACAGTTGGCAGAGGCTGATTAGCCAGGGGTCCTCTGAGACATGAGCATACTTTCCACAGTCCCCACCAGCCCCAGTTGTCTCCTAGACCTGCAACATTTTTGATTCATTGGCGTTTAAATCTCTCTGCTCTACTGCTAGTTCCACAATGTCTTCTATCTCCTACAAGAGCCTCAAGCAATTTCATGATATTTTGCTCCCAGCAGCACCTCCTTCACTGGAAGATCAAGGACACAGGAACACAGCCTTTGGAGACAGATAGAGTAGAGTTCAAAGATGGCCCTGATGTTTTTCAAAACTTCAGGAAATGGCTCATGTGATAACAATTTCACTCTCAAATGAGTCACAGAGGCAAGCCAGTGCACAAATTCTTTTTCATTTGATCTTTTTACAATTCTGTCTTGTTCTCACCCTAGCTTCTTCAGTTTACACAGAACTTGGTTGATGCCAGAAAATGCCTTATTGTTTCATATTTGATCTGGTTCTCCTGCCAAGGTAGAATGTTTTCCCCACTGAGCACTTAGCCTGAGTTGGGAGTTACTCTCTCCCAACATGACCAATGGTACCTGAATAGGTTTAATAAAACCTGCTTAGAATCAGTGAATCTTCTTCCAATCACAAGCAAGATTTCAAATGTGTCTTGAAGGTAGAAAAGTGATTCTTCGATTTTATGTCTCTTGGTTCCACTGCAGTTTCACTTTCCTAACTGAACTACAACAATTTATAGTCTGAAGGTTTTTACCTACCAAAAGGAATTTGTTATTTCCTACGTTGTTATTGAGTTATTTTCTACACGTAGTTTCTCAATCTAGATTTAACAATCCTTATTGGCAGGGATTATTTTTATATGTTTTTCATAAATTCTTGGGCACTTAAAACAGTATCAGGCACATCACAGGGCTTCAAATAAATACTTCTTGCTCACTGACTCAACTTTGCTCATTACATTTTATTTGTTTAGAATTCATTGTGGATGCTTTCATTTGAGGTAATATTTCATTTATTTATTTAAAATATAGCCAATAAACAAAAAATTATAAAATTGCTGCAGGAATTTTACAGATCTTCTTTGTCTTTTGTTTGGGATTTTAGTCTGGAATAAAGTTTTGGTATGCTGTTCACAGTAGAAATGGTGCTTTAGGCTGGGCACAGTGGCTCACACCTATAATCCCACCACTTGGGGAGGGAGAAGGGGAAGGGGAAAAGGAAAAGGAAGGAAAGGAAAAGAAAGGGAGGAAAGAGAGGAAGGGAAGAAGGGAGGGAGGGAGGAAGGGTAGAAGAAAGGAAAGAGGGAAAGGAAGGGAAGGGAAGAGGAGGGAAGGGAAGGGGAGGGAAGAGAAGGGAAGGAAAACTTTAGACACTGAAGCATCAAAAAATGTATCATCAAGCCCTCTGCCTTAATAGGACTGACACCATGCCTACTCAGAGAAATACCTGTCAAAGAAGTTATCTTGGCATGAGTTGCATCTACCTGTTGCAGAATACTATCCAAAAAACTAATTTGTTGCATGTATTTTTGTAAATGTTTATAAGCTTGAAAATGTAGCATTAGCATTTCCTTTCCCCATTCTTCCCAGACCCAAATGTTTACAAATAGGAGTGAAGCCAGATATATTTTCCATCTTATTATATATCTTATATGTCTTGTGATGCTCAGACACAAAAGGACAAAGACATTGCCATGTTGGCAGAGAAAATTGCCAGTATCTCTCATCCTTCAAAGGGAAACTCAAAATAAGAAAATTAGAAGAGTGGAGTCACATAAGTAACAGATCACAGAAGTGAAGAAAAGCAAATATAGGGAAACAAGCAAGAGTCACTTCTTGGCGGCGGCGGGGGGCATGAGGGAGTGGTGGATGGAGGTGGCAAGGTGCAGGACTAACTCTGCAACTTGCCATGTTTGTCAGGATATTCTGTTTGCCAACCCTGAACCCAGCCCTGTGTGCAGCCATGCTGGCTCTGCACAGCCTGACTTGGGGGAATGGAGACCCCAGCTGTATAACACGTAGTCCCCGGGCAGTCATAAAGAGACCCAACCAGTCTATACCAATAAGCCCACATCTACATCACCAGAAAAAGGGAGCAACATAAGAAATGTTGTAATATACCAACATACAATTTTATAATTACTTGTCTTATAGTTTTTTTTTTCCATATTCCAAACTATAAGCAAGACCTTTTTAGCATTTCCTTGAGCTTGGATAAAAATCCCCTTGTAATCTTTCACAAGAGTCTGAGTCTGCACTAATTAAAGATTGTCCTCTGGATCCCAAGAAGGGAGTGGGCGAACAAACATAATATTGAGAGTAAAAAGAGCAAAGATTCCCAGAGGCTATGAAGAAGATAGGGTCTACAGGACCCCAAGAATACTGGGGAGCCAGTCCCCATAAAGTGCTAGAATTCCAGGAAAATATTTCAGATTATAAGATTGTGCAAATAAAACGAGGCCTAAACACGAGCCTAGGCCAGGATTCCCACCTTCATATTGATGCAGGAGCAGCAGCACCATAAACAACAGCCCAGGCTGGCTTCATTAAAGAGGTGTCAGCAACCACTCAAGGCCTGAGATTAAAGCCTCTCTCATGGTGCTTTATGCCTTCTGCTTTCTGGCATGGCCTTGGGAAGGAAGAAGTTCCAAAGAGTAACTGAAATTGAATATGTTACATCTTCATGACTACAGACTCCTAGATAGGTCTTAGTTGAGACCATTTAGATGAGTTCCATTTCTTGCTTACAGGTTTGAAGTTGCAAATTTGTATCTTTCTATACTCAGAAGTAGCATCTGTACCACTGGTATCAAGAGCTAGAGATACAGAAATAGCCACAGTACATTATTACCAATATTGCTTCCTAACAGTGATACGTATTCTTATTTTTCAGTTGGTTAATACCAAATCTGTGTACTCTCAAAAATTATCACTTGCTCCTATCCCAACAGGCTAACAGAAATATTACTTCATTCCCTTTCCCCAATCATATTTATTTTCATTATTCAAGTCAACGTAATTAACTATACCACGCCAGACCAAAAAATTCTATTCTCAGACATATTTATTTTTAAATTAGTGGAAGTAATCTAATCACTTTTACATACAAATAAATGTTGTCTGAATCCACAGCCATTGAAAATACCCTTCTGGTAAATGGAATTCTTTGAAACAATCACTTAAAGATGACATTAAATGCCCTCTCTGCAAATAAATTATGTCACAGAGTTTAATGAGAACTACTGGTTCATTATCATAAGTTAGGTAGATTTTCCTTTCGCTGTTTGTATTGATTTGACATCGTCAAAATAAGAGAATTACCAAATAAACTTGAGAACAGTTTAGTGTGGAGGTGAGAGCAGACTGTTGAAGTTTTTGTTTTATTACTTGCCCTTGATATTAAACTTCTCAGCATCACTAGGTTTAGTGTCTTACATTTATTTGTTACTGGCACTCTATTGTCATGTTTAAAATCCAAAATGCTATTGTTTTGATGACTATATTGTTTTGATGTATTTAGCCTATGCTTTATTTGATTCCCTTGGTTCTCCTGTGCAAAGGAAAGGACACTGGTATAGGATAATTCAGTGACTAGAATGTAGTACAGAATACTCCCTGCTCTGGCAGCACAGTACCTTCAGCATAGAACTGGAATTTAATATATTAGAAGTAGAGCTTACTAAGAAAATCACCATGCATCATGCCAAAAAGGAAAATATAATACAAATATGCAACGCATGCACTCATACCTATGCTCCAAATCATAATGAATGCTATGAAAATATAGATTTGGTTTTTACCAACTGATAAATAAGTGATATAATTCAGCAATATGCCCCTTGGAACCTCTCAAACACAGGAAAAATTCCTCTACTAATTTTAACACAAAAATATTTTATTGGACCTATAAACATCTTTCCAAACAGTAAAAAAAGGTAAGAGAAGAGGAGAGGCAAACAGACAGGGAAGGTGATGAGGAAACAAAGAAGAAAGGAAATGGCTGTTTTGAATATTTTTAAGCATATACCATGTACATGTTTTCTTTAAATATTATTTAAACTGAGTTCATCTTTGAACTTTCTAACATAATCAACAACAGCTTTCCTTTTTTCATGGTCCTGAGCGGTCACGCCTCACCTAATTTCCCCACATCTAACCTCTTTCTTCTCAAATCTGTCTTTTATGTAGTCACCAGTTAACCTCCTGAACAGCCTGGATGATATCAACCCCATTTTCCAACATCTTTTACACAAATAGAAGTTTAATTCAGTCTAAGCTTCACCAGACATGTCTCTTTCGTTCATCTACATTAGTCACCCAAACTATCTCTCACTGTATTTAGTCACATCTCCACTCCCCCAAGTGAACTGCTCAGTCAAGGAGAGGACCTCCTGACAATTGACAGCCATATTTATGTTTCTTTTTATGCTCTTTCCATTGAGTTCCTTTCCACTCTCTTTCAAAATTTCTATTCCATTACACAAACTTCCATCATATATACTTCAAGAGACTTAGAACCCACTTCCGTTTTCTTCCCACCACTCTATACCCAGCAGCTAGCACAACATCTGCCTTGGTCAGCACTCTGGAGGGCAGAGATCACGTCCTATCTATCTTTGTATCCAGTGCCTAGCCCCACATGCAATAAATGTCCCACAAGTGTTGGCTGAATTGAATAAATTTAAATTCCACATTTTGAAATTCTACTACTTTCTCAGGACTCACCTTGGATGCAGCATTCCTGTGCACCCTGTTGGATCATGACGGCCCTATCTATCCCTCTTTCCTATTCTCTCCTGGCACATTTTTCTTAAGCCCTATTATGGCAATTGGTTCCTTCTGTGTTGCAGTATAATAGTTGTTTATGTGTCTTTCCCCTACAGTTTGAACTAAATCCTAGGTCAGAGGCAGATAGAGTTTATTTCATACAATTCCTCACCAGTGTAGGAGCTGCTACTCCACAACCCAAATAAGTTGAGCCATTTAATCTTCCCTGTGTCCCGGCATATCGTGTACCAGTTCTAGTGCTTTCACTACTCTGGAATCTCTTCTATTTTTTTAAAGAGGCACTTGGAATTAAGTTTATTAATCTAGATATTCTCTTTCACCCAGGGCACAGAATTCCTTCCCATAATTGTCATATTATGCCTACCACCAGACTGCCTTACAAGAGCTCCCGAAGGAAGCACAAAATATGGAAAGGAAAAACCACTACCAGCCACTACAAATACACAGTCAAATACACAGGCCAGTGACACTATAAAGCAACCACATAAACACGTTGGCAAAATAACCAGCTAGCAACATGACGACAGGATAAAATCCATGTTTAATAATACTAACTTTATTTTTTTTTTAATTTATTATACTTTAAGTTCTGGGGTACATGAGCAGATCGTGCAGGTCTGTTACATAGGTATACACGTGCCATGGTAGTGGTTTGCTGCAACCATCGCCCCGTCATCTACATTAGGTATTTTTTCTAATGTTATCCCTCCCCAATCCCCCCACCCCCTGCTACTCCTCCCCTAGCTCCCCAACCCCCCAGGCCCTAGTGTGTGATGTTCTGCTCCCTGTGTTCCTGTGTTCTCACTGTTCAACACTCACTTATGAGTGAGAATATGTGGTGTTTGGTTTTTTGTTCTTGTGTCAGTTTGCTGAGAATGATGGTTTCCAGTTTCATCCATGTCCCTGCAAAGGACATGAACTCATTTTTTTATAGCTGCATGGTATTCCATGGTGTATGTATGCCACATTTTCTTTATCCAGTCTATCACTGATGGGCATTTGGGTTGGTTCCAAGTCTTTGCTGTTGTGAACAGTGCTGCCATAAACATACATGTGCATCACATCTTTATAACAGAATGACTTATAATCCTTTGGGTATATACCCAGTAATGGGATTGCTGGGTCAATGGTATTTCTATTTCTAGATCCCTGAGGAATCACCACACTGTCTTCCACAATGGTTGGATTAATTTACACTCTCACCAACAGTGTAAAAGTGTTCCTATTTCTCCATATCCTCTCCAGCATCTGTTGTCTCCTGATTTTTTTAATGATCGCCATTCTAATACTAGAATGTAAACAGGCTAAATGCCCTAATTATAAGACACAGAGTAGCAAACTGGGTAAAGAGCCAAGACCCACTGGTATACTGTCTTCAAGAGATGCATCTCATGTGCAAAGACACTCAAAATAAAGGGATGAAGCAAAATTTACCAAGCAAATGGAAAACAGAAAAAAGCAGATGTTACAATTCTAGTTTCAGACAAAACAGTCTTTATAATAACAAAGATCAAAAAAGGCAAAGAACGGTATTACATAATGATAAAGGGTTCAATTCGACAAGAAGAGCTAACTATCCTAAACATATATGTGCCCAACACAGGAGCACCCAGATTTATAAAGCAAGTTCTTAGAGACCTTCAAAGTGACTTAAACCCACACACAGTAAAAGTGGGAGACTTAAACACCCCCCTGACAATATTAGACAGATCATTGAGACAGAAAATTAACAAAGATATTCAGGACCTGAATTCAGCACTGGATCAATTAGATCTGCTAAGATACCTACAGAACTCTCCACAAAAGAAAAAGAAACACACATACACACACAGAGAACACACATTCTTCTCATCACCACATGGCACTTACTCTAAAATCAATCACATAATCAAGTAAAGCACTCCTCAGCAAATGCAAAATAAGTGAAATCATAACAGTCTCTTGGACTACAAGGCAATCGTATTAGAACTCAAAACTAAGAAATTCACTGAAAACCATATAATTACAAGGAGATTGAATAACCTGCTCCTGAATGACTTTTGAGTAAACAATGAAATTAAGGTGGAAACCAAGATCTTTAAAACTGATGAGAACAAAGATACAATGTGTAAGAATATCTGGGACACAAGCAAAGACAATGTTAAGAGGGAAATTTATGGCACTAAATGCCCACATCAAAAAGCTAGAAAGATCTCAAGTTAACAATCTAAAATCTCAACTAAAAGAACAAGAGAACCAAAAGCAAACAAATCCCAAAGCTAAAAGAAAACAAGAAATAACCAAAATCAGAACTAAACTGAAGGAAACTGAGCCACAAAAATCATTCAAAGGATCAGTGAAAAAACAAAAGGATCAATGAATCCAGGAGCTGGTTTCTCAAAAAAATAATAGAATAGATAGACTCCCCATATTAATATAATCAGAAGAAGCCTTAGTAATTTTAGAGCCTCTTTTTTTTTTATCATATATTGATTTTTTTGATATAAACTTTTTAACTATCTATTAAGTCACTTTTTATATATTAGGAACAGGTTTCAACTACAATTCTATGCTTTGCCTCCATCACTATTCTATTTGCTGAATGACTGATTTGTTGAATTAGTTAATTATGGATTAATACTAAAAAAAATTTCAACCAAATGGATATTATAAAAAGACTTTGCAAATCCCCTTCTAAAATCAAGACAGATGATAATAATGAAATTCCTCTATTCCAGTGATTCTCAAGGTGTGTTTCCTGGACTGGCAGCAGCAACAGCAGCACTGGGGAACTGGTTGGAAATGCAGGTTCTCTGACCCCATGCCAGACGGACTGATTCAGGAACTCTAGAGGTGGGGCCCAGAAAGCCAGTTTTGACAAGCTCTTTGGTGATTCTGATACACTAAAGCGTGAGAACTACTTCCATAATTTATCAAATGGATAATTATTTTGCTGTTCCTTTGATTTGCTATCTTCACTGTGTTTGGCAATCTTTCCCTGTAAGAAGGAATGGCAGAGCTAATTTCCAGTGTATTCCAGGTACTAGCAGGGTGGATGGTCTTTAGTAAATTATTTAACTGTTAGATCCACTCTGTCCTCATTTGTAAAATAAGCACAGTATCAATAATCTTGCAGCATTGCAGGGATGGGGAGGATTAAAGGTAATATATACATCAAACTATAACCTGTACTTTGTCCTTAATACATATTTTTCTGATCCCCTTTCCTCCTCCTTCCATTTTATTTTCATATTTCTCAAATCACTTATTTCTTGATACTCCATCTTAATGATCCAGACTGATTTAGACAAAGTGGAATTTCCAAATACTTACTTCTTATAAGTTTCATTAAGCTAAATTTGCATTTGGCCAGGAAGTTTCTACTCTTTCTATCCAGTGATTTTATGTCTCTACCTAGGAAATTATGTTTAAAAAGTACTTGGATGTGGAGTAGATATTATGGCTAAGCTTTCCTTCTACAACTCACCTTCAAAGCTCTAAGTTCATTAACATCACCTTATCAGAGGTTCACTTAAATTATAGTCAACAAATATTGAGTCTACACAGTGGGCTTGGCAACCGACACTGGTACTGGGGATACGGTGGAGGGTAAAACAATACATTCCCTCATGGAGCTTCCAGCTGAATGGATTTATTATATGCATCCAACTGACTTCTTCCTTATATCAGAATTTATATTTCTGATGAAGAAAGCTACCACTCAGTGACTGAGTTAGGAAAACATGATGGAAATAGAAGTATAATTACACACAAGAAGAAAAAGACAGAAAAGCAGTCTCAGAATATAAAATCCCGGTTTTTGAAACCTCCTGTTTATTAGCTTATACTCACCACCAGTATTTCCAGTTGTAACAGATGCTAGCTCTGCCAGGAAATTAAAGGAATATAAACTTTTTTCTAATCACTATTGAAACTAGAAACATTATGTTTAAGAAAACTTTGATTAATTTCAGTGTTCTAATCATGATTTTATTCAAATCAATTATTACTGCTGGAGATTCAAAAGTTTTTGGAGAAAGTCTAGTGGTTTCTGTGTGAGCTTGATTTGCTCAAATTATACATATGATAGGCTCCTTGAGAAAATTGTCTTGTCCACAAATCTAGCACAGTGTGCAGCCCAGGGCAAGATCTCAATAAGAGATTGTTTATAAAAAAGAGATCTAGTCTTACAGTCAAAAAAGTAATCTAAACTGGACTTGCTGTTTCCAAGGATATGCCTATTGAAAATTTTAATGGGTATAGATAGCCTACCCCAAAAAGGTGGTACCAATTTACAAATTTTTCACTAACAGGGTAAAAGTGTGCCCTTTCCCAAATCCTCAACAATGCTGTATTTTGTTAGTCTTTATTTTTTGCTATTTTAATTAAACATTAAAACTGGATATCCTTATTTGCATGGCATAGATGTAATGCTGAACATAATTTTATATTTATAATGATTTATTGTTTTCTGTGAATTCTCTGTGTTCTTTGTACATGTTCTTAAAGATATACTCACCTGTTTGCTTAATGATTTCATTTTAGTTTTTGCAAATATTTTTGTGAATTCAGTGCATGTTTCTTTTTTTTTTTTTTTTT
>NW_016107347.1:8779772-8786522 GCF_001604975.1 Cebus imitator | reverse complement strand
TTTTTTGCCTTTTTGCCCATTGTTCCTTTGTGTCCAATGTCCACTAACAGAATTTGGTTATTTAGAAGATAATACATTTATACAATGGAATATTACACAGTCATTAAGAGTGATGTAAATATTTATGAATATGTACAAATGTTTACACATTGTTGGGTTTATATGGAAACAGGATAATAACTAGGTTGGGTTTTTTATCCCCTTTGTATGACATGTATTAACTATGAGTAAATGCTCAAAGGATAGCATTTTCCAGATTTTTTATTTCATTTTGTTCTCAAAAAAGAGTATTCTAGTCTCATACTTTTGAGAAGTACTGCAAATTAACCTTTTTTCAGGTTCTCATAGCACTATCAGGATTAAAAATTCTGTGGCCTATAATAAGCTTGCTTAACGTTGTTTAACCCAGCATTTCTCAAACTTTTCATTAAAATCTTCTACTTTAAAAAATAATAACTAATAATCTGAAACAGCATTCTACAGAGAGCATTTTGAAAAAGCTTGCATGGAAAACCATCTGGAAAGACATTCATCAAAATGGTAGGAATGGTTATCTCTAGATACTGAAATGTAGATAATGTTTGTTTTAATATTTTTCCTTTATATCTGAACATTTTCCAAAAACATGTATTATTTTGCAGTTACAATAAAGAATATAATAATTTTCATTTTGAAAATAAGAGGAAAATTTACTACACAAACCAAATGTAGGAATTTAAACAGTTTAACCCATTTGTCATGAGAACATTAGTAACATTTGTTTTATAAACAAAGGTGTTATCAACATCATCTGGAATTGTTTATTCAGTCATGTGGGTGGAATTGAGCTGATTCTGTCCTTCTCAGACACTGGAGAGTATACATTTTTGTGCTGATACACTCAGCCAGATCTCCAGCAACAAGAAGCTGCTCCATTAAGCAAGGGGAGAAAAGAGATAAGGAGATGAGGAGAGAATAGATTGACAGACAACTGGGCAAGTTGGAATTGTAATAGAAAATAGACCAGCTTAAGCTCCACATCCCCCACCCCCACAGCTGACGTTCGGCATGTGTCAATCTCCTTAAAGACTGTGTTAACCTTTCCATACTAGTGTATAACCTTTCCATACTAGTGGTATTGTTTCAAGACAAGAGGAAAGTAAAAAAATATTCAAGTAAGATACTCTTTTTCTTACAATGAATGTATCTCACTATTTGATTTACTTATTTCTCTATATATGCTAAAAGAAACTTTAAAACAATTTCTAAAACAAGCTTCAGCTCAGAAAAATATGCTGCTAAGCCTGAATAACCTGATTCCTTAGGAAGAACATCTCTTCATCAGCAACTGTGCACAAAACCAAAGACACAAGTTTTGCAAGAGATTTTGCTCATATGGTGGCACTTATGGGCATTACCTTCTTGGGCAAGCAACAACTTGGAAGGAGCAATGCTTATTCCAGCAAAAAGGTTTTACTTAAAATGTAGGCAGACTACAAATGGTATTCGTATCATAGAGAATGCTGCCAAAGGCCTCAGGGGCATGAAAAGCAGAGTGATGTGGCACCACAGTCTCGTGACTCAAGCTTAGTCAAGGTGTTATGCCGGAGTCTTTCAAGGTTAAAGTATCTAAACATCTCAGGAAGGAACAATTGGTTCTGGAGAAAGAAAATATTAGAGCTAAAAATGAAGACAAAAATAAGCTTCCACTTAAGTGAAGTCCAATAAATCAGGAGCTCATCACTCAAAAACAAAACTGTCAGCAATAATCATGGTAAACCACTCCACATCCCTGGCACAATGAAGAAAGTTCTCAGTGGGCACAGTAACAGGTTTTCATCAAAATGGCTGAGTGTGGCAGCTCAGCAACAGAGGCCAGCATGGATCTGAGAAGGCTTATTTTTCAATATTTACTGGTTTCCAACCTAGATAAGGAGGTGGAATCCAGGCAGAATTTACATTCACTTGACAATACTTACAACTTACATGTCTTAAAGCCACATGTGTCTATCTGACTTTTTTCCTATGGGCATGAGAAGGTAATTCAGACAAAGACATTTCCAACTTCCCATGAGAAACCCTAGGGATTATCTATTCCTCTCCTGACCCTGATACTTGCTTTGTATTTCTGTTTGGATTTGAGAGCATGGATCTAATTTTTATATTTATTTCTGTGCATTTTTTATGGTGGAAAAAAGGAAACAATGAGTGGCATAAATCAAAATATTATGTTACTTAAGTTGTTCTACCCAACGCTAGGCAAAAAGTCACCCAATGTATTCAGAGTCACCCTAGGCACACAATGGATACTCAGGAAAGAGGCCTTAAACACAATTAAATTGACTCTTACTTGTAGATGTATTTGTTCTTTTTCTTAAATTAGAGCCAATAATTATAATAGCTTTGTATAGCAATGAATTACAGATACACATTGCTAACTTGAAGAAACTTTAGTAAGCATCAAATAACAATAAAAGTGAACTGGCACATTTTACTCATGGCTTTGTAGCTATTACTCATGTAATCTTCCCAAAAGTTATACAGACCAAGTATTATTAGTAGTACTATTGAGAAACAAACAAACCAAAGCACAAAGAGCTGAGTAACATGTTTATACATAGTTACATAACCACGTAGTGACAGACCCAGGATTTGAACTTGGGTTGGTACCACACCTGTACCCTAAGGGCATCTTTCTCTATCTTGGCCAGACTGTTGATTCTCCAGATTCAGAAAAGTTATTGACTCTCTAAAGCCAGAAAGGAGGGGCTACATTCCTAAGCCCAAAGTCAAGGCTCCTGTTTTCTAAATTTGTATAGAGCCCAACTAGCTACCTGCAAATTCCAAGAGAGGTATCATGATATTTACTTAACTACCTCCCAAAAAAGAAGATTTAATAATTCACAGGCATATATGACAGCCCTCACTGGCAAGTCTTTGTTTTCAACTCACCTGGTCACTACTTCTCCATTTGTCTTCACTGCACATGGTGACAGCTGCCCTCTTCAGAGCTGCCCTTCCCAGAGAGCCTCACGGGAGTGGTGAACAGCACCTGACTGAGGCATCAGTGTGTCTAGCTTCAGTTCTGGCTCTCCACCAACAAGCTTTGTGAATTTAGCAGAAATATTTCATCTCCTGTGGTCTAATTCCTCACCTGGAAAATAAATGGATCACATAGATTGCTTTGATAAAATGAAAAACTCTTCAGTTTTAAAAAATGTGTATGACAGAGTGCCTAAGCCAGAATATCGTTGCTGGACAAATGTTTGTTGCACAAAATACACTTTTAGCAAGACATTTGGCATTTAATATTCTTTTTTACACATAACTGAATTTGCTGTCTTTCAAACATTAGTTACACTGGCTCAGTTTTCCAGCTGGGGCGTCTCTCTGCACACCGGAAAGGATACAAAGTGCTGACAGCAACCACTCAGCTTTCCCAACCACTCAACGTTCCCAATCAGTAAGCACCCTTCATCCCAAAAATATTACTGTGAATAATACTAATGATACTTTTATCCAAATTTCTCACAAAGTAATTGTTAATCAACAAGTTCTCTAGAAACTTTGAAGAGTAAAACGATATCCCAGAGATCATCTGAACTCTAGTCATCCCCGACCTCTTATGATGTATTTTAAGGTCCTGGGGCTCAGTGTCTGATTGGCACAGTGTAGGTCACACACCTGTATGCTGAATGTATCCAGGGAAAGTAAAAGAATCTGGCCCCTCTTAACTGCTGCAGTTACAGGGAAAAACTGGAAACCACTTCACATCAAGACTGCATACTATAGTAATTCCCCCTCAAGGAAATGTGAGTTCTCGTGCAATAAGAGAAGGATATTGGGGAACCAAAGAACAAACAAATGTACACTAAAAATAGCAATGTATGTATCCTCTTGGCTTTTCTTTAACACAGTCACAAAGTGACTAACCACTTGCTATTTCTGATGTAATGTGATTTGGCATATTGCAACCAGACTTAATAGATTAAAATCTTCCTGCTGAACCTGAGGATAAAATGTTTGGACTGCATTAAAATAGGCATTATGAAGAATCCAGCATGGCACTTTTGTCCATTGTTTCCAGTCTTTACTAATAAAATAGCACTGTTTAAAATTTCACAACCACATTTGTTGTCATGGCTAATTCTGAGTATCAACTTGATTGGATTGAAAGATGCAAAGTATTAATCCTGGGTGTGTCCATGAGGATACTGACAAAGGAGATTAACATTGGAGTCAGTGGGCTGGGAAAGGCAGACCCACATTTAATCTAGGTGGGCACCATCTAATTAGCTGCCAGCACAGCTAGAATATAAAGCAGGCAGAAAAATGTGAAAAGACTAGACTGGCCTAGGCTCCCAGCCTAATATTTCTCCAGTGCTGCACCCTTCCTGCCTTCCAACATTGGACTCCAAGTTCCTCAGTTTTGGGACTTGGACTAGCTTTCCCTACTCCTCAGCTTGCAGACAGACTATTATGGGACCTTGTGATTGTGTGAGTTAATACTTAATAAACTCCCCTTTATATAGATATCTATCCCATAAGTTCTGTCCCTCTAGAGAACCATAATACATTAGTATATTAAAATCTGTTTATACTTGTGGGAAAATCCTGGCTTCACCTTGTTTAATCCGAATTTATTTAGCCACAGAACAATTATTTTACTTTTTAATATATTTTTTCACAAAACAAATATTATTTAAAATATTTAAAAATTTAAAAATGTGTCTAACAGGTTACAAATGTTAGAATCATTTGTGTAATTAAAATATACATGTGTATGTATACATATGCATATATATGCAGCTCCCAGCCCCAGTTTGGTATAGGGTAGAAGGAGGAAATAAAGGATATCTGTACTTTTTAAAAAATCAAGAAGTGATATACTCCTAGTTGGAAATTAACAGCTAGAGAAAGACAAGAATCCTGTAGAACCCAGAGTAAGCCAATCTTCTTCAACTCAAATGTAAGAGCTAGGCTCAGTAGCTTGCACCTGTAATCCCAGCACTTTCAGAAACCCAGGCAGGAGAACCACTTGAGCCCAGGAGTTGAAGACCACAAGCCTGGGCAACACAGAGAGACCCTGTCTCTACAAAAAATTTAAAAACTAGCAAGGCGTGATAGCGCACACTGTGGTCCCAGCTACTCTGGAGGTGAGCCACAATCATTCCACTGCATTCCAGCCTCAGTGACAGAGCAAGAACTTGCCTGAAAAAAAACAAAAACAAAATCTTAAGGCCTGAACTGGCTAAGTGGCTAAAAAGGTGAATTTTTTTATTCTACTGAGAGAGAATTTGGAAAAAAAGAAACAGTAATATTAGCTACTTTGCTCTTTATAATTCAAAACATAAATCCTTGACCTTATAGATTGAAAGATCTGCCTAATAATCTGTATATTACAGTGTCTTATATTGGAAAATATACCAAAATCCTTTTTTCTATGTAATATATAGCCACAAAGGAAGGAAATCTGCAGTAAAATATATAGTAAAATTGGGTTGCTATTGTTCACTTAAAAGATGATCATTTAAAAATTATACTTTAAAACTCCATTCAATTTGGTGATTCATATGTCAGGACCGTGAAATTACTGCTACCTAGATTTCATTTAAATTGATGATTTCATGAATAATATTTTATCTTTGTTATATATGTCTATATATACATATAATGTATATAAATATAAATGAAATAGATTTTATATGTGTTTTATATAATTGCTGTCAGATGCAGTCTGTTTGTAATTACTATAGACTACACTATATTTTAAAATTTTTATGTTCTTCTTATCTGCCTTGGTGTACTTTTCAGGGTAGTTAACTGTCATTTTTTAAAGTTATATATGCCTGTATTAAACATAATATTTCTAGATATAGGAAATATTTTTAAAAGGCCTTTAATCCCATATCCAAAGATAATAATTGAATTAGCTACATTTCTTTTATATTTACATATGTATATATTAAGTTGAAGCATGTATTATTTTATATCACCCTCTTTCTACAAAACATAACAATCATTCTTTATGTCTCACATTTTTCAAAGCATTTTTAAATATTATTATGAATTGCTATATAATATCACGGGCTGTAAATATACCATATTCCATTAAACTTCTAAATTATTTAGGAACAAATAACATTTTTATAATACACAGTCTTCCCACACTGATGTATATCAGTTGGGACATAGGCTAAGATGCTATAATAAAGAAAACCAAAAATGTGATGGCTCAAATTCAGTAGAATTCTTTTCCTCATTGCTGGATCAGGCCACGGAAGGTGTGTGGCCCAGGCTGTGAGATGTTCATGCTCCTCAAGGTCATCAGGAATGAAACTCTCTCATGTTGCTTTGCCTTCCCTAGAGGCTATCCTCCTCTGCAAGGCCAAAGCTGCCTTCCCACCACCATCACATCTGTGCTCCGGACCCAAGCATGGAGGAGTAAAAAGTGAGATCAGTTTCATTTTAAAGATGTGGCCTAGGAGTTCACATCTCTTCCACTCATATTCAATAGGCCATGACTTGACTTAATTATGCGGACACTGCACCCAAATGCAAGAAGGGCTGGGAAATGTGAATTCTTCCTAGGTTACATGTCCCCCACTAAAAACATGGGGTCCTATTCCTAAAAGGAAGAATGCAACAATGGATATCAGACACCTACCGGATTCTGCCACAAAGAGCGTTGTTTCCATTATGCAAATATTTTACATCTTTTAGTATAGTTTTATGAGGTTTTTTTTTTTTCCATGTACAGATTTCCTATTT
>NW_016107347.1:8740759-8773860 GCF_001604975.1 Cebus imitator | reverse complement strand
CGGCGTCCACTCACCCTCTGCGCTTTCACTGGGAGCTGCAATCCTGAGCTGTTCCTAAACGGCCATCTTGGATCACCGTCACAGATTTCCTATTATATTGTTAATTATCAGGTATTTTCTATCTGGGAGGGCTACAAATGAGATCTTCCATTATATTTTATAACTGGTTATTACTGGTGTATGAAAAATGTATACATACTCCAGCCAGTTTTCTGAATTTTCTTTTTATTTCTAAGTTTTTTTTATTCCATTTAGTTTTCTAGGAAAATGTACTGTCTCCTGTAAAGAAAGATTATTTTTCGCCTATTTTTAAACTACATTTCTGTTTCATGTATTACTAAGTTAGAACTTCTAAAAAGAACTAGAAGTAATATAGTAATCAAAAATCCACTAGAATAGTTTTATTCTGTACAGACTGAATGTGGCAATTATTTTGTGTGTTTTAATAAAAAATTTTTAGATCAGTTTAGATTTACAGAAAAATTGAACAAACACTCCAAAGAGCTCCCATATGTTCTGCAGTTTCCCGTAATTAACATTTTATATTATAGGTGGGTACAAAAGTAATTGCGGCTTCCTTTCATGGCAAAAGTCACAATTACTATAAAATAATATTAGTTATAACTATAGTATAGTACATTTGTTGCAATTAATGAACAAATAATTATAGATTATTAGTAACTAAAATTCATACATAGTTTATTCAGATGTCCCTAGTTTTCATCTGATCCCTTTTAATGATCCAGAATGCATCCCATCTAGGTTACCACATGACATTATGTGGGATTTAAGAAAGAAGACCGCAAATATAAAATGTCTTTTTGTTTCATATCCAGGTAACATAATATCATTGTAACTCATCACTGTTTACATTTACCTTGGTCACCTGCATGACGTTGTGTTTGTCAAATTTATCGATTCTAGTATCACACTTTTTTCCCTTTCCATACTGTACTCTTTAGAAGGAAGTATTACACACAGTCTTAAAGGATGGAAAGTTTTAGTCTCTTTTTAGGTTAGAGTATCTACATAACTTACTTGGAATTCGGTAAATGTATCTTTTCTCCCTCATTGAATAATGATATAATCATTTCATTATATCTGTATAAACTCATGCATAGTTTTTTATACCCTGAGTTATAATCTAGGACTTTTTAAATATTTGGTTGCTCAACTTATTCTACCATTAGCCTTTGGAAGCATGTTTTGTTGGCTCCTGCACCCCTTTGTCTATTATTTGAAAATAGATAACCTCTAATTTTAAAAAATGTTGATATATTCCTATTTTACAAAGAGTTTTTAATGTTTTGTGTTTTTAAATAAAAGTATCTTTCTTTAATACTATTATATGAAATACTAAAAATTTTTTGATATTAATATATTAACAAATTCCCATTTTTTAAATCCTTTATTACTCGAATAAGCCCTTTTTGATCTCAATACTTACTCACTAATAGGCTGGTAACTTCATTTGTTAATATTTTACTAAACATGTTAACATTTAGACTCAAATAGGAGCTAAGGAGCTTATTTTATATTTCATTTAATTTTTGTGTTATCCTTTAGTATCAAGATTATGCTAACTTCATAAAACCTAATGAAGATATGTTCATCTCTTTCTATACTTTCAAAGCTTGAATATAGTGAGGGAGATAGTTGTAACTTAACAGTTTAAAATAACTACCCTTTAGGACCATCTGACTCTTCAAATCTTTGTGGATGATAACTGATTTTTGTTATTACTTCCAGTATTATTGAACAACATTTTCTGCTTTCTATTGTTTAATTATAATTTGTTACAAAAAATATCTCTAGTCTCATAAATTTCCAAATAGAGCTACACATATTATTCTTTTGTAATTTTTAATTATTTATTTTTTCTGATGATAAATACCATTTTTCTTTCAAATTTGATAATTCTGTAGGAGATGGGGTTTCTCTTTTAGCTTCTTTAATCTTGCTGTAGTGTAATCTTTCCAAAACAAATATACAAATATATCAATTTAATTTATCCATTCTGTATTCAAAATCAATTGTGTGTGCTTTCATATTTATCAGTTCATTCTTTCTTTTTTCTTCTTTATGTTTGTTGTGTTGTAACATTTCTAGTTGTTAGGTAAAATATATAGTGGATTTCCTCCTTCTCTATCTGGTTTTGCTAGTTTGCATTCCCACCAGCAGTGTAAAAGTGTTTCCTTTTCACCACATCAAAGCCAACATCTATTAATTTTTTATTTTTAATTATGGCCATTATTGCAGGAGTAATGTGGTATTTCATTATGGTTCTCATTGCATTTCCCTGATAATTAGTGATGCTGAGCATTTTTTCATATGCTTGTTGGCCATTTGTGTATCTTCTTTTGAGAACTGTTTATTCATGTCCTTAGCCCACTTTTTGATGAGATTGATTTTTTTCCTGCTGATTTGAGTTCCTTGTAAACTCTGGATATTAGTCCTTTGTCGATGCATAGTTTGTGAATATTTTTCTCCCTCTCTGCATGTTGTCTGTTTATTTTGCTGATTACTCTGTTGCTGTGAGAAAGCTCTTTAATTTAATGGAATCTCATCTATCTGTCTTTTGTGTCTGCTTTTGGGTTCCTGGTCATGAAGTCTTTGCCAAAGCCAACGTCTAGAAAGGTTTTTCCAATATTATTGAGAATCTTTATGGTTTAAGGTCATAGATTTAAGTATTTGATCTATCTTGAGGTGATTTTTGTATAGGGTGAAAGATGGAGATCCAGTTTCATTCTTCTGCATGTGGCTAACCAATCATCCGCAGAACCATTTGTTGAATAGGGTGTCCTTTCCTCACTTTACATTTTTGTTTGTTTTGTCAAAGATCAGTTGGCTGTTAAGTATTTGCCTTTATTTCTGGGTTTTCTTCTGTTATATTGGTCTGTATGACTATTTTTATACCAGCAGTGCCATGCTGTTTTGGTGACTATGGCCTTACAGTATAGTTTGAAGTTGGGTAATGTGATGCCTCCAGATTTATTCTTTTTGCTTAGTCTTCCTTTGGCTCTGTGGGCTCTTTTTTGATTCCATATGAATTTCAGGATTGTTTTTTCTGGTTCTGTGAAGAATCATGGTGGTATTTTGGTGGGAAATGCATTGACTGCTCTTGGCAGTATGGTCATTTTCATAATACTGATACTACCCATCCATGAGCATGGGATGTGTTTCCATTTGTTTGTGTTGTTTATGAATTCTTTCAGCAGTGTTTTGTAGCTGTCCTTGCAGAGGCCTTTTATATCCTTGGTTAGGTATATTCCTAAGCATTTTATTTTTTTTACAGCTATTGTAAAAGGGGTTGAGTTCTTGATTTGCTTCTCAGCTTGGTAGTTGTTGGTATACAGTAGAACTACTGATTTGTGTACAATAATTGTGTATCCTTAAATTTTGCTGAATTCATTTATCAGTTCTAGGAGCATTTTGGATGAGTCTTTAGGGTTTTATAGGTAAATGAACATATCATCAGCAAAGAGTGACAGTTTGACTTCTGTACCAATTTGGATGCCCTTTCTTTCTTTCTCCTGTCTGACTGCTCTGGAGAGGACTTCCGGTAATATTTTGAATAGAAGTGGCAAAAGTGGGCATCCTTGTCTTGTTCCAGTTCTCAAGGGGAATGTTTTCAACTTTTCTTCATTCAGTATAAAGCTGGCGGTGGTTTTGTCATAGATGGCTTTTATTATTTTAAGGCATGTCCCTTCTATGCTGATTTTGCTGAAGGCTTTAATCATAAAGGGATGCTGGATTTTGTTAAATGCCTTTTCTGTGTCTATTGAGATAATCAAATTATTTTTGTTTTTACTTCTCTTTATGTGATGTATCACATTTATTGAGTTGCGATATTAATTTGCATATGTCAAACCAACCCTGCATCCCTGACATGAAACCCACTTGATCATGGTGGATTATCTATTTGCTATGCTTTTGGATTTTATTAGCTAGCATTTTGTTGAGGATTTCTGCATCTATGTTCATCAGAGATATTGGTCTGCAGTTTTCTGTATTTTGTTATGTCCCTTCCTGGTTTTGGTATTAGCATGATGCTGGCTTTATAGAATGTTTTAGGGAGGATTCCCTCCTCTATCTTTTGGAATAGCTTCAGTAGGACTGGTACCAATTTTTCTTCGAATATCTGATAAAATTTAGCTGTGAATCCATCTGGTCCTGGACTTTTTTGTCGGTAATATTTTTAATACTGTTTCAATCTTGCTACTTGCTATTGGTCTGTTCACAGTTTCTATTTCCTTCTGGTTTAATATAGGTGGGATGTATATTTCCAGGAACTTAATCCATCTCTTCTAGGCTTTCTAGTTTGTGTGTGTAAAGCTGTTCATAGCAGTCTTGAATAATCTTTTTTATTTCTGTGATATCAGTTGTTATACCTCCCATTTCATTTCTAGTTACGTTTATTTGGGTCTTCTCTCTTTTTTGTTAATCTCCCTAATAATCTGTCAATATTGTTTATCTTTTCTAAGAGTCAGCTTTTTGTTTCATTTATCTTCTATATTGTTTTTCTTGTTTCAATTTCAATTAGTTCTGCTCTGATCTGTGTTATTTCTTTTTCTCTGCTGGGTTTGTGTTTTGTTTGTTGTTGTTTCTCTAGTTCCTTGAGGTATGACCTTAGATGTCTATTTGTACTCTTTCAGACTTTCCATGTAGGCATTTAATGCTATAAACTTTCCTCTTAGCACCATTTTTGCTTTATCCCAAATGTTTTCATAGGTTGCATCACTATAATCTTTCATTTCAACTAATTATTTTTCATCTTGATTTCATTGTTAACCCAGAGATCTTTCAGTAGCAGATTATTTAATTTCCATGTATTTGTGTAGTTTTTAGGTTCCTTTTGGAGTTTATTTCTAATTTTATTCCATTGGGGTCTGAGAGAGTACTTGATATAATTTTGATTTTTTTAAATTTATTTAGATTTCTTTTGTGGCCTATCACATCTATCTTGAAGAATGTTCCACGTGCTGATGAAAAGAATGTAACTTCTGCAGTTGTTGGGTAGAATGTTCTACAAACATCTGTTAAGTCCATTTGTTCTAGAATATAGTTTAAGTCAATTGTTTGTTGACTTTCTTTCTTGATGACTTGTCTAGTGCTGCCAGTGGAGTACTGAATCCCCCACTACTATTGTGTTGCCAATTATCCCATTTCTGAGATTTAGTAGTAATGGTTTTTTTATAACTTTGGGAGCTCCAGTGTTAGGCACATATATATTTAGGATTGTGATATTTTCCTGTTGAACTAATCCTTTGATTGTTATACAATGCCCCTCTTTATCTTTTCCAACTGTTCCTTTAAAGTCTGTTTTGTCTGACAAAATAACTACTCTGGCTCACTTTTAGTTTCCATTTGCAAGGAATATCTTTTCCACTCCTTTACCATAAGTTTATGTGAGTCCTTATATGTTAGGTGAGTCTCTTGAAGACAGTAGATACTTGGTTGATGGATTTTTATCCATTCTACCATTCTGTATCTTTTAAGTGAACATTCAGGCCATTTATATTCAATGTTAATATTAAGATGTGAGGTACTATTCTATTCATCATGCTAGTTGTTGCCTGAATACCTTGGGTATTTTTTATTGTGTTACTGTTTTATAGGTCCTGTGAGATTTATGCTTTAAGGAGCTTCTATTTCAGTGTATTTTGAGGTTTTATTTCAAGACTCAGAACTCCTTTTAGCATTTCTTGTTGTGCTGGCTTCGTAGTGGCAAATTTTCTCAGCATATGCTTGTCTGAAAAAGACTTTCTCTCTCCTTCATTGTGAAACTTAGTTTTACTACATACAAAATTTTGGTCTAATAATTATTTTGTTTAAGGAGGCTAAGCTAGGGCCCCAGTCCCTTCTGGCTTGCAAGGTTTCTGCTGAGAAATCCACGTTCATCTAATAAGTTTTTCTTTATAGGTTATCTGATGCTTTTGCCTCACAGCTCTTAAGATTCTTTCCTTCATCTTGACTTTAGATAGCCTGATGGCTATGTGCCTAGGGGAAGAACTTTATGCAATGAATTTCCAGATGTTCTTTGAGCTTCTTGTATTTGGATGTCTAGATCTCTAGCAAGACCAGGGAAGTTTTCCTTGATTATTCCCTCAAGCAAGTTTTCCAAACTTTTAGATTTCTCCTTTTCTTCAGAAACACCAACTATTCTTATGTTTGGTCATTTAACATGATCCCAAATTTCTTGGAGCCTTTGTTCATTTTTAAAAGGTTTTTTCTTTGTCTTTGTCAGATTGGGTTAAGTCAAAAGACTTATCCTCAAGCTCTGACTTTCTTTCTTCTACTTGTTCAATTCTACTGAAACTTTCCATTGTATTCTGCATTTCTCTAAATGTGTCTTTCATTTCCAGAACTTGTGATTTTCTTTATGATATCTATTAATCTGGAGACTTTTTCATCCATATTCTGTTACTGTTTTTTAAATTATTTAAGTTGGTTTTCATCTTTCTCTGGTGACTTACGTAGTTTAATAACCGTCTGAATTCATTTTCTGGCAATCCAGATATTTCTTTTTGGTTTGGATTCATTGCTGGAGAGCTAGTGTGATCTTTTAGGGGTGTTACAGAACCTTGTTTTGTCATATTACCAGAATTACTTTTCTGTTTCCTTCTCATTTGAGTAGCCTGCTTCACTGGAAAGATCTGAAACTCAAGGGCTGCTGTTCAGATTCTTTTGTCCCACAGAGTGATCCCTTGATGTGATGTTCTCCCTCTTTCTCTAGGGATAGGGCCTCCTGAGAGCCAGACTGCAGTGATTGTTATTGTCCTTCTGGGTCTAGCTACCCAATAGGGCTACTAAGCTCCAGGCTGGTGCTGGGGAACATTTGTAAAGAGTCCTGTGATGTGATCCATCTTCAGGTCTCCCAGTCATGGATATCAGCACCTGCTTCATGGGAGGTGGCAAGGGAGTGAAGTGGACTCTGTGGGAGTCTTTGGTTGTACTTTTGTTTAGTACACTGGTTTTCTCAAATGCCGGTTATGCTCACAGTTAAGTTGTCATGTAGACGAACACCTCTGGTTAGCCAGGGTGTTGCAGGCAGTGGAATTAACTATTGTTTTCTCCTTCATTGGAGCAGTGTTGTTCTGTTCTAAGTTGCTGTAAGGGCTTGAATTGGTTGGCCTCCAGCCAGGAGGTGGCACTTTCAAGAGAGTTCCAGCTGCAGTAGTAGAAATAACCTAGTTCTACATTGGCTAGGATGAGTACTCCGGTTTCTCAGGTGATGGGTAGGGCCAGAGCTCCCCAGGCATTATGCCTTTTGGCTTCAATTAAGAAAGGTGGGTAGAGAAAAACCATCAGGTGGAGGCAGGAGTAGGTGGGCCTCAGCTCACACTATCCTTAGGCAGGACTTACTATAACCACCATAGGGGCCTGTGGGGGTGATTCTCAGGCCAATGGAATTATGTTCCCAAGGAGGTTATGTATGCCTCTGCTGTGTCATAGGGAAGTAAAGGAAAGCAAGCAGTGACAGGCTCACCCAGCTCACACACAACCAGCAAGGCCAGTCTCACTCCCGCCTTGCCTCCCTAATCATGCTGAGTTTATATCCAGGTACTCTTCAAGTAGGTTTGAGATCTTGCCCCAGGCTACAAGCTTCCTGGCTGAGAAAGCAAGCAGTGCTTTCAGACCTTGCACCTCCCCACCTGCCCACATCTTTGGCTGTGGCTTCTGCACTCATATCTGTACTTCCCCTTCATCCCACCCCCAACACTGGATTCTGCTCAGGAAAGTTCATGCTCAGTTGAAATTGTTACAAAGTTCATCTAGGAGCTTCCTTCACCCTGTGGACCCTCCCAAATTCCTCCGGCTGCCTTCCCTTCCGCAATGACTTCTGTGAGATAAGACCAATAATGGCTTCCCTGGACTTGAGCTGAAGGACTGGGAGTATCTACAGGGCTCTCCCCACTTCTTCTTCTACTTATATAGGTAACAACCCTAAAGCTCCCTAAATCCATTTCAGCTGTAGGAAAGGTTAAATCCTTCTCTGGTGACCTGGATTTTCAGGTTCTCCAGTGGGAATGTGTGTTTGGAGGCTACTTCCCCTCTCACACTTTGGAAACTCACAGATTTTTGGTGGTATCACAGCATTTGCAGTAGCAAGTGTTTCTTTCAAAGGGTGACTTCTTTCTATTTTCCTGGTATATTCTTGCAGTGGTCCTTGAAGTAAATGTTCACAATGTGAGTCTTCAGATACTGTTCTTTTTATCTAAGTGAGAGCTGCATCCTGTCTATCTGCCTTTTGTTTCTCCTATCCTATATTTAGTATATGATTTAAAGCTATGAATTTGCTTTTGTGTACAGAGATGGCTGTGTCTGTAAAATTTTAATGAATAGCCTTTTCACATTTGTCTATATAATCATTTTAGAATTAGAAATTGCAAGTCTTTAGTAAGAAAATTATAGAGTAAAATTCATAAATCTTGAGTTTTAAAAAAAGTAATATTTTGGAATAGGTGGGAATTAGGACAAGAACATAAGTGGTCTCTAGGTTTTAATGATACTTTTTTTTAATTAAAAGAAAGGTTGAAGGAAGCCTTATGTTAAGATTTTTTAAAAACTGAATTTTTATATTCTAACTACCTAAACAGACGTAATTCACTGACTAGTGAAGATTAGATTTTGGTATGCTCTGCTATTAATTGTAAAATATTTTCTCTATTGTGTTTTACTTTCTCTAATATAAAATATAAGATGGACTTTATGCATCTGAAATGTAATTTTTAACTTGTGGACTGGTGACCTTAAAAATTATTTTGTATAAGCCCCAGAAAGAAATGCATTTTATATCACAACTCTGTGAACACATATACATACACAAATTAAATAACAGTCTTACAAAAAACACTTACTTTACAAAATGCACTGATATACAGTTGAGCCTTAAACAACATGAGTTGTTCTCTTCCTTATGATTTTCTAAATAATATTTTTTCTCTAGCTTATTGTATGAATACAGTGTATAATATACACAACCTACAAAACACATTAATCACCTTTTACGTTACCAGTAAGGCTTCTGGTCAACAGTAGGCTATTTGTAGTTAAGCCTTTGGTGAGTCAGAAATTATACAGGGATTTTCAGCTTCTCAGGGAGGTCAGCATCCCTTACTGGCAAGTTGCTTAGGAGTAAACTATATTTTTATTCTGTTCCATTTCATTTTATAATTTTTAAAAATACTGTTGATCCACTAGGATCAAGTAATTATTTAATTGTATAAGACCCTTGGTTTACAAAACACTATTCTGGGCCCTGTTAACACTTAAATTTTTAAGCCTTATTCATTGGAAAAGTACATGGTGTCACAAAACATGGTTTTTTTTTTTAGTAGTTTGTTTTACTTCATTGTTAATATGTTTGATAATAGGCCTATTATCATCATTTAAATGGAGAATGGCATTATTAAGATTCTTTTTTGTATTTTCAGAAATATATATAGTCTGTGATGTTTTTTAAGCAGTATCAAAAATTGTTTAATGTGCTCTATTCTCTTATAAATCTAAGTTCCTAGAAAATGATCTTTTATTAGCATTGATAAAGCCTGAGCACAATAAAAGCATCGATTTTTTTTTTCAATGTCCGCAAATGTGGCATGTGTCAGTTGCGTATTTTTCCTCTGGCTTCACACAGGATATTTCATTCTCTTCTCCAGTAACTTGAGAGCAAGACAGTAGAAGGGAAGAGACTTCAGTTACAATGGTGAGTAATATTTGCTAAAAAGACCTGGGCTGTGAAGTTCTTGCATCAAGTTTCACTTCATATGGTGAAGTGTCATTCTCTGAGACATGCTTTCAGATTTTGGATCAGGCCCCAAATTCATTGTTAGTTCTGAAATTTTTACTTCTCTCAGGGAGGGCCTGCCCTTGTTCATTGTACCTGAATCATAAATTTCATAAATGGTGACTTCCCCTAACTCCAGTCAGGACAAATATAAAATTACTGACTCAGGTTGCTTCTCTCCAGATTGGAGAATATAAGACAAAATCCCCAGGATTTTTCATACTTGTCAGTAGGACTCCTGGGGAGTAAGTTGGGTTTAAGAGGCTCACCATTCCACAGTCATGTTTCTTTCCTTAGCTATAATTCTTTGAAGCACTGGATTTTGTCCCTTTCTTGTTTGAATTGCTGCTGTGGATTTTTTTGTTTGTTTGTTGGAGGGAAAGACATAGGGGCTCTGATTTGTACTTTTGTATTGTCTTTCAGTTCATTATGAATTGGCCTAGTGATATTCTATAGAGCAGCTTCATTTCACTTTTATCCAGGAAATTTCTATTAAATTTTGTAACCAGCTTTATGAAGTTGTTCATATCTAACTTTATGTTAACTAGTTCTTTCCAATTCAATTACTCTGCTGAAATCTAGTTGTAGAATCTCTTACACGTATCTAAATTGAAGGCTGTAGCATTCTCATTTTAAGAAAAAAAAACCCTGTAACCTCAAATGTGATTCTCCTTTCAAAAAGAAAGTCAGCTTTGACTAAAAGAAAATCACAAACCCACTCGCCTATTTATAAGGAAACTTTTTTTTATTCCAGTACTGTGTTCTATATATCTTCTCTTTGCTGGTAAGAGAGGTTAGAGAATACAGAGTACTTGTGACCTGATGAGCTAAACTAAGTTCTATTTTATAACTATTTTCTGATATAATGAAATTATTTTTGTTTTTCCGCTATTCAATATAAAGAA
Source organism: Cebus imitator (assembly GCF_001604975.1). Classification (NCBI taxonomy): domain Eukaryota; kingdom Metazoa; phylum Chordata; class Mammalia; order Primates; family Cebidae; genus Cebus; species Cebus imitator. Next base: position 8,763,165 of record NW_016107347.1, on the reverse strand, counting down.
ATAAGGACTATACTACCATTAAATTCATTTACTATAATGAATAAACGCCTGTTTTTAGCCATCTGCACTGTAGACTTCTAAATGCTTTTACAAAAGTCAAGAATTATGAAGTATATTTTTAATGTTATTGTGGTAATTCATAAATCAAATGTAATTTTTGATTTTTTAATTTTCCTCCGCAAAGCTGTATTCTCGTTTCCAACAGTACCAAAAAATTGTTTTCAAAAAACTGTTAGTTCGTGTTTGAACAGCAGCTCTTTGTCTCTGCTGTGACATGTTTAAAAGAAAAATTGCTTCTAAAGTTAAAAATCCTGCAACGCAGTTCAAAACTGTTTATTCTTTAACAAGGAACCTGTAGAAAGAATGTGCTATTGGACTGTTAATCTTAATTATTTTCTTCTTGCTCCCCTGTATCTTACCTCCTCATCTCTTTATGACCTTTTCCTTATATCTGAGTTCTTTAATACCTATAATTTTCTGCTCCTTTTTCATGGTGGTCAGGTCATTCTGCACTCTACAAAGAATGCCAGATAGCATATAAACTTTTCTGTGACTTCAAAGGTAAATCATTTTGAGCAATATGCCCTTCCATGAGCATACAAATGATCGTTTTTTTCCACTCTTCAATTGTATTTCTACTGGCCCTATGTAAGTTTTGTTCTGTGTACTTATCTTCAAATAAGAAGATCCTTATAAAGATATGGCATTTCCAAAAACCTAGGGAAATAGCTTGTCATTGGCCCTGCTCATTCTTCGGTTGGATGCCAGTCAAAATTCCATTTCAGGCTTATTGCAGGTTAACATGTGCAGTTTCTAATTTAATTCCCAGTGTCTTCCAGGTCTTCCTGTGGTTCAGCTAAATTTAGGTGAGATGAGCTTCAAATTCTACCTCCTAGATGTCTGATAATCCTAAGAGACTGTGCACAATTTACTGAAACCAGAACTCTTCCTATTTCCAGACTACTTACCTCTGCTTTAAATGTTCCAGGATGCAATGATCACCTCCAGTCTCTCCCTACTTCTTAACTGGTGAGAGTTGAGAATACTTGCATTCACAAAGCTTCACTATCTGAATGGAGAAGTCAGGCCACCTGTGTCAATGTGACTTAACTATTCATACTAGGACATTATTAAAGGAAGACAAGGGTTTCAATAAATACCTAATTTTATTGATTGCTTTAGTAAATTCCTACAAACCAGTTTATCAAAAAAAAATCTAAGCAGCTTTCCCAGGAAATATTTTGCTTATTAGCAATTATTCAAGATCCTAAGACCATTGTAATTGTCAATCCTAAACTATTATGTTATGAACTTTACTCTATCCTAGCACGTTTCCACCTTGAAATACCAGCCTTATGCCACTTAAGTCTGGATGATAACCTTTATAAAAATCCTGTGACCTCTCTCTTCTATGACATTTCTGAGATGATCAAGGTATCATTCTGCTTTCTTGCATTAGGTTTAATAAATTTAGTTCTGATTGGTAAACAGGTTTTTTGATAGTCTTCTGAAGAGTTGACATCTCCTAGGCTTATATACCATCTTAATGAGCTCACTTGATTTTAATATAGAGAAAAAACGGGGGAAGAATAACAGTATATAGACCTCCTCCATGAGCATGAGTAGAAGACTCACTTGTCTAGTTCTCTAGCAATTTGCCCCAGGTCCAAATTAGAAATTAGTAATTGAGGTAGATGCCTTCCATCATTTCATATAGATGAGGTTTGATGTGACAAAACACAGCTAGGCTAGGCTAACAGTTGCATTGTTATCAGTCCAGACATTGGTAATATTGGTCTTTGGAGTTTCTCCAGGAGTCTACAGTAGGTTGTCTACAAGAATTACATTTAGACTGTTTTCATTTTCACTAGAGTTTCAGTTTAGCTATTTTAGAAGATGTTAGAAGATAATCTATGAAGGACTTCTAGGCAGATGTCATTTTAAACAAAAAATGTGTGACCCTTTTCAAAGCAAAGTATTTACGACTACCATTCAAATTGGTCATTCATTTTTTTCCCCTACTGTTTATTAAACCGATATTTACTATCTACATGGGGCCAACAATTGTGAGAGGCATGGAAGATTTTTATTCTTTACCTTCAGGGATAATATACCTGTCTATTCAGTGATAACTTTTATATATTTATTCCTTATGTAAACATAGATTTTTCTCACTGAGAAGAAAAAAAGTATTCCAAATTTAAAGTGGGATTAAATGTTAGTGAGGAACAAAGGGTATGTAAATTATATACAAATTATTTATACCAGAATCAAGAGTTCTTGCCTCAAATTTAGAATTTCGAAAAGGCTGCATTTCAAACATAATGAAAAGGCTTATTTCATTATGTTTTTCTTGAATAGTGCGGTAAACGGTCATTTCTTATAAATACTTGAGAAAACTTGAAATTTGCCCCAGGCTAGAAGTGAATACTAACCTGACTCCTCCATGTTGGAAGGCAACCCCATTAAACAATTATAGTGAAATGGAGGTTTTTATATTTGTTGGAAATTATTTCAAATAAATTCAACAATCATATCCTGAAATCCAGCTACACAAGATCTATATTATGCATATTACTGAAGTGAAGGTGACTTCTAAGAATTTTTAATATGTGTTATTTTCCCATCAACATAACTTATGGTTGACCAGTTTCCAGAGTTTATATTAATAGTCTAGGTACATTATTAACTAATGGCTAACAAAAAAAAATGAAAAGGTCATATTAGGCCTGATTGAGACCTAAAATTACTACAGTAAAACAGCATTTATGAAGATATGATGGGTGATCTCACCACTGTGCAATGACTTTGTGTCTTAATTTTTCCAGGACAGCCTTTACACCAAATGTTTTGTCTTGTCATTCCATAAGAACTATTCAAAATACTTAGGTTAACTTCGGGTCAAAAATTATGGTCCAGTTTTCTCTGTGATATAGTTTCCATGAAGTAAAATTCACTATACAGAACTACATCTCTCATACTATAAATTCATTAAAATTCCACAGAAAGTTTTATAACTGATTGTATTCAGCTATGCTTGGTGTGAATATTGCTGGTAGTGTTGATTAGTGTGAATGCATTTGTATATTTCCTTGAATGAAAGTTTTTAAAAGGAAGAGTAGGAAGGACACATATGAGTGCTGGGTGCATGTAGGGTATGTGAATTAGTGTTAGAGAATATTAATGAAGATAGGAGAGGTCCCAGATAAAGAGATTAAAAAATAAAAATTCATATTTTGTTATCTCAGAATTTGCCTGGATTTGGCCCTACATGAAATGACTTTTCAGCTCATGCCCAGTAAGACTTACATGTCAGTTATATTCACAGTTTGATTCCATTAACTTGAGAGCTATTTATATTGCTCATCAATAACTATTAAATGGAGAATAGCTCTCCATTTAATTTAGTTAGTTGCTCTCCTTTCCCTGACTACAGGGGAAAAATGTATGTTCAGGAAAATCTAATACCAAAGTGATTTTGAGGAAAGGAAGGTATTGTTTCCACCCCCAGAAATTATGCAAATTCTATCCTGGCCTTCGGGATATTCACTGAGGCCAAATTCCATAAGTAAAATTCTGGTCTTTGTACACCCAGCATAAAAAGCCTCTGTAAGCTGGCCAGTTCTAAGCCACCTTGACAATATTAAGGTTCAGAACAATTTGCTGAAAGTAAGCCTGAGGATTTCTTAATAACCCAATTTCTGCAATCTGACCTGGAGCTAAATCTGCAATTCCCAGTCTGTCTCAGCATCAAACTATCCTTTGAAATGAAGAGACAACAGGAGTTGACACCTTTTCAGTTTATATCATCTATATACATGTCTGAACAGAAGGCAGAAATTCATGAGACATCATTAGACACTAGAGGAGGTTACAAAATTCCCATTGGCAAAGAATCTATGTGGAATGAAGTAGGTTAAAGTCTGCCTTGAGGCAGGGAATGCCCCTCAAAAAGTCCTCTCCACCCTGAGAAACTTCATGACCAAATAGTGAACTCTCATCAGATGCAAGCAGACAGGAATGAATTGTGCTACCCATAGCCATGAACACTTCTATGAAGGATCTTGTATTTGTTCTTGTATTTAATAGAACTGTGAAAATCATAATCAAAACAGAGGACAACATGAATCCATTTCCTTCCCACTATCCTGAAAAATGGCAATGATGCAGAAGGGAAAAAATGGAAAAAAAGCTAGAAACAAAGGATTAATTGGTCAGGAAAGGAACAGTGACCGAATGGATAAGGAAGAGATTTATACAAAACAGTTAAAAATTAACCCACCAAAAAAAATAACCCACCAAAAATATTAACCCACAAAAGCTCATGTGATAAGCAAATTTTATCAGTGTGTCTATTCTACAGAAATGTGGCCGTGGGCCAACCAAGGGTAATGAGGCCCCAGAATCTAAGATAAGGCACATACTTAATATGGAAGTAGCAAGAGAGGATATATGTTATCTACACCTAAAAATCTTCAGAAGTACAGAATCAAGCTTTCAGTATGCAGATGTTGGTGTAAGCCAGTTTGAGACCTCTCAAAAAAAGAAATTCCTGGAAGCAGAAGGCAGAGATTGGTCATGAAAGAGGTGGAGGAACTTTATTAGCCAAAGAAAAGGCTTTCTGCAACTTGGAACTCCCTTCAGGTTAAACTTCCATGCCAACTACTTATTCATGCCAAGAGCTTTTCAAAGGAGTCTGCAAGTGAAATAAAAACACCTGTCATGACTTTGGGTGAACCCTTCTGGACATTTGGCAAAAGGAGATCTCCTTGCTCTGTAGTGTAGAATACAACCAGTTACATACTGTAATTATCAAGTAATCTGTAGTGTAGAAGATCTAGTCCATCTCTCCTTCCAAAAGCTGTGACTCGCCTGGCACCTAAATTGTCTCATTAAATTCTGGAGCCTGAAGCCATTCTCTATCTTTAAGAGCATGAGAGCACGTTTTCTATTTGTATGACCTAGTTGGGAGGGCTGTCTGTGCAGCATCAGCTCCCAACAACAGCTCACACTTCCACCCCGTGTGTTTCACAAAGGAATGGTCCCATATGGGAAGCCTACAGAGAACCCTAGTGAAGTCCACATAAGAGACTACCAGGCCCTCCCTAGGAAAACTCAAGAAGTAAGTGATAAGAAATAGATTTGATTTTAGTCTTTCTCTGAACATAACTTTTTGAGATTCATTCAGGTACAGCATGTATCAGTTTGCTCTTATTTATTGCTGAAAAGTATTCTCTTGTATGGCTATATCACATTTTGTTTATCCATTCACTAGTTGATGGACAGTTAGATTGTTTCCAGTTTTGGCTATTGGGAATAACATCGCTGTGAACATTCATTTTCTGAGCTCTTGTATAGACATATGTTTATTTTCATTTCTCTTGGGTAGAATTTGGTGGAAATGCTGTGTCATATGATTCTGTGATTCTAAAAGCAAAATTTAAATTGAAAAGTGATCAAAGAAAAGCTATTTTGGAAATATTAAATCAAAAAATAAAAAGTAGCCAAATTCCTGTCCTAAACTGTTATATCATTTCAGTAAAGACCATTATTTATGTTTTCAGTTCTTCTCGCATAGATGGTCAGCCCAGCAGAACTACTGCACACCTCATTGTAGATCCTTCTGTTTATCCTTTGAGGACAGCCTATTCTTTGATACTTAGAAAACAAAAGAAAGCAAGAAGACTAAACTCCTCACCTCTACCTCTTCTTTTCCTGACCCACTTTCCCACCAGGGAGGGCTTCATGGAATTTAGACTTATATTCTAAATCAGCAGGACACTGGTCAGCCCTTTATGAATTTGGAAAGAATTTTTTAAAACTGCACAAAAACTTCTCTGGAAGTTCTGACTTTCTTGCTGTTTTCTCTACTTACCTTTGTCCCTTAAATATCCATATTTTCCGGGGAATCTATTGTCTGACTCCTCCTATTTCCCCCAAATAGTCTTATTTACCATTCTTTGCATATCCAAGACTCCCAAATCTTTATTTTCTGACTACTCATCTTATTCCAAGACATTTGCAGCTTCCTTTTTAACCTTCTACTCAGTCACCTACTGGAACTCACCATTTTAAGAACTGAATTCCTCATCTTCATCCATACACCTGCTTTCCTTACTTGATTGCTTATTTTAGGAATTAAGATCATTTTCCACCCCAGTCTGCCGCATTAAAGTCATCCTTAACTCTTACTCCTCCCCTTAATCTTTCCCCACATATAATCAAATACTACTTCTATGGATTCCACCTTCTAAAGATTGTGTCTGGCTCTTACTTCCTTTCCAAATGCACATGCCTCAGTTGTGGCCTTCTCATTTCTTCCCTGGATCACCCATTCACCCTGACTGCAGTTTGTTTTCTTCATCCTCTGTATTGCCTCCAGGGTCACTTTCACAAAATGAACGTTCATAAAATGAAAGTCTCATCATGTATCTACCCAGTTTAAAATCCATCAGGAGTACCCAATCACTTTTGGAAAAACAGTCAGCATTTTAAACATGATTTCTATGTTTTGTGTGATCTGGCCACTGCCTATCTCTTTCATCTTACATTCTGCCACTCTGGAGAATCTACCTCATAAAGAAAACCAGATGAAGTGTAATTCCTCAAATATCAAATGCTTGCTTCTCACATTGTGTTCTTATCTCTGCACATGCAGTTCTTTCTGCTTGGTGTATTCATCTTTGCCTTTTACTCATCTTCACGTTGCAAATTAAACTCCATGAGGCCTCATTTGACTCTCTGAATGTCCTAGAGGCCTTTACTTTATGCTTCTAATAGTTTTCCTTATAATGACAATCACCATGTGTTGTGATTTTGCTTAGTTGTGTGCCTCCCCATACTTAAGTGTGAATTTATATAAGGGCATAAACAGTATTATAACAGAATATTAACAGTACGGTTTCCAAGGCTTGAATCTTGGCTTTGCTTTTACTATCTCCATAATCTGGGTAAGGTTTTTAAACTCTGTGTGTCAGTTTCCTCATTAGCAAAATATGAAAAATAATAGTATCTATCTCATCACATTATTGGAAAATTGAAATTAGTTAATTCATCTAAGATACTCTGAAGTTTGGTATTCTTCTTCATCAATATCATCATCATAATAGAAGAAATGAATAAACTATTAATAGCAATCTCAAGACAGTAGTAACTAATATAAGAGAATATAAGTTTTCCCTTCCCCTTTCCCAAGACTACAAAGACAGAAATACATAGAGCCAATTAACTTTTGATGAGTACCCTCCATTAACAAGGGTGATACAGTGTCCAAAGGCAAGGGAACAGACTACTTCAAAATAAAAAGAACTGGTGGTTCGTCTTACATGTTTTAGAGAGGTCAAAAAGATAGAAAATTAAGGCAAGTTCATTTGGATCTGGGTACTGGACAGTCTCTCAAAGAAGAGTGCACTTCTTGGGGATGGAAAGGACAGGAGTCACACTGCTGGAAGTGAAAAGGTGGAAGAAGTGCCGAGGAAACCAACACATGGATGCAGACCACCTCTTCAAGAACCTTGACAGCTAAGAGGAGGGTTAAAGTACAGCAGAGGTGAAGGGGAGAAATAGAATGCTCATGGGTTTAATTTCCTAATCACACTGCTTTGCCAGTTTTCCCTTTTGAGGGAATAAATGTTGCCTTTACCAGAGGAAATAAATGCCTGTCACCTTGGGGACAACTTCTCTATTTGCTAACCATCAGTGTCTTGCCAAGAGTATAATGGATGATAACATCTATGGGGAATGTCTGAATTTTTTTTTTTCATTACACCATTTACTTGAAGAAATTCATTGTTTCACTATTCTTGTCACATTTTAAGGTGAAGAGACAGACATTGAGGGAGAAGAACAAGAATGTCCCTCACTTGCTAAAACATGTAAGGAATGTATTAAACGTTTGAGTCACAGATACCCATCAAGACATTAGTCACTTTTACATAGCTCATTATGATACACTGTAAGTTTAAAAATTTCAGGTAAACTGATTTCTTTACTAAGGTAACTACTGAATGTTAAATTTAAAATTGTACTATTTTTTCCTCATTAAAAACAAATTAAACTTCATGTACAAATAGTAAAAATCACAAAACAAAAATTAAAATATGCAATCCTGTCACCCGCAAGAAAGTACTGTTAACAGTTTAACGTATTTTCAACCAGTTTTTTCTATACATTTACATATGCACACACATGCACAAAGTTTTACAAAATTAACAGAATACTTATTTTAAACTTTCTACTCTGCCTTGTATCACTTCATATCAAACCATAGGTACTTTTCCATGTTCTTAAGCATTTATTGAAAACAAAACTTACAATAGTTATATGATGTTTCATTTATTTTATTTGATACTTTTATTTTTGTTGAACACACAGCAAGGTTTTCCTTTTCCATTTTCATCTTATTTTTCACTATAAATAATGTGGAAAAAAAATTAAAAACTTGTCCAGTAGCATTTGACTCTAAGTCTGATAATTTCTTAAAAATCATTCCTAGCCAGGCATAGTGGTACATGCCTTTAGTCCCAGCTACTCAGAAGGCTGAGGCAGGAGGATCGGTTGAGGCCAGGAGTTCGAGGCTGCAGTACATTATAATTGCACCTGTAAACAGCCACTGCACTCCAGCTTGGGAAACATAGTGAGGCCCCAAAATCTATGAGACACACAGACAAATAAACAAGAAAAAACAACCCCATTAAAAAGTGGGCAAAGGACATGAACAGACACTTCTCAAAAGATATATTGAGGTGGCCAACAAACATGAAAAAATGTTCGACATCACAAATCATCAGATATGTAAATCAAAACCACAATAAGATACCATCTTACACCAATCTTACACCAATGACTAACAATAAAAAGTCAAAAAATAACAGACATTGGTAAGATTGCAGAGAGAAGGGATCACTTATACACTGTTGGTAGGAATGCAAATTAGTTCAGCTCCTGTGGAAAGCAGCTTGGAGATTCCTCTAACAACTTAAAACTGGACTACTGTTTGACCCAACGATCCCATTACTGGGTATATATCTGAAGAAATTTAAATCAATCATTGTACCAAAAAGACACACACATGCATGTGTTGATTGCATCAGTATTCACAATAGCAGAGGCATGGAATCAACCCAGGAGCCCATCAATGGTGGACTGGATAAAGAAAACGTTTTACATATACATCATGGAATACAATGAAATTATACAAAAAGAATGAAATCATATGCTTTGCAGTGACATGGATGCAGCCGGAGGCCATTATCCTAAGCAAGTTAACACAGAAACAGAAAACCAAATACCATGTGTTCTTACTTATAAGAGCTAAAGAGTGGGTACACATGAACATGAAGATGGGAACAGTAGACACTGAGGGTTCCAGTAGGGGAGACAAGTAGGAGGGGAAGGGCTGAAAAACTACCTATCAGGTATTATGTTTGTTTCTTGGGTGACAAGATCATTAAATCCCAAACTACAATATCACACAATGTATCCTTGTAACAAATCTGCACATGTACCCCCTGAATCTAAAGTAAATTTTTTTTAATTTTTACAATAGAATTGATTTATATAATAATTACAATAATAAAGTACTTCTTATTAGAAAGCACACATTACTGTATTATTTTCCAGGCATTAATAGCAATTGACATTCCTACCACCAATATGGGATGGTACTAAGCTCCCTGCACTCATCCTTGCCTGCGTTTCTAGTATCATTTTCCACATGATCTGTGAAATATGAAACCTATTTTTATTTGCATTTTCACTTACTGATGAATTTGAACTTTTTTAGTATCGATTATAGTCCATTTGTATTTCTTCTTTTTATTCTGTCTGAGCACTATTTTGTTTTGTTTAATGATTTTTACAGATATCGTTTTGAGAAAAATATTAACCCTCTGCCACATTTATCTTTTCATTGTGATGCTTTTTTGCTTTCTCCCATAGCTAAAATGTGATATTGTTAAACTTTGTACGTCAGAATGTTAATGAAGTTTAAATATTTGGCATTTCCTCATGGCTTTTATTTTTAGAAAGATTTTTAGTCTAAATTAGATGAATTTTATTCATATTTTTCTTTCAAATGATGATTTTGTATGTAACCCTTTAACTCACCTGGAGTTTACTTTGGCATATAAAATGAGGTAATGTTTTAACTTTATTATGTTCCAAATATCATCCAATCATTACAGCATAATTTTGTTAAATTATGACCCAATTATTCCCTCTACTACTAATTCATAGGACAACCTTTATGGATAATATACTAATTTTTCTATACTAAGGTCTACTTCTGTATTTTCTATTCAGTTGCATTGATTTGGATACTAATAACGTTAACATTCAATGACTAACTTTAGAGTATGTTTTGGTGCCTAGTAGGGTACTAATAGCATTTTATTATATTATGTCTGGCTTCCTGTGCTTTTACTTCCCCAGAGAAATAATTTGTTTCCACATTGAATTCCCAAGATATATGTAGGAAATAACTAATTTTTTTATCTCGAATGGTCCCATCCAACTTTTCCAAGTTACCCCTTAACTCCTGGAAAACATTCTCTGGTGATAAAGAGGTGATGGGCCCAAATATTTTCCTTGTGGAGGTAACTGAAGAACAGATATCCCTGAAGTAGCCATGTATCCTGTTGAGCACATTGATTCCCAACCTATGTATTGGAAAAATGAGAATGACTAATTTTCAAAAGCAGGGTCTTCAGCAAAATAAACCAAAGGAATTTCTTCTTAGGTTTTCAGCTCTTCAATTATAAAACTTAATTGAATAAGAAAACCATTTATTTTTATTCATCAAAGTATCTAACAAAATATATTCAGTTTGCTAATTGGGCATATAAAATAAGTTAACTGTGTTTGCACTATTATTACTTTTCCTTTCCAAATTTTATTTTAGGTTCAGGTGGTATATGCACAGGTTTGTTACATGGGTAAATTGTGTATCATGGAGGTTTGGTATATAGATTATTTAATTATCCAGGTAATCAGCATATGTACTCAATATTTAGCTCCCACTTGTAAAGTGAGAACAAATATTATTTGGCTTTCAGTTCTTGTGTTAACTTGCTCAGGATAATGGCCTCCAGCAACATCCATGTTGCTGCAAAAGGACATTATTTCATTCTTCTTTATGGCTGTATAGTATTCCATGATGTATATGTACTGACTTTTCCTTATCCAATCCACCACTGATAGGCACCTGGGTTGATTCCATGTCTCTGCTATTGTGAATAGTGCTGCAATCAACAAATGTGTGTGTTTGTCTTTTTCACAGAATTACTTAAATTCCTTTGGGTATATACCCAGTAATGGGATTTCTGGGTCAAATAGTAGTCCAGTTTTAAGTTATTAGAGAAATCTCCAAACTGCTTTCCACAGGGACTAAACTAATTTACAATCCCACCAGCAGTGTATAAGTATTCCCTTTTTTCCACAACTTTGCCAGAATCTGTTATTTTTTGACTTTTTATTAATAGCCATTCTGATTGGTATGAGATGGTATCTCATTGTGGTTTTGATTCCATTTCTCTAATGATTAGTGATTTTATGTCTTTGATCATATGTTTGTTGGCCATGTGCATTGTTCTTCTGAGAAATGTCTGTTTGTTGTCCTATGCTAGAAGTCCTTGCAGAGCAATCAGGCAAGAGAAAGAAATAAAAGTCATCCAAATGAGAAGAGAAGAAGTCAAACTCTCTCTCTTTACAGATGATATGATCATATATCTAGAAAACCAACAGACCAGAGAGACTTCCAGTTCTGGTAAACCACTTCAGCAAAGTTTCAGGATACAAAGTTAATGCACAAAAATTAGTAGTATTTCTGTATACTAACAACGTCCAAACTGAGAGCCAAGGCAAGAATATAATCTAATTCACAATGGCCACAAAAAACAAACAATACCTAGGAATACAGCTAACCAGGGAAGTGAAAGATCTCTAGAATGAAAACTGCAGAACTGGTGAAAGGAATCAGAGATGTCACAAACGAATGGAAAAATATTCCATACTCATGGATACAAAGTATCAATATTGTTTAAACAACCATACCATCCAAAGCAATTTACAGATTCTTGCTATTCCTATGAAACTACCAATGACATTTTTCACAGAACTAGAAGAAACTATCCTAAATTTGATATGAAACTAAAAAAGAGCCAAAAAATAGCCAAAGCAATCCTAAGCAGAAAGAACAAAGCTGGAGGCATCACGCTACTCTATTATTTTTTAACTTGATTTATTAAGTTTCCTTCTGTAGTATAAAGAGTATGAAATACCAATGCCTACTCAATTTTCAAATTGATTCTCTCAAATAAAATCTTTTTTTTTTGGGCATTCTCACAAATAAAATCTTTCTTTGGCAGGGGGAATTGTAGTTAGAAGATGTTTCTTCTTGGAAAGAAGTAGGAACACAATGGTTATTTACTAAAAATGCATAGCTCTCTTAGTTTTGTGATGATCCAAAGGACGGGCCTCATCAGCTTCTTAAAGGGAGGAGAACAACAATATTTATAGCCAATTTGTTAAAGATATATTTCTTTCATTATGACTCAGCACTAACAAATGCTCTTCTGGATATCAGAAAGCTCCATGCTTAAACCTTGCCAAGTCACTTCCTCAACTTCATTGGCTCATGCACAACCTTTAAAATTTCTCTCCCCTTAAATTAATCCAGTCTAAACATATCATCAGCTAACCATGTCTGTGCCTTTCAAATGTCAGCATTCTCACCAGCTCAGTAAAAAGTGCCTTCTTACAAGGAAAACTTAGGATTCCATATTCCTTTGAGGTTGTTTCCGTCTAAAAACATTAACACTACTTAAGCCTGTAAATAACTCAGTTAGATAGGTGAATACCAAAATTTTGGCTTATTTGAGAGGTTTGTGGCCTTTTTGTTTGAAGTCGCTCCAATAAACAATCTTGAATCCTATACATTATAAAATAAAAACATTATAGTACTTAATTGAACTGAAGGAGGTTCTCTATTTTGTTTGCAAAGAATTGGAGGAAAATTGGTTTACTTTATTCTAAAATAATGTGCTATATAAAATTAAGTTCCCTCTATCTTCAAATTTTCAATTCTTACATTTGTAACATGAGAGACCTTGAAGCCATATTCAACATTTCTTTGTCTCCATGTGTAATGCCTTAGGATACTCAGTTCACAATTTTAAAGCTCATGTCACTGATCCAAATCTTCTGGGAAGTCAAGAGTGACTTGGAATTTGTTTGAACTGACTGACTTTACTTAATAATATACTTTAGTTTCTTCTCAAGTGACATGGAGGCAAGAGGTTGACATAAGCAACTATAAGGTATGGTAACATAAAAAATGTAAGCATTACAGAGGATAGGCCAGCTAAAATGAATAATCAGTTATTAGAAAGAGTAGTATAAAGACACTAGCTAAAGGGAGATCTGATGCCCAGGGTAACATGTGAACAGGCAACAGCAGATGTGTATAGTATTGAGGAGACAAGAGCAAGGAGGGAAGAGTATGTTAGCAAATCATTTTTATAAATGATTGACAGATACTCATAAATACATATTAAATGTATATTTTGTAGGGTATTCAGTGCTTTTTTGGTCCCACAGTTAGTCCTTAAAACAATCCTAGATACTATTGTCCTCAAAGTAATCAGCCCTGGTGTTCAATTTAATGATCAAGCATTATTTAGTACCTATGAGAAGCTTCCTGTCAATTACCACCTCTCTGAGGGACAGTGAGCAAAACACTCTGCAGTATTCCAGTATTAAGCACCTCATGGCTGAAAATGAGCACAGAAACATTTTACAACAATGCTTTCTAATCAAACATTGTGTTGACTTTTCTAGAGCAACCAGTGTTGAAGTAAAACCTTCAAAGATTAATTTCCTAGATTTTATCTTAAAATAAAAAAAACCCTACTGTCTTTAAAATAAAGTTGTTCTGTTTCTCAAATGTCTTATGTTATACTTAATGACCCAATATCAAGAAAGAACACTTATGGATTGAGGGGGTCTGTCCTTACTCTGACTTCCTGTCAAAGGATAGAATAAGTCTTCTCATGAGGTGTAGGACAGTATCTCCCACAACTTCTATGAAATTTCAGTGGCTGGTATGCAGTCAGAAATTTCCAAATGATATGGTTTGGATCTATGGTTCTGCCCAAATCTGTTGTCAAATTGTAATCTCCAGTGTTGGAGATGGGGCCTGCTGAAGGTGATTGAATCATGGGGGCAGATTTTCCCCTTGGCATTGCGTTATAATAATGAGTGATTTCTAATAATATCTGGTTGTTTACAAGTGTGTGTCACTTACTCTCCCCTCTCTCTTCACCCTGCTGTGGGCATGTGAAGTGCTCACTCCCACTTTGCCTTCTGCCATGTTTGTAAGTTTCCTGAGGCCTCCCCAGAAGCAATGCAGATGCCAGCATCATGCTTCCTGTATAGTCTGTGGGACCAGGAGCCAATTAAACCTCTTTTCCTTATAAATTACCCAGTCTCCGGTATTTCTTTGTTACAGTGTGATGATGCTAATATAAAATTGGTACCAGGAATGGGGTATTGAAATAAAGATACCTGAAAATGTGGAAGCAGCTTTGGAACTGGGTAACAAGCAGAAATTGGAAGAGTTGGAGGACCTGGAAGAAGACAGGAAGATAAAAAAAAAAAAATTGGAACTCCCTAGACATTGGTCAAATGGTTGTGCCTGAACTCTTGATAGTAATATGGACAATAAAGTACAGGTTGAGGAGATCTTAGATGGAAATGAGAAACTCTTTGGCAACTAAAGCAAAGGTCATTTCTGTTATGCCCTAGTAAAGAGGTTGGCTGCATTGTGCCCCTGCTCTAGGAATCTGTGGGACTTTGAACTTGAGAGTGATGATTTAGGGTATCTAGCAAAAGAAATTTCTAAGCAGCAAAGCATTCAAGTTATGGCCTGGCTGCTTCTAACACCTATGCTCATATGTGTAAGCAAAGAAATGACCTAAAACTGGAACTTCTATTTAAAGGGGAAGTAAAGCATAAAAGTTTAAAAAATTTGCAGCCTGCCCATGTGGTAAAAAAGAAAAGCTAATTCGCAGGGGAATAATTCAAGCAGATGGCAGAAATTTGAACAACTAAAAGGAAGACAAATGCTAATAGCAAAGACAATAGGGAAGGGACCTCAAAAGCATTTCAGAGATGTTCACAGTAGGTCTCCAATCACAGGCCCAGAGGCCTAGGAGGGAAGAATGTTTTGGGGGGGTTAGGTCCAGGGCCCTGCTGCCCTGTGCAGCCTTGGGACACTACTCTCTGCATTCCAGCTGCTCCAGCTCCTGCAGTTGCTAAAGGGGCCCCAGATATAGCTCAGAACACTGCATCAGAGGGTACAAGCCATAAGCCTTAGCAGTTTTCACATAGCATTAAGCCAGTGGGTGTGTAGAGTATAAGATCTGAGAATTGGGAGCCTCTGCCTAAATTTCAGAAGATGTATAGAAAAGCCTGGATGTCCAGGTAGAAGTCTGCTACAGGGGCAGGGCCATCATGGACAACCTCTATGAGGGCAGTGCAGGGGGGAAATGGGAGGTTGGAGATCACACGTAGAGTCCCGACTGGGGCACTGCTTGGTGGAACTGTGAGAAGAGGGTCACAGTCCTCCAAACCCCAGAATGGTAGATTTGACAGCTTGTACCATGCATCTGGAAAAGCATGGAAAAAGAGAGAAAAAGGAAAGATTCCACACTTTTAAACAACCAGTTCATGAGAACTCACTCACTGTTGTAAAACAATAGCAGGGGGAAAATCCACCCCCATAATCCAGTCACCTTCCACTGGGCCCCATCTTCAATATGCATTCAGTGCCAGCCTGTGAAAGCAGCCATTGAGTTCTGTCCCCTGCGAACCATCAAAGACGGAGCCGCTCAAGGCATTGGGAGCCCACCCCCTGCTCCAGTGTACCCTGGATGTGAGACATCAAGACGAAGAAGATTATTTTGGAGCTTTAAGATTTAATGACTGCCCTACTAAGTTTCAAAACAGCATGGGACCTGCAGCCCCTTTTTCTCGGCCTATTTCTAATTTTTGAAATGGAAATATATACCCAATGTCTATATCCTCATTGCATCTTGGAAGGATCTAACTTGTTTTTTATTTTACAGGCTCATAGGCAGAAGGGACTTGCCTTGTCTAAGATGAGACTTTGAACTGTGAGTTAATGGTGAAATTAGTTAAGACTTTGGGGAATATTGAGAAGATATTAAGATTGTGTTCTTAAAAATGAGAAGGACATGATATTTGGGAAAGGCCAGGACAGAATGATATGTTTTGGATCTGTGCCCCCATCCAAATCTCATGTCAAACTGTAATCCCCAATGTTGGAGATGGGGCCTGGTGGAAGGTGACTGGATCTTGGGGGCAGATTTTCCCCCTTACTACTGTGTCACAACAGTGAGTGAGTTCTCATGAACTGGTTGTTTGAAAATGTGTAGAACCTTTCCTCGCGCTTTTTCCTACTCCAGCAATGTGAAATGCTCACTCCCCCTTTGCCTTTTACCATGTTTGTAAGTCTCCTGAGGCCTCCCTAGAAGCCAAGCAGATGCTAGCATCTGCAGAATTCTGAGCCAATTAAACCCCTTTTCTTTATAAATTAACCAGTCTTTATTTCTTTATAGCAGTGTGAGAATGAATTAATATGCCAAGTCTCCGAAGAAATAAGATCCAGAAATAAACAGACTAAAAAGATGATCCAAATTTTAGAGTTCTCATATGTAGACTTTAAAATAAGTGATTAATATGGTTAAGAAAATGGATGACAAATTGGAACTTTAGTCAGAAAACTGAGCTGTAAGAAAAAATTAAATAGAAATTCACAAACATAAAAATAACTGGTAATACAGTAAATAAGTTTAACTTACAGAATGGCTGTCACTGAAGCAAGAATTAGTGAGCTAGAAGACATTATCAGTAAAAAATTTCCAAACTTAAACATTAAATAAAATATATGTAGAACATGCAGAATAGAATGTGAAATGCATAGGTTATAGTGCATATATCTACATACATATCGTTTAGTCCTTGAGGGAAATGAGATAAAATTGACCAGAAATAATTTTTAAAGAGTAAGTATCTATCAATACTTCTGGGCCTTTTGGCTAAAATCAAGTAAAGTGCAATTATCCTTATCTAGACTGACCAAGATAAAAAGAGAGAAGAATCAAATTACAAAAATCAGGAATGAAAGAAGGATATTACTATAGACCTTCAGGGGAAAAAAAGGATTACATGGGAATATTGCAAAGAACTGTATGCTGACAAATTAGATAGATGAAATGGATGAATTCTTAGAAACACATAAATTTCCACAACTAACTGAAAAAGTAGAAAATCTGAATAGATCCATAACAAGTAGAAAAATGTAATTATTAATTTTAAAACTTCTCAGGAAGAAAATCTCAGACCCTAATAGCTTCCTTGGTAAATCCTATCCTATCAAACGTTTTACAATGAATTAATAACAATTTTTCATAAATACTTCCATAAAATAGAAGGGGAAGGAACAATTCCAAACCCATTGTAGAAGACCAGTATATCACCCTGTTGCCAAAAGTAGACAAAAATATAACAGGAAAAAAAAAAAAACTGCAGACCATTCACCCTTATGAATATGTATGGAAAACTTCTGGCAAACTGAATTTAGCTGACAATAAAATGATTTATATACCATGTCAAGTGAAATTTATTCCATGAGTGCAAAGTCAATTTAATACTCAAAATTAATATAATTCACCATATTAGAATAAGATATAAAAACTATGTGATCAGGCACAGAAAAAGCATTCAGCAAAATCCAACACACTTTCCCGATTAAAAAAAAAAAAATCAACAAACTAAGAACAAAAGGAAACTTCCTCAATCTTTATGTCTGATAAAGGGCATCTGCAAAAAACTACAGCTAACATCATACTTAACGGTAAACGACTGAATGCTTTCTCTCTAGGATAAAGAATAAAACAGGGATATTTGTTCTCACCACTCCTGTTCAACAATATAGTAGCCATTATAATCAGAATAATTTGGCCATATAGAAAAATAAAAGGTAAAATTTATTTCCAGATTTCCAAACTGGAATAGAACTATTTTTACTCACAGAGGATGAAGCTATAAAATCCCAAGTAATTCATTAAGTGATGAAAATTGAGAATTTTCCAAAGCTAATGACAGATATAAGCAATAGATTCAAAAAGTGCAAGAAACCCAAAGCAAGATAAATATAACATAAACTATAGCTAGGCAATGTTTTTTCAGTATGAAACAGCTAAAAACCAAAGACAGAAAAATATACTTAATAAACTATATAAAAAAGACACTTCCTATTTGAAGGAGCAACATTAAGACTGACATTCCACTTCTGAGTAGAAAGGATGAAACCCATAATAAAATGCAATCGTAGACTTAAAATGTGAAAGAAAAAAACTATCTAGAACTCTATACCCTGCAAAGATAGTTTTTTAAATGAATGTAAAATGAAGATGTTTCCAGACAAACAAAAACTGAAGGAACTATTTACTAGAAGGTCTAAAGAAAAAAATCTAAAATGAAATTCTCAAGCAAAAGGAAAATGTTATTATATGGAACATGTAAATTCAGTATAGAATGAAAAACAATGGCAACTGTAAATATGTACTTACCCTTTGGTAAATATGTACTTACCAAAAAGGTAATTCTATGAACCAGTAATTCCGCTCTTAAATAAAATGACCCTCAAAATGCATTTTAATATGCACCAAAATTCACATATAAAAAATAAAGAGTAACACGATCAAAAACAGGCAAATACTGAAAAAATCAAATGTCTATCAACAGAAGCATAAATACATTGCAAATATTTATACAATGGAATACTATACAGCAATAAGAAAAATAAGCAACTAATACACACAGTATATGGATAAATTCTTAAAATATAAAAAGTACATACTCCAAAACAAGTGAAACTAATCAATGGTGTTACATACCAGAATAGCGGTTGCCTTATAGAAAGAGGGCAAGAAGGAATTGTAATGATCAGCTTCTTGATACAAGAAGTGATTATATAGGTATATGCACTTTGTGAAAACTCATCCTGCCATACATTTTTCAACTGTGCACTTTATTTATCTGTTATACTTCAACAAAAAGTTTACTGTAAATGTACCAGCATAGTGGTTATTTGCAATTATATATTATTCACTTCATGATTTTACAAGTAGAAGTTTTCCAATGGTTCTTGCAAGCCCTTAAGTGGTGGCTTTATGTTATCTGCTTGGTAGATCCCCTTGCGAGTGACCCTTAAATGGTCTGAGACTATTAGATCTTGACCCCTACTTCAAATGCTTATTTGAGAGTGAAGGCTCAGTAACGTCTTCGGGAATAGCATTCAGCCCTGCTCAAGTTATTCACATTTCAAAAATATCTAAAGGGTAATTTTTCTCAAATATCTAACGTAAAAATCTTCATTGCACTGTATCGCCAGGGACAAGAAATAATGATCTTTTCTATTAAAATTGTGAAATGGGAGCCAGGCCCAGTGGCTCATGCCTATAATTCCAGCACTCTGGGAGGTCAAAGATGGGGAATAACTTGAGACCAGGAGTTTGAGACCAGCCTGGACAACACAGCAAGAGCATGCCTCTACCAAAAAAAAAAAAAAAAAAAAAAAAAAAAGGGCCGGGCGCGGTGGCTCAAGCCTGTAATCCCAGCACTTTGGGAGGCCGAGGCGGGCGGATCACAAGGTCAAGAGATCAAGACCATCCTGGTCAACATGGTGAAACCTCGTCTCTACTAAAACTACAAAAAATTAGCTGGGCATGGTGGCACGTGCCTGTAGTCCCAGCTACTCAGGAGGCTGAGGCAGGAGAATTGCCTGAACCCAGGAGGCGGAGGTTGCGGTGAGCCGAGATCACGCCATTGCACTCCAGCCTGGGTAACAAGAGCGAAACTCCGTCTCAAAAAAAAAAAAAAAAAAAAAATTCGTTGGATGTGATTGTGTGCACCTATAGTCTTAGCTACTCAGGAGGCTGAGATGGGAGGATTGCTTGAGCCCAGGATTTTGAGGCTGTAATGAACTATGTTCACACTATTGCACTTCATCTTGGACAAAAGAGCAGAAACTGTCTCAAAACAAAAAGAAAAGTGAAATGTGGCTATATGTTTATGTATATTGTCTTTAGAAGGAAATTGGTGTCACTGAAAATGACTAACACTGATTGCACATGGATGTGACTAATATTCACGCCAAAATAAGTTATTGCTCATTGTCTTCAGGATTTGTGTTATAGACAGAGTGGTTCTTCACACCCCAGGGTTTTGCATGTAAGTGCAGGCCCCTATAATTTTCCATCATAGAGACCCATTACTGGACCTTCCATTTGGAATTACTTTGTCCACACCCAAATTCATACTGGAGAGAAGAAAAGCAGAAAATGAGGAGAAAGATAATTCTACGGCTTACAGAACTATTTTTTTAATCAGGTGTGTTGCACAGGCAGAAACCAGGAAAGCTGTCAAAGCCATTTGCTATGCCTCAGATAATCCCCTTGCTTTTGTGGCTGGATAAGATACATATCATCATCTTCAAGCTTATTTGTTTTGGCTGCAGAAAACAAGTTCACACTCTTGCAGGAAAGTAAGTGAAAGAAAAAAAAAAAAATCTTCCTTTTTCCAGTTTCAAAGGAGAGCCAAACACTTGCCTGCAACTATTTGAAATTTTCTGGCCAGGGCTCCATCTTATGGCCTAAATTGTATAGGCGGAATCAGAGGCTGATAAACCTGCCACACAGTGGGGGGATTCACACCCCGAATATCTTGTTTCTCTGGGCCAATCCCAGGCCTGTCTTTCTGTGTACAAGAAAACTTTTGGGAATGATAGATATATTCATTATCTTGATTGTAGTGATGCTTTTACAAGTTTGCATATATGTCAAAGCTTTTCAAATTGTACACTTTGGATATGTACAGTTTACTATATGTCAATTATACCTCAATAAAGTGGTTTAAACAAAAGGTGTAAATCTACTTCATTAAAAACCCTCCCTGCCAAGTCCAGTAATCATATGAATTTGCAAGAGAAGAGCATTATTATTGTATCTAATGGATTACATAATATATATGGAAAATAGCACAGGACAAATAGAAAGGATATGTAGATATCCTTCAATGGCCAGTTTAAGAATTTGCACTTAATTGTGTAGACAATGAGTAGCCTACAAAGGAACTTTTTTTCTTCGCAAAAGAGCGTATGGTCAGAATTACACCTAAGAGGCTAAATTTGGTAAATTTGGCAAAAGGGTTTCAGGATGTGTTGAAGAAGACTAAAAGTGTAAAGATTATTTCAGAGGCTAATTAAATAAAAGTTGAACCAAAGTCCTGTTTGTAAGACTTGCAAAGAGAGGATAGGGATAAGTACTGTTGCAGAAGTGGAAGAGGTGAGAAAGAAGGCAGGTTTTGAAACCACATGGTCAAAATGGAGATGCATTTAACAGAAAGGCTCAGAAGTTGTTTTGGAAACAGGCAGGATTAATCGGTTTAACTTCACAGAAACACTTCATATATTTAGTAGTGATTTGGATTTACATGATTATGGTTTATATTAAGATAGCTTATATGAGAATCCACTGGTAGATCTGTGAAAGAAAGGCATGTTCCCCACTTCTTAGAAATATGATTTACCCCCATTGTCTTAAATATTTTCTCTATGTGTGTTATTTTAGGATTACCCAGAACCCCTATTACTCCAAATTCCTATTTTTGCTATCCATTCCACTTTTTTAAATCAGAGCTGCCAACTATGCATGAAGTGTCTATTGAAAAGTTTATAGCTTCAACAGGAGATTAAAAAGACTGGAGTACTTTTCAAGTAGAGAGATTTCATATCCTGCCAGAACAGATCATATCCAAATTCAACATATGTCACGGTAAAATGGATTTAAAAAAATAAAATTGTATCATTCACCCTCAGGGATAAGAAAGTGTATTCTATTTACAAAATAAAGAACAGGGTGTTATATTTAAGGGATATTAGGAAATTTAAAAGGCACTTTTAGAAATTACAAATATAATAGTAAAAATAAAAATTTAAACATAAAATGAAAGATAAATATACTTCTAAAAATAAAACAAAAGGATAGACAAAGAGCAAAAAGAAATAACATTGAAGAATCTAGGGGAGACGATCAAAGATGGCCGTTTAGGAACAGCTCAGGATTGCAGCTCCCAGTGAAAGCGCAGAGGGTGAGTGGACGCCGCGTTTTTATTGCCCACAGACTAGGAAATTCCCGGGCGGAGGTGCTCCACGGTCGCCAGCGCGGTGGTTTCGGCCAGCACGGCTGTGCCGGCCAGCACCGCTGCTTTGCCCCGCGCGGCTGCTTTGTCGGCGCCCCAGAGCCGCGGTTCTCCGTACAAAA